>NW_019174280.1:21046057-21207225 GCF_002260705.1 Seriola dumerili
AGGAGACAGATGGACACTGAGCAAGACAGACTGCTCTAATTTTTATGTCCTGTGAAGAGTGTCACCGTTATTTTATTTATGGGCTATAAAAATGATCAACCCACTGAACGTCCTCTGAACATTTTAATTGATATCTGTCACGTAAAAAAAGAAAAAGCCAGTATCTGTTCCTGAAAAGCTAAAACTGACCACTGAAATTAATTTTCCCTCCTTGGAGTTGGATTTCACAACCCAAGCAGACACTCATTTGGCATCACTGCCATTGGCTACGAGCCATGAAGTCGACAATGAACCTGATAGTACCATCCCATGCCGGTCCAACTCCAGAATTAGCTCAGATTTAATTATTGATGCTGGATAGACATGCTTTCTCTCTCCGCAGGTTCACAGCCAACGGTAGCACCTCTGTACTTAGACAGAGAAGCACTTTTAGCTTCTGTTAATGCTAATGTCAGTGTGCTTATGCACTAGGATGACAATGTATATAGTCTAGTTTAGCACAAGGGTAATTCAATTATATGTCCAGTTAGAGAAAAATATCATCAAGCAGAGGTCTGGAACGTATGTAAATAATGACTTATAACTTACTTCATAAATAACTATATGTTCCTTTCTCATTTAAAGGTCTTGTATTGTATAAAGTGGATGTTTAAGCAGTGTCTAATTTTAGAAAAAATAATCTAATTTTCTTCTTTTTTTCACATCTTAACAGACTCAACCATTTTTAAGTTAAACAATCTCAACACATCTTTACAACTGAGCAGCTTTAACGCCTCCGTTTTTCTCTTTCTTTCCCTTCTATATCCCCACTTTCCTCACTCATTTTCTCCTGTGAGCCTCCATCTCTCACTCACTGATTGCGACTCATGGTGAGCAGCGTCGCATGACCAGCGTGTTAAAAGCTAGACAGTCCGGATCTGGACCGCTATCCACCTATTATTAACACCTGAAGAAGGCGGCTGGGGACATTATTAATTTTGCAGGTATTTGCAGATCCTTTCAGGAACGTGAATATCTGTCGTTGAGACGATTCACTCAGGGGCAAAGAGGGGAATCAACCCATCGACCTTCCTGCTGACCCCAGCGCCATCAGCTTCCAGCATGGTTACAACAAAAATAAATAAACAACGCAGCAAAGCCATCTGCAAATAAAGGCTGAGCCAGAACTTCAGTCTGTACATCAACACACAGCCTACAACTATTTGCTTTAAGAGACCTGGGGAACTCTTTCATTCTTTTCATTTACATACAAAATTTAGCAGTTTCTGTTTATTCTTGCAGCTACAACTGTTTTTGTTTGATAAAAAAAACAAACAAAAATCTTAACTCAAGGTCCACTTACTAGCTTTATCCTGGGCTTTCCTGAGCTTTTCAACTGTAAAACATTTGCAGGTTGCAGCTTCTCAAATATGAGGATTTGCTGCTTTTCTGTTTTACACGGTTCTGGAACACTTAAAATCATCTGAGGGAAAAATGATCAATAGATTTATTCATTATGTCATTAATCATTAGCTGCAGTTCCATGAGTATCTAATTAGAGAAGTAAGAGGTTGAAATCTTTCATTGTCTAAAGCTGATATGGAGCATGTGATGCAGGATCAGATCCTCTCAGGTGTGAAGCTGCAGCAGACTCCTGCCTCTGTGCAGCAGCTACCTTGAGGCAACTACTCATACTGTATCATTGCAACGCTAAATACCAGACTGACATGCCAAATCCAGACCGCCCTGCAGCGCAGTGAGCTCAAAACATGCATCTGTAAGAGGAGCCGGTCCGGCGGCATGAAGACAGGAAGACGAGTGCAAACAGCTTTCAGGGGACGGAAAAGAAATCCGGTTTAATCATGCAGATTATTAGGTCAGAGTCAGACTCACACTCGCCTCTTTTCACTGTTTTTTTGTGGCAGCTTTGTCAAAAAAGTCCCGTCTGGTCCGAAGTGTGACAGTGGTCCTGGGATGAGCTGGCAGGCTCCACCCCCCCCTACCCCCCCACCCACCTCCTCACTATTAAAATAAATCTGTGCACATGTTCCACCCTGACATGTGCGCTAGACATTACCTTATACAAGATTAGTATCAACACGTTCTTGCTGTCTGCTGGCCTGTGAGCAGATTTTAGCCCCCCTTGCTGCCCCCGGCCTCAACCCCACCTGCCTCATTTACCCGGCCGGACCCTGTCCACCTTCAGCCCCCCCCTCCCCCCTCCTCAGTTTCTGTGTACATGATCTCACATGACTCAACAAAAACCCCCAGGCCTTGGAGCAGGGCTGTCCGGAGCCTGTTTTTGTTTCCCAGGAGGGGAGGAGAAGATTGACTTTGTGGACGGGCCCTGGAGCGCGGCCCTCCACTTGGCTCACATTGCCCTGCTTTTCAGGGCCCCCGATGGATCTTGGCTAAAAATAAAAGCAAAAAGAAAACGGCCCTTGACAAGTGGATGAATGAAGTCAGTGGCGTTCCTCCCGCTAAACCTATCCGCCACATTGTGCAGCGTCTCTGCGGGTTGCCACTGTGCAATGCAGTGCCCCCCCCCCCCCCCCCCAAACCGGCGTTCGATCGCTGAAAAAACAAGGGTGGCATGCACGGCCCCGAGAGCGCAGTCTCTCACAAACAAAACATCCCCTTTTCCATGTGTGGCGGGGGAGACTTGGCGGAGGAGCAGAGCAAATGCAAGATGAGCCAATTGAGTAGGAATTCCTGCACTTTGGCAAATTTTTATGGGCCCTTTCACCCTTTAAACTTTTGATTCTGCTTTTGCTCTTTTTCATTCTCTTTATTTATTGTCTTATAGTAATTCAAGTTGAAACTAGCCGTGTCATGCATGGTTATTTATAGAATAAGTCTGGCCACGCAGAAATACCGTCTATTGGCAGATACGTGTTCCCAGACATATGTTCTAGGACAAATGGCCTATCTGTCCACAGATGTTGGGTTCACGTAAACAAGTCATGCTGAATTAGCTCTGTAGCCATGGATGTACAGATCACATAGATTACTTTTGAAACATTAAAGGTCCCATACAGTCTAAAGGTCTCTGTCCATGTGTAGTGTGATTATAGATCAGGTCTAGGTTCTATAATAATACTGTGAAAGTATCAAAGCCTCAGTCCACAGAGAAATGCACACAGCCTGTATTCAGGGACTGAGCCTTAAAAGGAGCCATCAGGACTTCTGTGACTTTGTGATGTCACAACAAAACAGTCAACGCTCCCAGCCAGAGTCAGCCAATCAGAGGAGAGGCTCTGGGCCTCTCTCTTGCTCTGAAAATGGCTAAAGGACATGGTTTCCTGTCCACACCTTGAAGACATTCGGTCTACTCTGTTCAGGGAACCTCTATTGAACATATTAGGAAGGAGAGGTGTCGGCCTGGGAACTAATCATATCAGGCCGTACTGCACTGCTCTGAGCTCTGATCCACCAGCATGTCGACCTCCTGGCCTGTGCCTTGGACTTTCCTCATCCTCCTCAATCTACTTGCGGACAATCTCGATCATTGCACATGTGCTGTTTCTCTACGAGCTGGCAGGTTGTCTGTTTTATTTTTGTTCTACTCTGTTACGTCTATTGGTTTTTCCCTTTGTTTGTGTGTAGATTTTAAATCTACTGCTAACACTAAGAATACACGGATCATCATTTGCTTACAGTGTGACCCCCGGTGCAAAGCTCCTTTAAATATTCCTGAAGTGTTCGCCACATGTGAAGCTTGTAAGAGGTCCGCATGGGTGTTCCAGGCTACAAGTACAAATGCAGTGAAAGCACTCGGTGGCAGAGCACACTTTCAACCCCTGCACACCGGTTAGAGGCAGAACAAAAGACCAAAATGGCAAAGACGTGATACGTGATACAGCAGGGTTAAAAATAGACTCACCGCCGATGGACAGGGCAGTGTTTCACCTCTCCTGAGCGGCTGTGGCTGAGACGCATGCGGCTCAGCTCAGGATTGAAAACATAAAAGATTTTATAAAAGTCATTTTTTAACCATTTCTAGTTGCTGAAATACGATCAGGAACCCTCACGTCTATTGGAACTTGAGAACAGAGACGATCAAATGTTCTCACGCACGTCAAAGCAAAAGAACGTCCTGTTTTGTGTGTGTGTGTGTGTGTGTGTGTGTGTGGGGGGGGGGGATTCAAAGGGGTCTTGTGGTATGTGAAGCAGAAATGATCCGCCTGCGAAGACAGAGGAGAAGTCCACCTTTTCCGGGGATATTTTCTTTTGTTTTGATGTCGCTGCACACAGCGTACTACGCCGAGGATCATCATCAAAACATTACATCATGCCGGAAAAATCCATGAGAGAAGCTGCAAGGTTTTTCCAGCTGTGGTTTGCTGTGCATCAATCAAAGCTGCAGCAAGAAAAGAGAGGAATTAGAGGGGCGGAGGGGGGGGAGAAGTCCTGAAAGCTTCTTCCTAACAGACTGCTTGATTGAGAGGATCAGACGTCTGAATCAGGCCCTGGAGGTGGTCTTTGCTAAAAGTGAAAAATGCCTCAGTGAGGAAGGAAATTAGCATAAAACAAGGTGTTGCTTTAAATTTGAAAAGTAATCTTTTTGCTTCTTCAAATTAGTTTTTTATACAGTAAAATACTGTGTGTCCCTTTCTTTCAGACATGTAAACAAGTCTGCTGAAGAGCACCACTTATTCATACAGAAACGACTGATTCAAAGACATTCCAGGGATATAATGGGAATAATTTCTCCCACTCTGTGTCATAAGTGCATGCAACATGCCTCGCAGTGACAGGAACAATGGCTTCCTTCACTTGCCTTTTTTCGCCAGGCTGGAGTTGGGGAGGTGCATCATGGGAAACAGACAGACTCAGTTCAGTTGAGCGCAGATACTTCAGAGAGGCCCCGCGCAAACCCAGGCAACAAGCAATGACACTTAAACTTCCAGACATGGGCCATGTGTGAATTATGTGCTTGGATTACTCCTGCTTTGTAAAACACACAGCGCTGAAGCGCTCAGTCTGGATCAGAGGGCAGGAGGTTCACAAACCTCTCCCAGCTCAGATCTACAAGCACGGCTTTCTGCTCGCCATATTTTTATTTTTTTTTTTTACATTTAAAAGACACTGTCAGTTGTTTCAGGACAAGTGGAGATAAAACGACTGCGGCGGTTTTCATGCTTTCATAGAAAAAAAATGTTCATTTGCTAAAAGCGTGTTTTTTCTGCTTCTCTTTCTTTAGAAAAAGAAGTTCATTCAGAGAAAAAGACTGTAAAGATTTAATTTGTGTGAACGCCTTAGGAAATATAAATAAGTAAGGATTTATTCTAAAGTACATGAATCCCTTAAGGTCTGAATTCTGGTGCACAGAACACAAAACAAAACAAAACAAAAAAAAAACATGAAATGAACGTTTTTTCAGATGCTGTTTGAAGACAGAAAACCCTTTACATACTTCAAGACACTTATAACAATAGACATTTCATCCATCCAGTTTGGCTTCACTTTCTCCACTTTAACAGCACACACAAGTTTCAAATAAGCTGAGCAGGAAGCAGGAAGTCATTTGGGATTTTAGCTTCCTGTTTGAGACATTTCTTACAGCCTTCGGTAGAACAATAAAGAAATATCAAACAACTTAAAGAGGCTGAATTAAACTGTTTACGCAAAAATGTTCAAATAGGTAACGACACAAACAGGAGAAGAGGAAAATATGGACCTTTAAGTTTGCTGATACTACAGCTGTTGTGAACAATGTCCTGGAGAACATCATGTTAGCCATCAGCTGTTAGCAGTCTGTCCAAAAGCTTGTATTAGTGGGAGCTAGCAAGACTAGCCTGCTAACGTTAACGCTGATTCCCACTAGACATTACGTTGCTCGTGTTATTTCCATTAAACGTCGGCTGTGTTCATTGTGCAGTGTAATTACAGAGAAGAAGAGGAGCTAGCTCATGTTAGCTGTCTCTCTTTATTGGATCCAGATGTTAGCTCACATTAAAAGGTAGTCCTGTGACCTCAGAGCTGAGCAGCGGCATTGGCCTAGACACATACAATGCTGTCCCCCCTGTCAAATTGCAGTGCTTACATCATCAGTCTGCACGAAACATTCAAGCTAACTAAACACTACAAGTAAAGTGGGTGCTGTCACTTCAGAAAAATAACAATAAAATACATTTTTCCTTCTTGGTATTTCAGTGTTGACAAAAGAACTACACAAGTCCAAACAACACAGATGGTGCGTCTGATCAAAAAATGAATTATAATCTCGGGTGGACCTTCACATACACATGTTTTACAGTGGGAGGTCCAGCACCCTACCCCCCACCCCCTGCACAAGGCCAAGAGCAGCCACGCCACAACCGCCAAAAGTAAAAGTATCCACGCTGAGCCGGTCTCAGGGCGTGACACACAGATGCCAGCACTCCACGTGGTCTGGGTCTAAAGCACTCTGACACTTTAACTCCACTACTTACACTAAGCCACAAACTCTGGCTATGAAACTAACAGCTCCAGGAGAAAGGCGCTCTTTGTGTTTGCCTGAAGAGCGTGGAGAAAAGCTGGGATAAGAGTGCTGACATTATAAACATGCGCAACACACGTGAGAGCCGCCATAAAGAGATTTGTGGGCAAAATGTCACTTTTGGAGATATAGTTCCACCTTTAACGTGCTTATGTGCAATGAGCTCATTTGCCTGGATCTATTATTAAAGGGGGAAAAAAAATGTAGGTTTCCTTTACTTTGTCAGGAAATCGCTGGGGTTGTTAATAGTTCTGAGGCACGTTCAAGGCACAGGAGAGAAAGCTGGATTAATTAACACTGAATATTAAGCTTACTTCAGCCTCTATTCTAGCACCTGCAAAGGAAGTCATAGAAGGAAGCTTGATTTCCTTTGCAACAGTTAGTTATAAATGGAAATGTGCATTTTGTCGAGAATTTATTAGTTCTGAACTGTGTGGTTTTCTCTTGTTGTCTGAGAACATGCAATCAAGTCTTCAGGAGTTCTCGGATCGCCTGTTCAAATCGAGGATTTTTATCTTGAAACCCAATAAAGTTTTGCTTCAAAACAGGAAGGAATCAATGAATTATTCTACAGATAAATATATATATATATATATATATATACACATATATAAGTCATGCTGCTGCAGGGATTCTAAAATAGTTTAAATACATATAGATTATATATTGAAAGAAACAAACAACAGCAGCACCGACTGATTTCTTTGTTTGTGTATCACGGTGACAAATGTTTGCCTCGGCTACACACAGCCTAACCGCAACAGGAAAAAATAAAACACAGCCTTCCTGCCAACAGAAAATATTGTTTTGACATATAACAACTAGAGCATCAGAGCTACTTACAGACTTGTCCTTCATGTTCCCAGAGTGATCAGTGATCAATTATCCAGCAGTCACAAACAGTCACACTGACACATCTGTGTTACCATCAGTCAGAGAGATGTGAGGTCAGATATATGATTGGCAGGTCGGTGGTGCACGGGGTGGGGGGGGTGGGGGGGGAGGACGTCCCTGCAGCGTGAGCACAGACCCACCTATCATCCACAGCTACTCATCCACTCACAGGAAAAGATAGAGCGACAGTCGAGAACACAAATCATTTTAAATACAAAGATCCCAAACACAGATTTTGCGATTTTCGTTTGGAGATAATCAGTCAGGAAACAACTGCAATTCTTCAGGTTTCTTGTAGCAGCTACGGCTGCAAAGTGAGAACAAGTACATGAACCGTGAAACATCTGAAGAGAGAGATCAAAAAGTCATTCAATCTGCCAGAATTCAGGTTTAAAAAAATATATATTTTACGACTGTTAATCAAAAAGAAGATACTGCTCCTTTTGCTTTCAGTGGAAGTTTCGTTGTTTTAGGAATTTTCAAAAAAACTAAAAAGAAAACAAAGAATAAGAATAAAAATCAGACGTAAAGGAAAAAGGAAAGATTTTTCTAAAAGTATTTGACTTTCTGTTTCTCTTCCTGTCACATAAAAGTTAATTTGCTCTTTTGAATATAGTTACATGAAGCTTTTGTCAGACTGACTTTAAGGCGAAGTATGAATGAACCAAAAAAAAAAAAAAAGAATAAAAAACTGACTCAAGATCCACTCCCGCACTTTTTCCTAGGCTTTCAACTATATCTCAAAGTCTTCCTTAGGATGGAGTTTGCTCACTTGTTGACCATAAAATCCCGTTGACCTGTTGCGTGATTCATTAAAAATGAGGATCCACTGCTTTTCTGGATTTCAGCGGCCGTTCATCATGATTTGTTTTTATTTATATTTTCATATTCTCAATTGTATCAGTGGACAGTGGAGTTTGGCTAGTTGTCATGACAACTCCATCCACCGATGAAGATCAAGAGATATGGTTGAAAGCACTGAAAAGTTAAGAGTTCATTTTTCTTTTTCCTTTTTTTCCAAACTACTACCGTGAAGGATGAACAGTCGATAAATGTATTAATTAAAGAAAATATGGATGAATGTATAATTTCAAATTATGATGATCTGCAGCAACAGATATTAGGTGACATTATATATCTTATTTTTTCTTTCTTCTCGTTTTGCATTAATGTGGTTATCTTCTTATTCTGTCGTGTTTCAACAAGTATTCCTCAAACACAGGAGCAAGAACTGAAGTCTGTTCGTCAGAAAACACATTCACCACACAGCTACGATGTCAGAAACAATCCCCGTCTGTCGTCTGTGAGAGCAGCTCGACGAGAGCGTTAGCTGACCTTTTGCAGCCGTACCGATCATGACAGGAACAAAGGAGGAAGTCAGGTGACGTAGCATAAAAAGCCACAGTGTCCACGTCAGACGGAAGTTGGTGTGGGTGGATATAGGTCGACAACACACAGGAGACGCTCACCTGCGTGACACTGATGACAAAGGTGACGAAGCACAAACTGAGTAGTAGTAGTCTTTTTTTTTTTTGTGCCTGAACCAAAACCAAACTGTGACAACCCTAACTGCAGGTTCATTACTGTTACCATAACAACTAAGATCTGGTCTGGCTGCTGCCGGTACGCTCCTACCCTGACGACGGAGGTCCGCAACACATCTGAGGGAGGTGAAAAATGAGCTGTGTTTAGGACAGAGTACCTGTTGATCACGGAGCAGTTTAAACCTATAGATTATCTGGTTTGTGTGTCAGAGCTGCTGCTGGTGGTTAAAGGAAATCTTTCACTTTCAGATTCAGATCAGCTGAGAAATCTCCTCTCTTCTCCTCTAAGTCTTTCACTGGCGTCAAACTGATCACAATCAAACAGCTCAACCTGAACATGTGCTTACGGCTGCACAATCATGGGACAGATACGACGACGGTGACGACGGCGATGATGGTTACAGTGGCGTGTTGACGAATCACATTTTGTTAAGAGACGCTGCAGAGCAGAGGATGATGGATGAGCCTGCTCTCGGGTCTGTCACCGCGCTCGTGCAGGAGAAGACGGCGGCTTAAAGCGCAACGTAAATGCTCCTCTTGTACGTCCCCGCCGTAGGAAAATACATCACGCTGTTCAAACAGACTTAGGTATCAGACCGAGCAGCAGTTGCTAAGCATCATGAGAACCAATTTGCCTCCTTCCCTCAAGACACAATCCCTGAGTGAGATGAAAGGGGAGCAGCGCTACTGTAATCCATCTAAATGGCTGCCTGCCGCCGCCTTTCATGCAGCCACAACTATTGATCTCTACTCTCACTAACTCTCCTGCCCCGGCTGCCTTTGTCTCTCGCCCGCTCCTCTCTGTCTTTCAGAGGAAATCCTCTGGACCTTAAACGTCCCACGGAGCTAATATCAAAAACTCCCACTAATTCACTTTATTTCGACCAAGTGAAACATCAAAAAGAGTGAAGCACTGACAGCTAGTGTTGGACGATCATCGGGTTTTAGACTTTAAAGTTTAGTCGACACTCATCTACAGCTGCTCATGTTTAGCCTGCGTTTAACGTCATTTTATTACATGGAAAAATACGACATCGTAGATGATCAAGTCTCCACAATGTGACTGTGTATTCACGAACATGGAAATCCATTCCACTTAGAGACGAAGGTGCGGTTGAAGAGAAGTTAGAAAGAGCAGCGATGACTAAAGGTTGTTCTGTTGGAAAATATGTGTGTTCATCTTTTAAACTGATGAATAAACTGATAAGACTGTAACAATGCCTCAGAAACACATTTGAAATGAACTAATTATTCTTCAGTATTTAACATTTAATCTCACAACCACTGACAGATTATGTTCAACAACTCAATTCTACCCACGACTGTAAGATTTTGTCTTCAAATACTCAAAGCAATGCATTTAAACTACGAGATGAGGAAGGTGAAACGATGTCCACCTTCCTCCCGACAGTTTCTTTAAAAACTCAAACAAAAACATTCAGTCTACGGCTGTTAGAGAGTTGATTCTTTGTAGAAAAACGTGTCACTTTTCTTCAAAGTCAGGTGCTTAAAAAGGTCCAGGTTTGGTTTTGGTAGTGCTGGAAAAGTTTTAGAAGTTTTTACATTTAACTTTGTTTGTCTTGTTCAGGATATTAATTACATGAATTATATAAACTGAGAACACCAGCTCCGCTCAGTTGTATAATAATAATAATAATAATGAAGTACTGCAGATGTTCCAGATGTTCCCACACTGCTGATCTGACTGATGCAGTCTCAGGGTTATTCTCCCTACTCGGCTAATTAAACAAGCCTCACTCTTACTGCAGGTGTAATCACTGATCACAGTCAGATTAAATCAGTAACGTAGTTGGAAGACAGTAAAACAGGCGTAACGTGTAATATCTATTGATTTTATTTATTTTTATATTGATCATGTTTAATCATTTTTCTCTTAGAATAGAATTATTATGTTGTGATTCACTGCGTTATAGTGCTAATTGTGAAAATATAAAATTAGTATCGTTACATAACGAGAGCTCCACACATGCACCTGTGCAGAGGTGGGCGCAGGTTGGGTGGGTGGGGTCACGGTTCCGTATCAGGAGACCGTGGACATCTGTATCACGGTTTCAGTCTCGGTTTCAGAAATCGTTACACCCCTGTCGACCGGTTAACTGCATCGGCGCTAATTGGTTCAAGGAGAGACATTCTCCAAAGTCTTACATATAAAACTGTATCCTGGACCCTGATTGGCTGACTAAATACCAGCTCCTGCAATTAATAATAATAAAACTGTACAGAAAATAATTTACAGTGAGCAATACACAGGAGCCAGTTGCTGCTTCAGAGTTTTAAGTTTAACATCTATGTTGTTTTTTTTCACTGTGAACCTGCCTCCCAACAGGAGACGGATTACCCGATGTTTGACATGTAGGTGGGAGTGTGTATTTGTATGTGTATCTGTGGGGAACCATAATTTCAGCCTAGAGTCCAAATATCACTGTCTGAACTGTAGGCACACACAAACATGTGAAACCTCTATTTTCTGCAGACGCCCTGTGTATAAACACTACGCTTGGCTATTTAATTATATTGCATTACATTATTAAAGATGAAACCTCGTCTGCATTTGATCCCTGAACCTCGCTGAATTACCCCTCACCAACAACACCAGCGTTCAGATTTGAAGTAGAGTGTGAAACCTGTTTTAATATTGGAGGTCTGGGTTGATATCCTGCCTTCTAGCGGCAGCCATCTTTGTTAAAAAAACATCATTGCTGAACAGAATCTGTGGTTTTTAATGTGCTTTTTGGCAGAAAAAAAAAGTTTACATATCTATAAAGCAAAAAGTCGTCTGTTGATGCTCCTAACGACCCAAAATAGTTGTCATGGGAAACGATAATCCCCATGGTACCACTTGACGTAGAGTGGCACTTCACAGGGTTTTTCTTGTTGTACAATTAGTTTTCCTGCTCTTGCTCCGTTTTCAGTGCCATGTTTATGAAAACACACACACACACACACACACACACACACACACACACAAATCACATGAGAAAGTATGAGTCACAGCGGGCCAATAGAGTGCACAGACAGGACCTCCACCTATGGCTGCCTGCTGTTAAATGGCAAGACGCCACCAAATCCTGCTGATCTCGTTGTGAGCTTTACTGCTTTACAGTACAGCGCAAGAGGCTCGGTGCAGGAAGTGGGCACATTACTGCAACTCCCCTCCCACCACCCCACCCCCACCCCCCACCCCCCCCAACCACCTGTGCTGGTCTCATTAGGAACCGCCCAGCCCCCCCACCCACCCCAACCCCCCCCCCCCCGACACAAATCCTTTTACAGCCATGCAGCTTGCCTTTACCAAACCGCGCGCTGAGCAGTCTTTGTTGTTTCACACTCCGCTGCCTCAGCGACGTCAGAGAAGATGTGACTGCGTTTACAGCAAACTGCCTCAACATGTATGCAGTCACTTAAGGGTCGGTTTACCCAAATTAAAGAAATGCATTTTTGCATTTACCTCAAGTGGTATCTATCCTGTGAGGATAGATGTGCGTCATCAATAATTCAGGAATATTACATTGTAATTAAGAAGTTTATAATCATCTGAATCTTTGCAGAAATGAAATCACAGAAACAAAATCTTACAATGAAAAAAATGAAAGAGAAATTTAGAAAGTTTTTAGTAACCAATAATTTGCAATAAATATCTAAATTGCAATTATCTTACATTATTTGAACTCCGGGTCAACTCGGTGTTCTGTAAATATTAAATAATTACATAAACTGATTAGTTGCATTAAACAGAATCTCATTTAAGAGACAGTCGTATATCATTTCTTCACAACAGCTACACTGTCCACTCACAGATACCATGACAGACTGCGGCGAAGTCGAGTCTCATGGTGAAAAGTTCTGTGTCTGACCAACAACGATGCAACTGCACTTCAGCTTCTCACACTGAATCTTGGAGGTCTACATTCAAAGATATAAAGGTTATAAAAAACAAACACTGATGCACTTGAAACTTCACCTGGGAAATATCAAATACTCTTCATTCACTTGACAACTACAAACTTAGGTCTGAGTATCGACCTTTGACCAAATTGGTCTGAAACTATCGTCACAAATCGGTACTGAAGTCAAGGTGTGGCGTGGGTACCAATAATCAAACATTTATGAACAATATAAAGTCCTATTAGGGAGATAGTTCATAGAAAAACTCTGCAGTCTTTGTGAAGAGCAAATGCAAACAGTCTCTTCTGTTTTCTGACATCAAAATGAGAGACTGGTTCTTCTATTTCTTGTTTCTAGTTCTTCTAAACTTGTTTGCCAGGAAACAAAACTTTTATTTTGTAGTTTACTCATTAACATTGATTAACTGTAGCTGGGTAAACTTGCTGGTAACAGTTGTCGGTTAAATTAAATTGTGGCTCTTATGATTTAAAAATTGCAATTTTGATATGACAGCGATTAATGTCAGTCCCACCTCAGCTGTACAGGAGACACACATCTCAAAGACCAAGACAAATAAATCTGTACGGCTTGATACTACACAGGGTTTAATTGAAGAAATATGTTTTGCTGCACTCTGAGTGAACCGTCACTGCGAAGAGTCGCACCGTGCAGCTGAGTTCATGATGAAGTTCAAGATGAGCTATAATGATATACGTGAACCAGGAGCTTCTTCTCTAATGTGTGAGCTCAGGAAACAAACAACAGATCAAACTTGTGCGTGTTGAATGATCAATAGTTGTTCCCTGACACTCTGTTTACTCCGACCTCAGCGGAGCGCGCTTATATTATCTTCTATTTATACCCTGTTCATCAGCTGCAGATGTCAGAGGTTCATGTTAACATGCCTCACGCGCACAATGGGAGTGTTTTGTTTTTGCAAGGTGTCTCTAATGTGCGGAGCAGAACAAATAAATCCATCTGGAGAGGAATTCTGATCTGCCGGTGTCACGTTCGAGTTCACGGAGATCACCGACGGACGGGGCGACGACGTCCTGCCACGGGGGTCATTGCAGCCCCCCCCCCCCCCCCCATCACTAAAACAATGATCTCATTCCCTGTACCAAGAATCCGCTGATTGTTTGAAATACCTTCCACTATGCTTGACTGAGCGCCACTTCTTTTTCCCATCAACCCGGAGGACAGAGGGAGAGAGAGGTGGGGGGGGGGCAAAAACAAAATGACCTTGGCAGGAAACGTCAAGCCCTCTGTAGCAAGATGGGAGCTAGCCTCATTTGGCCACCTACGACTAATGGTTTAAATTACAGCCAGTGACAACAAAGCCACTGTCGCTGAGGGAGACTCATCAGAAAACACAGTGAACGATTATTGATGGTGAAGTTGAGGAATGAGGAGATTTATACGGAAGATAAAACGTGCAAAAAATAAAAGTATGAGTCTGACGGATACAGGATTTTAAGGCCAATATTAATACTTGAGAAAAATAATGTCTGGTGGCCCTTTAATGGTTCAGGCGCAACCACATAACAGCAACATCTACAGTTTGATTCCTGTTTCCATGTCAACTGTCAAATAAAGATTAAACCATAAAAAAAAAAATTAGAAAGCAATATAAATAATTAAACAATATAAGCAAGTTTTTGCATGTGGCCCTGTTTTTCTAGAGAAACATATGCACAGAAAATATTATATTAAACTTAAATTGGGAAAATTTTAAAATAGAATACAAAAAAAAAAGAAATCTCAACATTTTTGCAGTTTATTACTAGTGTTTGATTGTGTCTCTGCCAACATACACACCATCACCAATATATCTGTTATAATCAATTACCAGCAGAAAATATTGCTCAACCAATGTATCGGTTGGAAAAGAGATATGTGGGATATCAGTGAATCACTCCATCTATTTAGATGCCAAATGAGCTCAGCCCGTAAATGGCCTTTAATGTTCTATGATATCAGACTTTGACAAACAATCCTCACTGCTGTGTCTGTCTGGGTTGTGACTATAAACACTAACCAGATACTCAGTTGTTTTACAGGCAGAAGTCTTAATCTTCACCAGCACACAGTATGTAACACTGGTGACTGTCACATTCACCATGTAATGAGTTTAACTCTGATAACTCGGCAAGAGGGAGAAAAACAGCAACAGTGCTGAGGTTTCCACTGTTGCCGTGTGTACTGCCATGTCAGTGAACAGAACAAAAGGGTGTCACATATGAGGATATGACCTCAGACTTCAGACGAAGAAGCACAGAGCGCTATTCTTCTGCCTGGGCACGAGTCAGGAGAGAAGTGTGTCGAAACTAACAACTTTTTTGTTTTTCGTGCCTTTTACACACACATCTTTATATTTAGAAACTCTAGTCAAGTTTGTGAACCAACAACCAATACATGCAATACAAGATACAATTGTACTGACAGAGGTGTGAAACCTGTCAACTGTACAGAGGCACAAACTACTAAGTTCTAACTGAAAAAAGAAGCACAAGGCATGTTGTAAGTAAATTAAAGCTAAATAAAATATGCTGTATTTACTTTTACCTCACTCTTATGTGCGGATTCATCCATATTTAAGTCTTAATAAAAGCTTAACATTTATTTAATTTACTTGGTTGGTAATTTTATTTTATTTTATTTCATCATCTCCTCTAAGGGATTTATATTTTCAGTCGTGTTTACATGTCTCTAAGTTTATTAGTTGGCATTTTTATTAAATTTGGTGGAATATTCAGCCAAGGAACAAATGAATAGATTTAGATGCTGATTCTGGATTTTCTATTTTCTATTAAATTATAATTTATTATTTCTAAATTACTGAATATAATAAAAATTAAATGTTAAATATTTAATTGGGCTCTGGATCCAGATGCACATAAAATATCATTTTTAATTTTGTCCAACTTGTGTCATGTGATTTCTGTTATTAAATACAGGCTAACATGTCTTTCATAATTATTACATAAAGAAAGTCACATCATTATCATTTCAGAAAAAGTGATGCAGTTGTTAATATTGATCGATACAACGCTTAATATTTAGCCGAGGTTCTATCGTGACTCTGGAAGCGGCAATCGAAAAACTATCTCCCCTCTTGGTCCATTTAGTAGTTGTTCTAGAGCCTTCAATCATATTGCATGATCTTCATCATGCAGATGGGAGTTCGCCGAGTTGCTGAGACTGAATCGTAGATGTTGAAATTTCTCATCATACTTCTCATCCATGACGACTTAAACGTTGAGTTTTAAAGTTCTGAGCTTGTAAACTGTCTGCTGACGAAGACAATGTGATATGATCGAAAGCTCCAGAACAACTGCAAAAAAGGACCTTAAGGTGAGATTGTCTTGTCTGCAGATATGAAAGTGCGACTTGATCGTTACCTGAGCACTGTGATGAATGAAGAGGCTCAGACTGACAGTAAAGACGCAGAGTGTGCATGTGTTTAGGTTGTACGTGCACGCTTCATGTGTGACTCAGCAGCTGCAGAGAGAAAAGCGCCAGAGGAGGACTTTAAATTAGGAACTACTACGACTGCACTTCAGTGTTCCCTGGGACTACATAGAGGGGAACACAGAGGGGGCCTGCCCCTAGAGACGCACTGTTTACAACGCCTTGCTACTCTAATTTGATATGGTATGCATATTGTTTCTATGGTGGCAGCAGGGGGGTGGGCTCTGGGGACTAACACAGACAACAGTGTTTACTATGAATAACCTCAGCAACCCTAAGAAAATCCAACATGAATATATGGAGGAGCTGCCCCATTTATATGCTGTGATAATGGCGCTGTTACTGTTACCAAGGTGAATATCTGAACGCAGCAGAAGCACTTCATGTTGCTCTTTGGCTGCTACTTTCCCACTGGGCTCAGGGGGAGGACAAACTGTAGCACACGTCATTCACGTTCTGTGACACTTGGAAAAAAAAAAAAAAAAAGAGGAGACCACACATAAGACTGTGGGATTCAAAAACAACATCCAGAAAGCCTCATCAAAAAAAAAAAAAAGGACCTGCTTCAATGTGGAGGTGTGTGTGTCACACAGAGCTGCATGAGTGTTCAGGAGCATTCTCAGAAACCACTGTAACACATGCGAAAGTCTCAGAGCTATTTTTATCAACATAGGTGTCCCACAGGCAATTTCATAACCGAACTTTCCAACTGACAACAGAAAAACAGACAAGTATGGAAGAAAATTAAGGCCACACGAGTGTAAAGGATTTGAGCTCTGACGTTAATTCTGAGAATGAAATGAGAACACTGAATTTAATTTATGAATCCTCAAAACTTTGAGAGAACTGAGATTCAAATATAACATCAAAGTTTGTTTTTGTTGGAATTCAAATACTGAAGAGAACAACAATTCTCATTCAGTTTAGTTTGAGAACTTTTAAACTATATTATGAGAATTCAGAAAACTGAGATTAAAGTCAGAATTTCTCACAAATCTCAAAATCACAAAATCTGGATGTAAATGTAAATTCAATTAATCCAAAGAAGCCAGAACACAGTGCATAAAGAAGAAGAAAGAGAAATCACTTCGCAAAATTCTGATAATTAACTCTGAGATCGAAATGTATGAAAAATTTCATCTTAAATCTAAAGTCAGATCTCAAAATCCAAAAAGTCTGATGTAAAAGTCAGACATTGACATAGTTCTTTCTTTTTCTCAGAATTTTAAATTTATTTTGAAAATCTGGGGGAAGATTATGGGTATTTGACTAAAACCAAGTTTCTGAAATCAATACATCATGAGAAAAAAAGTTCTGAGTCTATTAATATAATTTCTGAAATCTGAGACTAAGATTAATTTCTGAATCACCAGAATCATAATCTCACAATCAACAATGCAAAGAATGAAGTTGGTTAAATAAAACCTTAGATTTAATTTAATTTTTTATTATAAAAATAATATTTAAAAATAAAAATGATAAATTATAATATTAATAATAAAAATTATTTAATTAATTAAAAATAAATAATTAAATTCTCGCTATTCCAAGCCATGAAAAGAACATTAAAATAAATTCATTAAGTTTCCATGTATGTGTGACACGCATGTGTGTGAAAACGACAATGAAGCTAAACCTGAACTTAAACTTTGTGAGAATTGTCAGAAATCTCAGAAAGTTCAAACTGAAAACTCAGAAATGACTTTAGTCTCAAAAGTCAGAACTTTACAGAGTTTCACACACTTACTTTTGGCTTGTATTTGATCAATCTGAATATTAATTAAAGAATTAAATAGTTTTTAATAGTCTAACTTTGTCTTCCAAAGAGATGTTCCAAATTCAACAACTGATGACTCACATTAAATGATAATGTTCAACACTTCAAATGCAACAAATTGGTTCACAGTAAAGTGGAAATTGCTGAGTGTCTTTAAAGCTCTCTGGAGTCGAGCTGCTTCTGGCTACGAAGCTAACTGTGTCGAAAACAGCAGCGCTGCCAGTTTCAGCTGCGTGAATATAAGGAAACCCAACGCAGCAGCAGCAGCAGCAGCAGCAGCAGCACCTCCACACTGAACCCTCTCCAGCTCAGAGGGTGCAAGTTCAAACAGACCTCAGAGCTCTGCAGCTCCCTGCCAGTTGTAGTCGTCGTAGTAGTAGTAGTAGTAGTAGTAGTAGTAGCAGTAATCCAATACAAACAAGTCATTACACTGTGTTAAATGTTTTCTCTTCATTCACTGAACGCCACTTTACAAACAGCTCATTCTTCTAAAGTGCTCCAATAACTGCTGAACCTCCTGCCCCCTCCCTCCTCCAACTCTTCCAGTGTTTTAAATCCAGAGCTATTAGGACCATATGTGCATCATTTCATTAGCCCAGTATGTTTTTGCATGGTTGTAAACTAATGTGTGACTGCAGGACGGGCTACTAAAGGATGAACCTCAGAGTTCAGGAGGTCAAGCTTCTCTGCTTGAGGCAGCGAGACGAGTCTGTGTGAGATCATTAAATAGGTTTGACGCAACTATCAGGGATGATTTACGTGTCTAGATCATTTCTTACAGGCAAGACACAAGAAAAAAAAAGTCCAAACCAAAACAGAACAATTAGAAATCTGCCTGTGGTGTTTTAGATTTGAAAGCTTCTTGGCGACTGTCGGTGCTGAGCAGCAAAACACACAGACTCTGTAACCACAGGCTGATGGGATCTGGCTCTGGTGGGATAATACAATCTGATTTCACATAGCGAGGGAGAAAAAAAAAAAACGCCAGTGCACATCGCTTGCCTGACGAACGGGGAGAAGAAGAATGAGCAGCCATGACATGATGGTGGAGGGAGGGAGGGAGGAGAGGAGGGAGGTGGGTTAGGAGGGGATGGGGGGGGGGGTCGAGTGGGGAGGGAGGGGAGAGAGAGGAGGGGACCAACTACCCTTGGTGTAAAGTGCAGGATCTTAGATTTCTCCCAGCAGTGCTGTTCCATGTACGCCTCACACTGGCAGCAGCCCAGTCAAACATGCCTTTGTGCTGACGTGGGAGAGCTATGGGAACATGTTTTTTTTCTCTTCTCCTCGCCAAGGCACTGACTTGAGATGTTGAGCCGAGCTGGTGGGGGTTACTCAAATATCCTCACTGATGCAAACGATCCTTTAATGATGCAGAGAAGAAAAAACATTCACGGGATCTGCAGCGTTTTTGTTCATTCCTTTAAGGAGGATCTTGCTTTTCTTTTCCTGCGCTTCACGGAAATAAAAAATAAATAAAAAAGAAGCTGTTAAGCGGCTGCTGAGTTTGTCTTCATGAGAAATCTGTCTATTATCATGGCATGACATCACTCCATCACATCCTATAATCAAACTGCAATTTCATAAATCATTAACCCAAAAGTGCCTCGGTTGCTTTTCTAACACAAGCAGCCTCCTCTCTGTCATCAGCGTTTTTAATTAGCTTGACAGGAACTTCGGTGCTCTAAAGCATGACTACTGTGTGGGCTCAGTGGAAACCTGGAGGTCCTAGTCCCGGACGTTACAGTGCAGAATGGAAAGCCTGAAGGGGGGCGGACCGGCGGGATCGCATGAAGGATCCTGTCGGCTTGTGAGAATTCAGCTGTGGCCGGGAACCCGAGGGCGTCATTATGTCCAGATCCCCCAGAGCAGCCTCTCTCAGACTGAGAGGTGGTCCCGACTTGGGAGATGTTGGCCACGTTACACGATTAAAATACAGTTTGTCTCACATTACTGCTCATCTATTTTATAGAGCTTCAGCTGGGGACGCGGAACACAGTTCTTTTTATTACAGTTTCTGGATGCTGCAACACCCATAAAACAGTTGTAGCTCCTATTCTGGACACTGAGGTCATGAGCCCTGGGTATTTTTCTGGCAATGTTAGGGGTTTTTATCAAATTGTACGATGGGGGGGGGGGGCGCCCTGGTGGCCCACCTGGTAGAGTGCGTACCATAAAGGACTAGTAACTGCAGCAATTAAAAACCTAACAGTCTGAGTATTTTACAAGCCTGTTCCACTATTATTAAACTTAATATATGCAATAAAATAATCAATGATTTCTCCACCACAAACAGCTTTAAAAGACGTGTAAAATTATCACATTTACACGGAACATAAATATTGAATAGGTTATTGGATAAATCAAATATAAAAAATACAACTAGTAGTTCTTGGTTGTTTCATGCAGCGTTGTTCATATCAGTGTATTGTCTACATGGATTAACAGGTGCAATCAACCTGTTTTCACCCTGATAAAGACCCTGTGTTTTCACTTTTAGTCCGTTTGCTTTGATGTAAAAACGCCGCAGGAACTTTTGTTTTCCTTTCTGTTTGTTGTCTGGTGAAAACTTTACGCAGGTTTTATCACTGACCCCAGTCAATGCTTCTCATGTGACTCTTAAGTTGCAGCTTTTACAATAATGAGTCAGGTACAAGAGAGAGGGAAGTCAAAACTGTGATGCAATAACTGGGCAATACTGCAATATATTATTCCTTATTGACACTCAGTGGAATCATATACTGTAATAATAGGATCTCAGACCAGAAACCCTGCACTCATGCATTAGTGAGGGGACGGCTTCTGATAGGAAACTTTTGACTGATATTTCCGTTTGCTGAGAAATAGCTATCAATCCCTGACTTATATTATTATTATTTTGACTGCTGTGATACACTGTTGAGAATTAGCTGTCAATTTTGAAAAGTCATTTGTCATTTTAATCCCTCTCTTTATCAATATTGACGGACAAAGGGAAATAATGGATTCTGATGGAGGGAAATAAATATAATTGTTATTATAGATGACTAAAATAAAGCGCTGGGAGATTGCATGAAGTGGCATTTAAGCCTGACTGAGTCACTGTGGGGTTTACAGTTTTGGACCCCCTCCCTCCCCCCCTCCCCCCATCACAATAAGCTACAGGACTGCCATGCAAAAGAAGGGCAGCGGGACTACTGTACAGAACAAAAGAAGGCTCCGTGCACAAAACTGCGCATGAGTGCTGGCGCCGTACACGTGTTGTGAAAGCAGAGCGATGTCAGCGGACGAAAATGTGTTTCAATTTCAGGCTCCTTGCTAAAGATGACAATGAGCATGGATTTACTACATGGCACGTGCGCGTCTTCTGCTCGCCCTGCACCCCAGCTCACCCTCACAGCACCGACGCACGAAATCCCGCATTTTTATATTTTCAAGGTTGTAACAGCAGAGCAATAACAGCGGGGATGGCAGAGAGGGCTGAGGGTGGACGGATGGGGGGCAGTGCGATGCGATCCCGCTCAGTGGCATCATCGCGTTGCATCAGCACTAAAACAAAGAGGTTGTGATGCCGTGAATGCCACCGCTCCTCAAAGTGCTGTATCACCGCATTAATGACAGCATTGCTCCACTCCCTGATGATTCCAGGGCCGAGTCAAGCACATGGGCATCATCAGACAATAGTATCCCGAAATAAACCACAGTTATTCTGCTGAGAAATGGCCACTGTGGACACATGCTTCTTTTTTTATTTTTTAATTCCATGACAGAGTGAGCGAAGCAAACATGGACGATTTATTCTCCTTGTAAAACTTGGTTTAAAAAACAAACACACACACATTTAATATCTAATATGTCTCTTTAAGATGGTAACAGTTCGTATGACTCACGTGCCAGCAAACATGTTTGTTCAATTTTAAACGAAAAAAGAATTTGTGAAAAGGTGTTTTCCTTTTTGTTTTGTTTTTATATCAATCTAATCACTGCCTTACATCACAGCATAATTCACCACTACATCATTGACACCTACAAAATAAGAGTGACAGGGACTGACTAAGCCACGACTGCAGCAGCATACATTCACATGACAATGCAGGACAGAGCGTAAAGGCACAGCTTGTTTAAATAACCTCACCAGTAGTGATGGATTAAAAAATATATGCTCTTTTTATTTACGATGGCTGGAGTCAAGCTTGCTCCTGATCTTTTTATTTTTTTATTTCTTTTAAATAAGGGCTTTAGACTAATGAGCTCTGGCACCGTCGAGAGATTGAGATGATTCCATTGGCTGTCGGAGCAAATAAGGCTCGTCCTTACACAGCAAATATTTTGATGATGTTTTTGAATGTAGATTAATGAGGATGGTGTAATGACCAATAATGACAATGACGGAAAAGCAATAAAAATTCCACTATAAAATAAACCACAATATGATGATAATAATAATAACAATAATAATAATAATAATAATGAAATAATAATAATAATAATAATAATAAAGTAGCCTATATCTATTCAGCTCAAATTAATTTGATGAATGTACATGTAGTGACTCATGCGGCTGTTTAATGACGCTACAAGTGACAAGCTTCTTTTATTATGGAGCATTTTCCCTCACAGGAGCAGCGGCATGCCTGACCCTCCTCCGGGATCACCAACGCCTCTACTTTGCAAAAACACAGAAAGAAAAGGGAGCGCACACGGCGCATTGACTCAAAGCATAACAGGATGTGGTAGAAGAGTTGTGTTTCACTCCTGAACCCGCGTTCACACCCCAGCACATTACGCTCCTCCAATATTTCGCACCACCGCCAATGCTTTCACGATTCATGCATGCGGTTTTTTTCTTCTTCAGTTTTTTTTTTTTTCTTGCTACAAGTGACTTTTTTCCTAATATATCACAGTGAGGAGGACTCTCCTGACTGTAGCCCACCGCTGCGCCACTTAGTCAAGTTTGAACTCGGTTACGAGAGCATCAACAATAGGCTGAGATTGACAAACGGCGAATTCACAGAGATAACACAGTGAGATGTGGGTCTGAGAGATAGAGGAGATGCTAAGAAACGTGCATGCCAGCTCACCTTTTACTTAATATTCCGCTCGTATTCCAGCCCTTTTGTCCGTTTTTCCCACGTTAAGTTCTTTCACATGATGGCTCGCTTTGTCGTTTCCTCAAAGCCTCCCGGCTGCAGATAGGTCACTTCTTCTCCCTGTCGGTGCAACTCGGCTGTTTCTCACTTCGCCTACTTCAAAAAAAAAAAAAAAAAAAAAAAAAAAATACACACACACACTCACACACACATACACACAACGTCTACGGTTCTACGGTCTGTTGTGTACGTGTGCGCGCGCGTGTGTGTAAGTGTGCGTGGTGATCCAGCGCGGCGTGCTGCTCCGTCTCCGCTGTTTGTTACACTCGACTAGAACGCCTACTCTCAGTCGCTACATTGTTGACATTCGGCCGCTGACGTCACTCGATCCCCCCTCATTCACAACATCGTTAGCGCGGCGCGGCTTTTTGCGTTGGTGCCGGCGGGAACCGCGCGCGTACTCCCTCGAACGTGCGCAGCCGGGTTTGGAGAATCGCAACTACGGCGCTGCAAGCTGAAATCCCTCCCCCTCCCCGAGCACTAGCTTTTTTCGGCGGCCTAGCCCCTCCATTCCCTCCTCCTCCTCCTCCTCCCTGAGGTGCACACAGCGGGAATATGACGGTGAAAGATGACTCAAGGCATTTTTTCACAAGCTGGGAACGTGAATGCAGTTTGGTCCAGTGTTTACGCTTTTTCTTTTTCTGTCAAGGCAACTTAAAACTCTAAGGTGGCGGTAGCATTTCTATTTCGTCCAAAGCACCTCAGGCTGTATGTTTGTAGTATTTTTGAAACATTTTATAAAAAAGAAAGAAAGAAAAAAAGAAAGGAAAAAAAAAGGTTTTATACGGCAGACCACTTGTGTCAAAATTCAGCATCACAACTCAAAAAGAAAATGCATGAAACTATTTGCATTGACTTTGAAGCAACTGCTTCTTGGAATCAAACTTTTGTTAGCTTTTTTAAGAAAAAAATTACTTTAAAACATAAAATGATGCTTGTTCTCTATTGTTGTTTTAAATGCATATGTGTTGTGTGCAGGATGATTTGGATAGCTACTCAAAAATACATTTATCCCCTTAAAACTTTATATTCAAAACATATTGTAGAACATCAACATCCCAAAACATGTTTTTCTGGTGCTGGATCAAAAAAGCGAAGGCAGAAATCAACTTCTTTTATTTTGGACTGCTACTTAGAGCCCATTATTATTATCTTGTGTATCTATTTTGGCCTCAGGGTACTTATTGTCTTTTCCATGTAGAAGTTCCTATAATAACTGTTTCCTTTTTGGGTAGTTAAATTTTTTGCATTGCAGTTGATTAAACATGTTTCTTTTTCATGTTCAAAACTTAATTGATTCGAACAATGCTATATAATCTGTATACTTACTTTGTTCTGCTCTGTGGTCCTTACTAAACAATGTCTGATGAAGATCTCTGTGAGATCAAAATGTTGCTTTAATAAATTACATCTACTGGGTGTACGGTATGAGAATCTTTGTTCTGACTTATATTGTTCAACAGTTGTTGTTTGTATTAGTGTTTGCTCAAATATTAGAAATAAATCACTTTTTTAGGGGATTCAAGGGACAAAACGTACAGTACACAACAAAACTGAGCACTCCCCTTATCAATATCACTAAAGTAATTACAAATCCTGACAATTTAATACAATTTTATTTGTTTTCAGCCAAAGCCCAAGAGAAATGAGACCAGTTTATCTGAAAAACAGATTAATTAAACTATTAAAAAGATCCATATTTTTTAAATATCTGCCTTTATTTTTAATGACAGACTCGATCCTCCTGGGTATGGATGATATCAGTGTTGAACAGATCTGCAGAGAGGTTCTGCTTCTTTTCAGCTGCTCTTTGCTGGAGGGGTTTGTGTTGCCTTCACTTTAAAATACTCCAAAGTTTTTCTACGGGATTCAAATCAGGTTACAGACCAGACCAGGTCATAGTTTTCACTTGTTTCTTCTTCACAAACTCTTGTGTGATTTCTGCAGTGTGTTTGGGATCAGTCATGTTGTTAAATTCCTTGAGACCGGGAGTTATCGTTTCACTGAGTATTTGGGTTCACAAACCTGCAGCCATAGTGCCATCTATAAATGTCATCTCCCCTACAGCTTTTACACTCATGCAGCCCCATCAAACACGCTCCCATCAAACACCCTCCCACCTCCGTGCTTCACAGTCGGCGCTGTTCAGTCGCTGTGGTGGTCCTGGCCCGGTACACACCAAGCATCCGTTGACAGCCACAGCGCCTTCTGTTATTGGTGGTATGGCTCTTCCTATATAGCTTATGTTCAGCAGTCTACTGATGCTCTTGTTCCCTCTCTCACAATCTGGTGTCTTACTTGTTCCACCGAAGGAGAGAGCGCTCTCTCAAACCGTGATCCTGTCGTTCAACCTGGAAACTGTAGCAAAACAGATTGAATACACTGCTGTGGTATTCACAGGTTATTTTATAGCCTATTTCATGCAATTTGGCTTAATAGGAAATCAATTGTGGAAACACTTTAGTTGCTGTGAGCACAGGTACAATGACTTTTTGTCATGGCATCGTCTGTTTTTTCCCCTCCCTTGTGTGTCTTGTTTGTCCCTGGTTTGTCTCTTGTTTGGTTTGGCAATCAGCCTCCTCATGCTGCCAGTTCACCTGCACACTTGTGGCCTGTCCACTAATAAACTCCTGCAGTATATATACATCCCGGCTCTACACTCCAGTCTTCATCAGATCGTTCAGTTCGTCAGTGTGGTACAAGCGCTGAGGCCAAACTCCAGCTCTAAGTTTGCATTTCTCTTGTGCTTGCCTGAACATCATTTAATCCTGTTTGCCTGTGCCTCAGGTTCATCATCCCCTGCTGTTTCCAGTCTGCCCGCCTCGCCAAGCACTCGTCTGTCTTCCTGCCAATTCCGACTCCTGCTCCTTCAGCCTGCTACGCTTCGCAGTCAACTCTGTTAACTTCCCATAACTTCACTGAACCAAATCTTCAATAAACCTGTTTTTGAACTATTGAAGTTCTCTCATCATAGCTCTGCTTGTGAGCCCAAACTAAATCAAACGCATTTCTTCTGTTGCAGTGATCACACATGTACTCACTTTATTTTCACTGTATGAACCCTGTCTCTTCAAAGTTCCTATTCAGTGCCGTGAACACATATAGCAGACTATACATGGCGGGTCTACATCTGCCCAAAGACCAACCAGTGTTCCCAATTAGCTTGTGATGATTTGATTAAATCAAATTTTGTTCAGGAATATGCCTCATGTGAGTACAAATACATTCATAGTGTAGTCAGACACAGGACTCCTATACAACACAGGGCAAGAAAATTAACTGATAACGCAAGACTTCCCCCGGTTGACGTTAAACTTCAGTGGCAAAAATTCTTTACAACATTTGCAGTTATTCAAATGAACAAACCCAACCCACATACAGTAAAGTTTAGACAATGTGAAGCCTCTGGGCTGACTCCAGGCAACACTCGCGTGGCACCAAGGATATAGTTAAAGTGCCTGTATTGTGTTTGGGCATATCAGAAAAATGTGTTGTGTGTGCTGTGATTCCTATATTCATACAACATACTACAAGTAGTCTACGTGGACAATAAGATATTAGTTATCCACCATAATTATAATCAATAAAAACACATAAAGTAAACCTTGGTCTTTTAGGGTCCCTAGGAGTCTGGGGTGGTGGGGTAATAACCCACCTTGTGTGGTGACGAGCGGTCATGTATTTCTTGTCTTAAAAACCACAAACGTTTGTAACCAGTGGTAAAATAAGACAGCACAGCACATTGTGCAAATGTTATATCAACACTTTCTGTCCACTCTATTCTAGGGTTACTATGGTGATACAAATGTTAAAGTCACAAGTTCCACAGATACAACACAGGGTCTATAGAAATATCATATTGTTTTAATAGCATAATATTGTAAAATGGAGGCCCAGGCTAAATGATTGTAATTTGTGAGAAAAACCAGTTATGCGGGAGCAGTTTAACTAAACCAGTTTGACCAAAGCAAACAAACAAACAGAAATGCAAATGCATGATGCTAAATGAGCGCAGCGAGGCTGTGGGAAGGAGGTATAAGCTTGAGAATTGGCTGTTTGGCTTAAACACAAGCCGTGTGAGGGAGGCAGGGTTTTGTTCTGGAAGGAACTCACATCCTGTTTGGACAAGCGAACACTTACTGGAGATGTTTTAATTTCTAATGTAAAAACTACCCCCGGGGAGTTTGCATGTAATTATGAATTATCATAGAACAGCAGACAGCCCCTTCTTCTTAGCAGCGTTCGCTTTTCACTGGATATTCCTTGAGTGGCATTCAAAGAGCAGCTCCCTAGTGCTGCTGCACGCATTAAACCGGTGATTTGAGATGGTGCTGCTGCTGACATCAAAACAACACCACCATCAGGCATTTATTACATGCATGGAGAGAACATCAAAGTGAGTGAGATTCAGGGGGAAAAACAGCAGAAAAAGAAGACAGAGGTCTGCATACTGTATACAAAGGAAAGGGATGATGACATTTTATGATGATGCATACGACAACTTTTGAAGTGCAAAAAACAATCAATAAAAATCTTCTGCAACCCTTAAACATACAATTAACTTGACTAGAATGAAGAAATACAGCAGGGATAGGAAACACAGAGTTTTGATATAATTTCATTTTTGCTAAGAAATCGTATCATTATATAAATCATGTCTCTTTGGTCTTTGTTTTGATTCTTATTTGGTCAAAATTGCATTAACTTTTTTTTTATCTTATTTAGTTTCCAGCAGCCCCAAAGTGGCGTTTTCCAGTGCATTACAGTACAGACATTATAGAGTGCCGCAGGAATGAGTCCTAAAACCCAGAAATTAGTAGCATTTTAGCACTTCTTTCCTCCTGCCAAAGTGTGAATGGGTTTTTGGTCAGATGACTGAAATAAGGTCTGTGGTTAACACAAGCTAAAGACATTTTCACTTCTTATTCTTCAGGGTAAAATGCATGCATAAATACCCCAGTCAGTATTTCCTTAAGCTTTTACATCTCTTTCAGAAGGCCAGTTGTTAACAAGTGTTTAAATGAGACTACAGAAGTTGTCGGGGACGTTAAAGGAGCCATTTGTAAGTTTTGCTATTGCAACATAGCTAACATTAGCATTAACAGCTGTTTACTAACTGGTCTAGAAGAAATGTTGTGAGTTCAGCATCAAACTTCATTCCATTACTCACCAAGAGCTGTCTCCAGAGGTGGAAAACAACACCAGTGTTATGTCTTGTCTCTATCACATTTTTTCATCTGCTGAAGTTAGCATGCTAACCAGCTAGCCCCAGCCCAACTCATCACTTTCTGATAGTGACTCACTATAGCCTCCAATCTGCTCTGAAGACGTAGCGCTGCTCAGAGGACGTATTATAACCTCTTGTCTTGTGAATGCAACGATTGCAAAATATTTTGTCAAGTGACAACACTCTGGTGATTGTATTTAGGCTTCAGAAATAATAAAGTGGTGTTTGTGAAGATTCTCCAGCTGAACAAAACTTTACAGTATCATAAACTTTTGTTTGTTGCAGAGTTTATTTTCTGCAGTAATCCAAAAGCCAATGGAAAAATCCCTGGTCTTTTGTCAAGGGAACCAGGGTGACACTAACTTCTGGGTTAGTCTATAAAAATACGTCACTGATTGGTACAACAGCTCTGTATATAGAGAAGTCTGTTAGCCCTAGCCCAAACGCTGCCTGGTGTGTTAGCAAGACAGCTAACACACTACATAGGCTCCCTCCTTTGTATAAAGCTGGACAAACACTGAGTGTGCAGGAGCTGCCAATGACTCAGCAGGTGCGGAAGCAACATGAATGAAAAGTTTCCGTCCTGTGGGAATCAGTGCTAATGTGAGCAAACTAGACTAACTGGCTTCCATTTGCTCTTGGAATACAAATTCAACAGCACAAGTGGGCCCCTCCACATGATGAATGTTCTTGTATTGTAACTACAAAAAAAAGACTCTTGAGACCTGGTTCTCGAGTTTTGTAAAACTGTACTGGTTTTTGAGCAATAACAGGGCAATACTGTGGGCACCTTTTCAGTAGCTTTTTTAGCGCTAACATGGCTGTCGGTCCTTTTCAGTCTCACATTACTTTCTTATACCGAAAATAGACTATTTTATCCCTGTAGCGACTAACACACAATAGCAATACATCTGCACAATGCCTCATTGTTGGCACTGTACCACTATTGTAAAGACACACGCAGCTTTAATTGCTAATGGCTGGTAGGTATGTTGACTTAGGCTAATGCTATGCTCTTTTGAAAAAACCTGCAAAATAGCTGCACTATTATGGTATAGGCGACATTTTCTTACACAAAAGAGGAGAAAAGAATTCACATTTCAGTTGGACTTTAAACATGCTGCTTCCTGACAGCCAGTGGAGCCACTGGCTTAATCCAAATGTTAATTTTTTATGTGCAAAGTAAGCTCACTTCTGAGAAGTCAGATGATAGGCACAGATTTCACTGCACCCTTCACAGAACTTGAAATTAATATGCATCATAAGGCATATTACGAGTATACTCACAATTTAAAAGTCAAATGTGACAGAGGAAAAATCGGAGGTGCCCTAAAATAAGGAGCTAAATGCTGAATTAAAAAGTGCAGCACTGAAAGGAGAACTGCGTACTGTCAAGGGGTGCTTTTTTTTTTTTTTTTTTTTTTTTGGGGGCCAGAGACACAGTTTGACAATCCAGCAGCTAATCCCCCAGATTAGTGAAGGTATTCATATTCATATGCATCCACGCAGAAACCTTCAGGACATGTGAGGGGTTTTTGATTCTGGGACGTAAAGTGGTGGAGCCCTGAAGCTGGGGGGGGGGGGGGGGGGGGAAATGGGAGCTGGGAGACGAGCCCTGACCTCTTTGTCACAGTGCGGTACTTTCACAGTCAACATCTTTGCCCATGCTCCCAGTGCACTAACTGCATGAGGAGAATTTAATTACAGAGTATAGACTCCCTGCACACACACACACACACACACACACACACACACACACACACACACATCCATAGACACACAGTGAGCAATGGCATTCCTGCACTCAATGACCTCTCCTCGAGGCCTTCTCAATAAAAGGCGGCTGACTGAAGTTGGGTGGCGGAAAAAGGGGGAAGGTGTGGGGGATGAATGGGGTGGTGGTGTGGTGATGAAAGAGTCTACAGAGCAATGGCAATGGCCTAGCCTTCCTGCCCAGCGCGCACTCTATTGACAAACACTGTGTTTCTTATGTCAGGAAGACTAATTAGACTTAATAAAAGCAGCATGTGAAATGTCTGCCATTCCTCCATGACAGAGAGAGGAAGCTGCATGTCAGAGGGAGGCCCGGTGTGGAAACCGTCATCTTAAGGACAAGTCGATGGCGATGATTGTGCAACACATGTGGAATGTTATCTTTCAGCTGGTAGGTGTCAGAGCACAATGCGCCCTGTCATTCATGCATTACTGAGAAAGGCAACCGATGCATGTGGTCTGCCCATTCAACTCATACACTGCGTGTCACTTTTTAACCAATGCTACCGGTTCAATACTGTGCTAATCTTTCTCTCAGTCAAGTCACGTCCGACATGGTTAACAGCTGTGTTTCACAGAGGACAGATTGAGGTGTGTCACAATATACTCAGTTTTTAATGGCTTCATTATAAAGCTATTAGTTACAAACTCAATCCACCGTTCTTACCACATCTACAGTGTGATGTTCCCCATCATACAGTTAATATTGGGGGTTTTTCCAGTTTATATTTCACATTAAATTATGAAATAATTACACTGATGCACTTTGCCTTTCTGTACAGTTTTGTTTTTATTGCTTGTTATCTGAAACCTTGCACTTTTACTTTTATTAACGCATCTACTTTTATTTCACACACACAGTCTGTAGCTTCTGCCTCTGGGGGTCTCTCAGTCAAAACAATAACAAAAGACAGCGTTGGGTGACGTCATGAAATAGCGTGGGATCATGGGATTCCTTCAGTGTCAGTGGTTCAGGAAATCAAACAGACCTGGTGATTATAACCAAATGAAGCAGTTTCACATTTAAAGTCAGTGTTTGAGCGACGCTGTACGGAGGACAGAGACTCAGGGAAGAGTTGGAGCCGAGATTCATGCTAACCTTTGTTTCTGATTGTTTCTCTGAAAACTTATGAACCAGACGTTCAGGAGGTTTTTACCAGCAGCCGAATAATCCACAGAGGTGTCCTCCGCTCCATAACAAACACACCAGGGGATTAAAACCCAGTAGAAAACACCCACGAAGCAAAATTCACTTATCAAAAAATCAGTAATTCAAGGTGGCTCACCTGGTAGATTGTGCACCACAAAGGCTTAGTCCCGCCCACAGCCTCCGGGGCTCGTCTGACCCCTGGTCTCCATGTCATCTCTCCCTGACCGTCCTGTCTCTCTCACTGTAGCGATCTGAAAAGGAAAACATTTTTTTTTTTTACATTTTTTTACAAAACTGCAGCAATATTGTTCTTATTAGTAAAAAAAATTTCAGCTCGTTTCCAAGATTTGAAATTTCTTTTAGAAAAAAGGACAAAAGTTTGTATTGGCTTATTTAAGATTCAGTTTAATTACTATATTGGTATGCAACACAAGATTGTGTAACAAAAAAATAACAGATGTAGTCACTTCCTGCTACTCACAAAAAAAAAAAAAAAAAGTTATATAAAATGAATAAATAAATAATCAAGTGATAAAAATGAAAGAATTTTCTTGGTGGAGTGTGGAGGATGGATTCAGTTGAGTCACAGCCTGAAGAAAGAAACTGCTCTGAAGTCCGTTGCTACGGCAGCGGATACATCTGTATGGCTTGCCAGATGTTTTCAACAAAATAAAACTACTAACTAGGACGAGTAAGAAGAGTTTTGTTTCTCCCACACAGATGTCCTCTTCTTATGCAGACACACAGGTACAATTCTTGGGTGCAGCTCGGTTGGGATGTTCTTGAGTGACAAAGTCAGATTAGTGAAAACGGACGTCTCTTTAGGAGGGATTAGATGAAACATAATCTCTGTCACAGCAGTTTTTCTATTCACTTGAACACAAACACACACACAGATCCAGCTTCTTCAGGAGGAGTCTATCCAAAAACAAAACGACAGCCTTTTGCAACATATTGTGCACGAATGAATGAATGAATGAATGAATGGGAACTTGTGTTTCACATTTCATGATGCTTTTCAACCAGTAACTGCAGCACAGCTCACAGTGTGTATTCAGTGCAGCTCTGTGAATTTTTACAGTGAGCAAAACAAGCGCATGTATAATCCTGCATCTGCTCAAAAGCAGTGACTCATAGGAAAAGTGTTCAAAGCAAAATCCAAAAGCATGAAAAAAAAAAAGAAAAAAAAAAGAAGAAGAAGAAAGAAGCTGTGCTGAGAATGAGAGACATGTCGGTCAAAGAGTCATCATTTCGAGAGCTGGGATGACTCATTTCCAAGTGATTCATCAGGGTTTGTGGTCGCCCCGATAGCACCGCCATCCAAAAAAACTTCCATGAATTTGCTGGCTTAAGAGGTCGGCAAGTCCAGGCACAGGCACAAAGACGTAAATGCAGCAGTGTTGTCAGCCAGCAGGCAGGCAGGCATGTGACCCACTGCCAAATGCCTTTGATTACATCAATTACTGCGAGCTTGACGGTGCCTGAGGGACTGATCTAACCGCCATTCATAACAGAGGATGCCACAGACGTACCCATCAGACTCAGGTTACCTTCAGGACAGCTCGTCATTCCTCAGAGAAAACACAGACATTGTTACAGATGAAAGAAAAACACACAAGTAATGCGCATGTTATTATTGTGTGTCAACAAAAAAAAAAAAACACACACACCCTTTTCTATTGTGTTTAACACATTCCTGTATCTGTCAATCAAAATACAGTGTGATGCTTTAACTGTGTGGAAAAAGATGATTATTATCAAATATAAACATCCTCTGGATAAAATTTCTATATAAATATATATATCTAAATTTCATATGATATGACATGCCGTGATCACAGTGTATATGTTATGTTTATTAAACCAGCATTCATATAAATTTATAGGAAGTTTATTATTCATTTTAAACATGTTTAATGTGATCTCATGTTTTCATGTCAATAAATTAAATTGATCTAATTTCTATTACACACACACATATATATATATATATATATGTATATATATATATATGTTTTTTTATGTATATTTCATATATGGGATTTCAGTATATGTACATACATATTACATTTGTGTATTTTCTTCACACTTTTTTAAAAAATGTACTTTTGTGGTTTGCACAGTGGCCCTGAGAGCTCGACACACTGCAGCTGGAGACAACACATGCAAACCGACAAAACACAAACAACTTCAGAAAACATCTTTGACAGTTTGACAACACACGCACACACACACACACGCACGCTGTAAATACCCACAAAACAACAACAGAAGTGTTTCCGGGGGGACACTAAAAAGTGAAGAACCTGGCGTGGACGCACTTGCTGCTCGATGTTTTGTGACTTTGGAAGTTAAAGGCTGTGAACAACGAGCGCACATGGATGTATTGATAATATAATAATATAGTTTGTGTATTTGGTTGTGTTGTGAGTAATTTGCACCGCGTGTGTTTGCATGTGTTTTGTTATGCTGCAGTGTGTTGAGCTCTCGGGGCCACCGTACCATTTGCGTTGAGTGAGGCGCAGACGAGCGGTAGATCAGCGGTCGATTAGAAGACAGCGTATTGGAGATGGTGATGACGAAGTTGTAAACGTGGATGAGACAGTGGAGGCTTCAGCCACAGAGCGGGGAAAAGGAAACGATGAGGGGGAGCCAGGGCAGATGAAACTGTAGGGGAGGGGAGACCAGGGTCAGGGTGCAGGGTGCAGGGTGCAGGTAACAGGGAGAGGGAAAAAAAACCCACAACAGCAACTTGCAAAAAAATAAAAAGAGGCTGGACGCGCAGTCTGACTGAAGCAGAGGCTGCAGTCTGGCAGGGAGGCGGTGGCAGAGCTGGGTATTTGTAGAGGGTTTGATGACGGTGACGAGGTGCAGCTGGCGTCGCCCGGCTCTGACTCCAGCACACCTGCTTCCACTCAGACACACAGGGAGAGAGAGGGAGAGGGGGACAACAGGTTAGAGAGACAGAAAGAGAAGTGGAGGAGGTGTCAGGGAAGGTTACTGAGGCAGATGTGACATTCTGTTTGGCTTCTCCTTTTCCCACGCTCTTTTTCAAGGAGATTTTTAGAAAAAATAATAGTGTTCGACACATTTTTTTTGTATCCGCTTGTTCCAACAAGTCGGTGAAATTACACGTGTGTTACTGTTTCTTTTAAAGTGTCGTAAAGTTTTGTACATTTTTTTTTATGACTGGTTACATGTAAAGCACGTGAATGTATCACACATTTTCACATGTACTAAATTTAAATATGTATGTACACATGTATGGTACTTGTAGAGGATTTTATATTAATCTGTTGTTTGCTTTTAATAAAACAATGTGTGCATTGTTGGTGTAATCATAATCTGCTTATAACTAAGTGACTTTTTCATAAAATTTGCTGTGCAACATTACAGAAGAACAGACTGAACTTATTTAGATATTGTTTGAAGGCCACAACTCCTTATATGGTAAACATCCCGGAACAGAAGTAAGACAGAAAACGAGGAATAGAGTAAGGTATTGTCTCTCTTTGTGTGAACCTCTCAGATCCACCACCACGAGGGCTGTCCCACGTAGGACAGTCAGATAACACGAGGTGAAACAAAACAGAGAACACGTGGAGGAGCAAAACAAGGAGACAGCGGCATGGACCGATAAGAGAATCAACCCACATTGTAGTATTTTCTCTGTGTAAGAATATGAAAAGACTGGGTCAGGAAGAGGTAGGCAGACAGACTTCATGAACTGGCGCATGTTGTTGTCAGGGAGAGATAGTTTGGCCCAGAGCTCTGTAACGATCTCCTTTTTCTAATGCGATATTGCTGTTAGCTTTAATAAATACTGGGATTTGAACTTTGAAAGAGTGTCCTGTTTCCTTCATCAAACCAACACGCGAGTTCAGGTGACGAACTCAACATACTGCATGTATATATGTATCCGTGTATGTATATACTTGTATATATACACACACACGTGGTGCACTTCTCTATACTTGTATATATACATACATATAGCCCCTGGCCACAGATACAGTATATGTTTATAGGCGAGGATTAGGACAGGACTATGTTTCCCATTAATGTAATGAGAGTATATTAGTATTATTGTTCATTTACATGGTTGCAAGTTGCATTATTTGGTGTCTTGAATAATGAAGTGTAAAATCACAAACTTTGTGGTTGAAAAATTACAAATAAATGAATAAATAAATGGCTGCAGTGTTTAAGTTCCTAATGTTTCTTTGTTATTTTTGTACATTTTTTGAGGTAATGACTTTTGCAATCTCTGTTTTCATGTGATTTAGCTGTTGTTTATTTGATAATAACCATTTTATTTTAAAATGAAATAATGAACAGCAAACTTAAAATATTTTTTTACCTCTTTCCATGAAATGATTGTGACAATGTGATTTATTTCATTTCACCGGGGTAATTGGGACACATAATGTAATCATTGCACCTGGTCAAAAGTGATTACTGATGCATTTAAATAGGAATAAACAGAGGATTGTGTCCGAAAACAAAATTATTCCAACTTTATGGGCAACAGTGTATATAATATTGTGGGTTTTTTGCACATTAAAACTGTTGTTAAACCAATGTCCTCACTTTGTTCATTGTCTGTGTTGTGATCTGGTTTCAATGTGGCATAGAATATATATTCATATAATAATTAAAAACAATTCTGTCATTAAAAAAAGCTGAATAATATCTATATTCAAACTCAAGCATCATTTCATTATAGGACATTAAGCCTGATATATTTGCTCTGTGATATCTTTGGGATCTCCATGAGAATTTAAAATAAAGCTCTGCAGGTGTGAACAACGTTTGACTGACAGGAGTTTGAAATGACTGACTCACGTTGACCCGCTGAGGTTGAAGAGGTTTAACCAGTTTATATTTGTTTTCTGATTGTTGCAGTCAGGACAGCAAACAAAGCACAATACAGCTTTGAATAATGAACATTTTTCCGGCTGCGTTAGTCCATCAACTGGAAATATTTTTGACACATTTTAATAAAATTTCAGTCTGACATATTTGGTATCTTTGGAAACTTTCCAAACTTACAATTTGAAATAAAGTTCTGTACAATCCTTGACTGAATAACAACTTGTGTCTTACCGCAGGAACCGTCTGACAGATTGAGTTTAACAGAGTGAGATTAAAAGGTAAAACTTTGAACTCTACAGATGACAGGTTGTCATCGTGCGTTTGTCATGTGTGTACGAGTGTGTGTAGCATGTGTGTGTGATATGTGTTGTAATTACGACAGGCAGAGAGCCAGTTTTCTTCCCACATAAACACAGATGAAGCAGAGTGAGAGTTCAGGCGGAGCACTGGTGTTGTGCTTGTTTTTGGCTCATTAGCCTCAGCTGTTTGCAGTTTGCTTCACAGCGATTGGCTTCCAGTGGTGTAGTTCTGCGTGTACGCAGGTATACGTCAAACACATACTCGTTTTTCAGAAGAAGTGTTTCTGTCCTAGGACGATGAAGGCACGATGAAGGCACGATGAAGGCACGACCCGCCCTGGTGATAGTTGGTTAGGGTAAGAATATCAGCGTAACTGTTCAACTGTTGAACTAACGTAGCTTAGCTTAGCTCTGTCTTGACTCGAACAGCTGATCTGCGGAGTAATACAGTGTGTGCCGCAGGTTTCGCTTGTGCGTATTTTTAACTTTTCACAAACTGTAGTTCCAAAGTAAAGGGCTGTTTGACGGGAAGACAAAGAGATGAAAATATCCAAAATACAGCGTACACTCAAACTGATAGTAGGTTTTTTCTGTGGGCATTTTACTGCAGGTAACAAACTGACTATAGATAAGTACCTGACACCACCCCACGTCTAATAACCTGATCTACCGCTTTATCTACTTCTGATTGTAAGATTCATTTGGTTCAGTCGCTCACCTGGTAGAGCGCATACCGTGAAGGCTTGGTCCTAACCGCGGCGGCCCGAATCCGACCCGTGGCCCTTAGCTGGATGTTATCCCCTCTCCCCTAACCCTAACCCTAACTCTAACCCCGGCCCGGTCCAAATAAAGGCAAAAAGCACCAAAAACATAACTTAAACATAACAGTGGGTGGTGCCCCAACTTTCGACAAGAACAAATTCAAACTCAAAGTAGCCGATCCTGCTACAAACAAAAATGGATGTGAATGTGCTTGTGAGATCTTGCTCTGTCAAATTTGATGAATCCCTGAAGAGAAAAAGTTTGTCCTTCCGAGAATTTTATTGATTGCGTAGCGGTAAAACCCGTGTAGCAAGATTTAAGCGAGTCAATTAAAAGCTGGGGGAAAAAGAAGGGAGGATAAACTCCTGGTACCTGTCATATAATATACATGCCAGTTAAATATAATGTACATTTTTACTGCTTCAATTTTGATAAATTCAACAATATAATCATGCTTTCCAGGACATTGTTATTCTGGATGACTCATCTTAAGTATCTGGTTCATTCACTCTGATCCACTTTGCTTTGTCATCCTTTAATCCTCTCCGGCTGTTGTTGCATATGGTATGCCTGCAAATGTTTCATAATAATGAAAGCCTTGTTAAGAAATGGAGGGTTTCTGTCCTCTGAAACGCTAGAGGGCTTTTAATCTTAAAGAAACGGTTACAGGAAGTGTTGAGTTTGTATAAACAGTGTAATGGGCAAACAGGAGCGGATCAAAACGAGGCTTGCCTTTGTTTAATATTGGATCAAAATGAGGTTTCCTACTGAAATAAGACAAATTATACTTATCAAACAGAGGGAATTAGAAATAAAAGGCGTGCATCTAGTAAAAGCTCAAATAAAAGCCTGTTGCCTTTATTCATCTCCTGGGATTTTCATGCAAAACTGTCTCCAGAGTTTTTACTCAGAATAGTGCAAAGAAAACAAAAACCGTCCAGCAGCAGCTCTACAGACGGAAACACCCCGTTGATGAGAGAGGTCAGAGGAGAACGGACGGACTGGTGGGAGCTGACAGAAAAAGGCTACGGTAACTCAGATAACCACTCTGTACAACAGCGGTGAGCAGAAACGCAAAAAGCACGTGCAACCTTGAGGCGGATGAGATTCCTTCATGCAGTCAGACGAATCCACGGCCCCATCCTGCCTTGTGTCAACAGACCAGGCTGCTGGTGATCGCCCCGTGTCACAGACTGGTCTCACGAACATGACAGCGAGTTCAGTGAACGTCGGCGACCTCGTCAGTCTCCACACCTGCATCCTGTAGAACACCTTTGGGATGTTGGTAGAACAGGAGATTGGCAGCGTGAATGTGCAGCTGACAAACCTGCAGAAACGTTGTGATGCAAGCGCGTCGACGTGGAGCAGAGTCTCAGAGGAAGGTTCACAACATCTGGTGGAATCAATGACACAAAGAACTGAGGCTGTTTGTTTTGTTTTTTTAGAGCAAGCTACCCAGTATTAGTAGGGTGTTCCTAATAAAGTGAATACTGTGTATACTCATACAGTATGCCAGATATGGAAGCTGTTTACATGCTAAGTGGACCTGGATCTAACTAAGCCGCTTGTTCTGAAGCATGAGCAGGTGAAATCCTTTAAGACAGCCCAGTCATTGGGTGACAGCCTCATCTCTGGCTCAGGCTGCAGATGAGAGGAGTAAACAAACAGGAGTGAATGGGGTGTGAGAGATGAGTCATCAGTTCTGTGCTCGCTGTGCCTCGCTGTGTGCCTCTCTCAGTCTGCTGAACATCCGCTCCCCTGAAGGCCCTCGTCACCACAGGCATACTTCAGCAATTACCTTCTCGCCCACACGCTGTCAGTCACATGGGCCGTAATAACAGGCTGTCGCACTGTCCCACTCCAAACTCGCTCACCAGCACTCTGCAGCTCACGCATGCACACACAAACACACACACACACACACACACACACACAGATTACTGAATTAGATTACGGGGGCTACAAACGGTGATATTAGTCCGGCTGTATGTTCCACTATAACGACAGGGCAGAGTTAAAATAAGACAAATTATTATTTCTTCAAATAAATGAATCTAAAGTTGCATTAATCAACGTTCTTCATATAAATAATGAATCAACCGTAATGTAACGTGTCGTCACATGTGCTGCAGTTCCCCTCACATCTGTGGTGCATTTCCCCTCTTTTAGCTTTTGCTTCCACTTTTCTAGCTTCTAAACTCTGCTCTCATCCATCTCATTGGCAGCTGCGGCTGGTAGCTGGTGGCCACAAACACAACTCGCTGTAAACTGTTTGGCAAATGAGGCAAATTAATAGTTTTGACAGGTATGATTTGAGTGTTTTCCATGCCACATTAAAATCAAATCACAACACCAAAAACAGCGAGGAGCATAGAGCTGCCAACACTAAATACAAAGCACTGTCATTATTGGTCCTGGGGAGCAGCGAGGGAGCGTTTTCCCTCTTAAAGGGACGACGGATCATCGGCGCCGAAATGTAAAACGATCAACTATCCAATCACATATCCGCTGTGACACAAGCACATGGCACAAGCACATGGCGGCCATGGCAGACTTCCACATCATAACAGCGGGCTAGTTGGCCAGAGGGACGCTATCAATGACACGTCCAGGCAACCAACTGTCTGCAGTTTGAATGGATGGATTACACTTACAGGGATCTTCTTTGCTGAATTCTCGGTTGATAGCTAAACTAATTTAGTGTTGGACAGGTAGCGTTAGCTTACAGTAAACAGCTTGTTTAATGGAGGAGGATAAGCTAATGATGTCTACAAGACAGTCAGAATAGATAGCTAGTCAGCTAGCTGGAGAGCTAACAGTTAGCCTTATATTGATATCCTCGGATATTGTCGACGGCGGCAAGATTTTCTGCGAGTGTGCCAGATGTGGAAGTACCGTCTGCTGTGTGTGGGCCAGATTCGGGCCGTGAAACCGGGCGTAGGTCATACAGAACACTTCAAGAAATCAAACACACTACGCAACCTGGGTCAATTAGCTGAAACACTGAAGTAGATTTCTTTTAATCAATGAGCTCCCCAATGCATTTTTTGTATTGTGATGATGTAACAAGTGTGTGATTGGTTTCCTTAAAGTTAAAGCAGCTGCAGTGATTTTGCTCGGGTCTCTCAAGCAGCTGCTGCTCGTGGTGTTAATACTGAGTGATTGACCTGTTACAACCTGCAAATCGCCGCTTGTGGCTATATTCTAATATTATTTTATCTCCCCACTGTGGGGCATGTTCTCCTAAAATAATTACCACATTCTTGTCTAGAAGTAGGGTACCTTAAAATGAAAGTGGGGCAAGCCATGGGTGCACATGTTGGTGACTTACAGTGGCAACAAAAACTATCTGAACCTTTTGGAATTACCTGGTTTCCTGCAGTGACAGGTCACCCAATGTGATCTGATCTTCATCTTAGTCACAAGTGCAGACAAACACAGCGTCCCTGATACTATTGGCTTTTTTGGAAATGAGAGCAGTAGTACACGTTGATAAGCTTTCCTTGCTGGCATCAGAGCCTGCAGTGTGAATGTTACCTGAACTGAATGTACAAATGCACCTCACACCTTTAAACCTCAAGGCGAGCGAGGCAGTAAATAAATAAAAAAAATCCTCTTGACATTTGACTGTTTGTGGTTTTCCTAGACCTTTGCTTGTGGAGAACTGTGCAGCTCGATGCAGGCAAGTAACTGTCTTGGTGTCAGTTTGAGCTCGACAGCGTGCCTCCCACAGTCACTCTGACCTTCTGCTGAAAAGATGCTATCGTGTGAAGAGCTTTAAACCCTGCAGTAATGTCAGGAGAAACATAATATTTTAGCATCAATGTTGTTTTAAAGGCTTTTCCAACCTCATAGAAAAATGTATTTGACACACACACACTACACATTGCTTATATAATGTCTATTTTTGTGTTTCAACAGACAGAGGGTGGCTGCACAAGCTGTAATGGCCTTGCTGATGCTGGACAATAAGCATTTTGTTTTCTTTTGTAACACTTCCCACTCATTCAATCCTGAACCTGTGGGCATACGGGAAGAAGTAAATCTCGGTGTAAATCTACGATGCCTCACCTCTTACTCATGCAGTGCTTTCCAGCGTGAGGCAGCAGCACGCCGTGTGCCGCGGTTAACCGTTCAACATCCAGCACATCAAAAGGCAGGTGTTACATCCACAAGCGATAATAAATACATAATTCAACTCAACTCGTGAAGCTGTCGCAGTTAGTGAGCTCGATTCAGCAATTCACACTATGACAGCATCACTCACTCCTTTATCGTAGTCACTCTGCTGGATAGGGTTAGCTCAGCTTCCTGTAACGTTTGTATTCACTTCAGCTGCCACTTCATCTCCTTTCAGCAATTTCACCTCAACCACTATCGCTTCAACCGCCACCTCCACCTCTATCAGTGCTAAAATTGTGTTTTTCTTGACCCCCACGCATTTAACTCACCCTCCTTGCTGCAGTGACGTAGTGATGTACTCCAGGGTGTGTGAGTACACCGTGACATCAGCGTTAGCGTTAGCAGGTGTCACTGCTGGGTGTGGCTACAGGTGCAACACGCTTCAAACCATCAATGAGAGAGGGGAGAGAGAAGCACTGCTTTACTCTTTAAACTTGATCTGCCACTCCAACTTCTTTCAGTGCGTCGGCTGCACGTTCATCTCCCATTTAAATACATTCACAGGATCAATATTTTAAGACATTTAAGCAGCTTCAAATGTTTCCGCTGCAGCCAGAGGTGAATTTTCCTCAGCCACTTCTACGGATGCATTTACATAACATACATACATTTATATCTGTGTTACATTTACGACATACCTTTACAGTGGGAGAGCTGGTTTTAAGGCTATGACTTGCAAGCTGAGTGAGTGATGGCTTCTTGTCACTTTGGTAATTCAATCACTGTCTTCCAGCGGGCGGCACGGAGAGCTTTGACCTTTCTTACACTCTGCAACTATCAGATCACAAGAGGGTGAAGTCAGCCTCTCTTACATGACTCAGAGTCTCATACATCAGACTACGTTGAAAAAATCAATCAAAAATAAACAAATCATGAAAAAATAAATACGTTAAAGCGTTTGCTTCCAATCTTGCATCAGAAGAGGAACAGCTGCTCGCACTCTTCCTCCTCTCCCCCTCATTAGTGCCCCTGCGAATAGAGCCGCGGTGAAATTATGAATGAAGACTGACGGAGATGAGTTCTGTTCCAAATAACAAATTAATTCATGATCCCAATTAGCATACTTACACTGTTACTGTAGCGAAGCTGCAGTGTATAATTACATAATGCACGAAGTGGAGTAAACAAAAAAGATCTGATGCTAGAACGTGAAGGTTTTTTGGCTCCTCTAACATCTTTGACTCTGCAGAGGAGACCTTATCGAGTTGTTAAATAATCGCCTGCAGCCACTTTGAAGACCGACCAGGGATTCATGCAGATTAATGGAATCCTAACTGGCACAGAGTGCAATTTATAGACCAACATGCAAGATATTATGACCCAAATTCTGTCCATTATTCAAAACGGCAACATCTCTCTCTGCCACTGCTAGCCTATTTATGTCATCCAGTTTCCATGGCTACCATGCCATAGATAAAATCTAAAGCACACACACAGGTTTTCAAGTGCAACACCAACTTTGCATTGCAAAGAGGGAAGAGAGAGATGACACTACTGCCTTACATTCATTAATACAGTCGAACAGAGGCAGATGAGGATGTTATTGTCCATTGTCTCTTAATCTGCATAAAGATTAAAACAAGAAAGCACACTGTGTCCATGTTTCTTCTGAAGATCAGAGGGGGGGGGGGCAAAGCATTTATTCCCCATGATGGTTAAGGTTGTTAAAGATCCTGAAGCAAACACACTAAACCAGGTTTGCTGCTGCTGCTGCTGCTGCTGCATTAAGGCTGGTGATGGAGCTTCAATACTTTTTCAGTGATGACGAAAAGTCCTGCAAACCCTGAACGCTTTACCATTTCTGTAACATTCTTCGCTTTCTTTCTTTTTTCTATCACATGGGCTCAAAGTGAATTGAATTTGCCAGTTTTAAACTGTAGTTCTTTGTGTTACAGCAACATTTACTATTAGAGAATTTTTGGCTTACAAAACTGGCTTTTGTAGTGAAACTCAAATACTGTTCTTGGACTAGTATAGAATAATCTGAGGGATGATTCAGCCTCTCTCCACACACAAGTCCTAAGCAGTCGTCACAAACACGTTAAATAAGGTCTTGGTACGGCTGCACTGAGCTTTTTTTTTTGTTTAACATTTGTGAACTTTAGCTTTCGTACTGATTCCTACAGATTGTGTCAAGTATCTACAGATGAACTAATAATGTTAGCTAGCTTCTAACTTTAGCCTTGAGATACAGTTTAGCTAACTAATGTTAGCTAGCTGATAGCGTGCCCTTTCATTTCCAATGTCGGCATTAGCATTTCATTACGGATATGAAATATCATATATGATCTAATGTTAGCAAACACTGGTGCTCAGTCACGAGCGGCGAGACAACGGAGGATTAGTTGTTGACATCAATATAGAGTTTATTATTTCACTTTAATGGTGTTTTGTGTTGCTGTGGTGGATTAGTTTGTCTTTTACATTCTTGATATCATCTTCTATAGTTAACACCTGGTTGGATAATTGAACAATATTAAAATACATGTGTGCTGAAGGCTAAGTAAGTGTATTTACAAGTAATGAAGTACATTAACTCTAAGTACTGTACTAAAGTACAATTTGTTGGAGCTCTGCGCTTCCCTTTCACCCCAGAGAAAATGTTGTCATTGTATAATTTGCACTCTGATTTCCAGATATAATTCAAATTTTATTTTGTACTTCAATTTATTTAGACAACAGCTTGATGTGGACAGTGTAATCTTGACATTTAACGTGGGAACATGAGAAAGTATTACCCTGTCCTGCTCCACACACGGGCAATTTAAAAAAGCAAGTCCTAAGCAGTCATATACGACGTGGGGTTTCATCTGTCCTTGTGAAAACAATAGCTTAAAAAAAACACAAACCACCACACACAAGCCAGATGGTAGCCTTCCTTCCTTGGTCACACTCACAAACAGACCATCGCCCCAGCTTTCCTACCAGCTTTCAGAGGGCCAAACACATAGCATAGCACCTCTGAGAACAAAAGAGTCCAGGACAAAGCTGGCAACAATACTCGTCTTCCTTATTTCCACCAGTTCAGCGAGGGCAAGCAGGAGCACACACACACAATACCTGGCTGCAGAGGGAAGATTACATCATTTCTCCACAATGAAATGACTCATTGTTCCCTATTTAGCTGCAACTTCAAATACAGACGGTAAAAAAAAACAAAAAAAAAAAAAAACAGAAGCCTTTGTCAGCAGAATACTGAGATAACTTCGACCCGAAATATAAAACCTTTTAACCTTTGTGACCTCTTTCAGTGTGAGCAGACAAACGGATCAGATTCGTGGTTCTCGCTATTGAAGACCAGACGCAGCTTGTTTCACTGAATCTATTTCTGTATTAGATAAATTAAAAGCGCGGCTGTTCACACAATCAATAAAGTAAGCGGGGGCCGGGGGCCTCGTAGCATGACATAAGGATTCACTTTGATACCGGCCACTGACACACTGAAGATATGTGCGCTCCTTTGTCTGTGAAAAACAACCTCACAGCTCCGTGTCACTGACGAAGACTGGATGTTTAGCACCACCTGCTGGCTGAGGGGACGCAGATACTGCAACGTCTGCGCCGCACTGTCCTCCAGTTGCAGGTCTACTGAGTAAAGCCCTGTGTTTTCAGAGAGGCAGAGAGCAGACAGTATGTCATCATGATGACGTAATCTTATAAGGACTGAAAAACACCCTGTTTAAAGGCCCAACAAGGGACTGGTATTGGAAATTAACTTATAAAAACTGTGGTTTTATGGAGCTGGTACAGTGGCTTCATAAAGTATTCAAATCATTTCAATTATTGCACATTTTAGTGTGTTAGAGATTTAATTTTAAATGGATAAAGTCACTAACCCATGATGACAAATTGAAAACAAATTTATTACAAATCAAAAACTGAATCCTCTCCTGTAGCGGCATGAGTTAAAGGATATGTGGCATCCTGCTGGAAAATATATTCTCTGGTTTGATAAGACAAAAGTTGAACTGACACATGACCTGAGACCGGCGGCGGCGGGTGGGGGGTGGGGTGGGTGACGATTCACCTTTCAGCACGACATTGACCTGAAGCAAACAGCCAAGACAACACTGGAGTCTCTGCCTGTCATTGAGTGACGCAGCTGAAGCCCTGACCTGAACTGCAAAGAACATCTGTGGAGAGACCTGAAGATCAGTTCACAGACACTTCCCATCCAGTGACAGATCCTGAGAGGATCTGAGGGGAAGAATAAACTGGCCAAAGACTTAGAGACTTCGCCAAGAGGACCTGAGGCTGTAATTGCTGCCGGAGTGGCTTCTACAAAGTCCTGAATTAAGGGACTGAATACTTCCAGTTTGAGTTGGCAGCTGCTTTTGAGGTTACTGGTACCAAAGGACGTTCATCTAGTTATTAAATCCAAGGTTTGCTTTCTTTTTTCCAGCAGCACAGTGAATGTTTAAGGGCTGAGGAAACTGATGATGTTTAAAGTGTAATACAGTCGGTAAACTGTCTGTACATGCAGCACAGAAACATTCACACATGAAAACCTGCATCTTTTCACCCTTCAGTTTATTTCATAATGCCTTGCTCAATGTCATATACTGTACCTCATTCCCCAATAATTTAGGAAACAGTGTCGTGTGTGTGTGTGTGTGTGTGTGTGTGTGTGTGTGTGTGTGTGTGTGTGGGGGGAGGTAAATTAACACAAAACTCACGGGGGAAACTCTGTACAGTAACAGTTTGAAGAGTAAAGACCTGTCAAGTCTTGAACTTTTTAAAAACAGAATTGTCTAAAACGAGAAATAAATTTTTTTTTACATGACCAGGCGAGAAAAAAAAAAAAAAAAGTGATTGTGCAAAAAATACTTGAGGGACAAGAAACCAAGAAAGGAAAAAAAAAAACAATATATATATGACATTGAATCCTTCTTTTTTGAGTACATGGCATTGTTCTGCATGTGAAGCTGGTGGGAAACATTTACATTATCAGCTTACAGACATACATTCCTCTCAGTCTCCTCCGCAGAGAATTTCATTCAACGTCCAATACATTAAAAATACCTTTTTTTTTTTTTTTTTTCAGCTTTTATCCCGACTACATGTTCAGATAAAACAAGCACTTAAAATGCAGGCAACTCCTAAGGCAACATGTGAACTAAAAACAAACTAGATACAGTATAGGGAAGTACAGCTCGCCCCCCCCCCCTCCCTCCCCTCCCCTCTAATCTTGTCTGAAAGGGCGTTCCCAGACCAGATAAAATATGTCCTAATGCAGAAATGACACGAGAGCTATCATACAACGTGAACTACTGAATAGAAAAGACAAAAACATCTACACGCAAAAAAAAAAACAAACAAAAAACAAAAAAAACAGAAAAACAATATCGAAGTCAAAATAAAAAGGGAATCCACAGCTCTCTGTTTTCGCTCTGTGTGTGTGTTTTGTTTGTTTTGTTTTTTTTAAAGAGCATGAGCAGATCATTCCTTTTACTGTAACGTCTGACATGAAGTACAGCCCCCCCCCCTTCCCCCCCTCCTCTGAACTGAAGCGATCACCTCAGGGAAGTAAACAGGTGTGGCAGCCTGTGGAAGGGCTCATGCTCCTGATTAGAAAGGGAGAAGGTTAGAGATAAATACATTGGTTTTATGGGGTGGTGGGTGGTGTGGGTGTGTGCGTGTGGTTGTGTGTTGTTTCTTTCTTTTTCTGTTTTTGCATAACAGGGATTCCACACACACTCTGGTATCAAACATCCTCGTTTCTCTAAAACTTCATACGAGTCACACTTTTTTCTTTTCTTTTTTTTTTTTTTTTTTTTTTTTTTTTTTTTTTGCTGAAAAGCCTTCGTCTTGGTTTTCACATTCTGGAGGTCGGCGTGGCCGTGGAGCCGCCGAGGAGTGGACATACACACACACACACACACAACACACACACACACAGACCAGGTACTGCCCGGCGGCCGCGAGTGAGAGCCAGCCAACACCTGACCCGTACTCATCGGCCCTGCTGATGAAGAGAAAGCTCTGTCTGTGAAGCACAGAAGCGGGGGGTGGGGGGGTGGGGTGGGGGGGGGGGTGCAGTGATTGTTTGGTCTGCAGTCACAGAATTCACTGTGAGGATGTGCAAATTGTATGTACAGAGGACGACTTCCTGCTGGACACGAGAACGGGTCTAGATGCAACATGCAGGACACAGTAGAGTGCAGGTCTCTTTACAAAGCTGGGTTGTGTGTGTGTGTGTGTGTGTGTGTGTGTGTGTGTGCAGAGCACGAGAGTGGGTAGTGTTATAGTGCAGGGGTATGGAGGGGAGGCGGGGGGTGGAGGGGAGGGATGGTAGTGGCTCATATGTCTGTGTCTCATCATGACGTGCCCTGTCTCTTCTGTTGCTGGACCCGGATCAGCTCCAGCTGTTTTTTGCACTTCTGGTAGTACGTGGACAGACTCTTGTTCTCCTCCAGCAGCTTCTTGTGCTCCTGCACCAGGCGCGATGTGTTCTGCTGGTCCTTCTCATCTTGGTCCAGTTCAGCAATGAGCTCCTTCCTGCACAGACAGGAAATGAAGCCACATTAACCCTTCGAACACTGGGCTACTTACGTGATTTACAGTCCCTTTAATTAAAGACTTACAACACAGTCACTTCAGGTCTTACTCAGTCACGTCACATACAGTCAGTAGTGGATTATTTTTCTTTTTTCGGATTGGTTTTCAACACGTATCAGCCATAACTATACTGGGAGGTTAAATGGAGGACAGGACAGATTTTTTGACTGAGAGCTAAAACTGTGATCGTTCCTTCTTTTAACTTCTTGAAATCATCCAGCAGCAGCTTCCTCTGTGGTTTCATGCAGTCATACAAAGTGTTATTTTCTGAATTGGCTCCAGGGAGTGTTGAACAAGCATGTGACGGTTTTCATATCGAGTCCAGTGTGACGTGAGTTGACCTGATAGTAACACTTTTCATCTATTGCCAACCACAAACAGAGACAGGAAGCAGCTGAGACTTGTAGAGTCCAGTGAACAACACCTGGCAGTCTACACCTGTGGTGAGTCATAATAGCAGCGGTGTCAGAGTGACTGGATCAAATCTGCCTCATGATCACTGACATCACTGTGTTGCTTGTAGCTTCAAATGTAGTGAGGTAGGATGTGTGTGTGTGCGTGTGTCTTTTTCATCTTAGGATGACTGTTGGACTTGTGTGCTTTGAGACCCACAGCTCCACGTTAAATGTTGAATTGTCTTGGTTTATTCTGCTGACACTGTTGCACTGAATCAACCCTTTCTACACTAAATGACCTCAGCAAATGAAAACTGGCTGCACTGAGCAGCTGGTCTTACTTTCTCTGGATCAGCAGGGCGATCTCTGTTTGCACTTTCAGATATTCCTGGGCCATCTTACAGTGCTGCTCAAACACGGCCATGGACTCTTTGGAGTTGGGACAGGGAGCGAGGGGCTGCAAATAAACATGCACATTGCTGTTAACTGCTCATACATCACTGCAGAAAGTACTGCTATCAGCCGTAACTATAGTCTGAACTGATAATAATACACTGATATCGTATATTTACATTCACATTCCATGATGATTCAATGATTTAATTGTTTACAATGAGGAAAGAGGTCACCTGCAACACCACTGAGACATAAACAAGTTATACAGTGCTTTGTTTTCTGGAGGGTGATTGGTGGATGTACCTGTAGTTGGTGATCCAGGGTGAGATAAGCCATGGGAATGGAATTGTCTGAGCCGTTGGTGTCTGAGGAAAGAGGAGAGAGAGAGAGAAGGGGCTGTTTTTAATGACTGTACACCACAGGAAACAACCTTGACCCTCAACACTGTAAATCACTGACCAACACCACACGACATCATCTGAGGTGATATTACACCATCCAAGTCTTCATGGCAGATTGGAGGCTACAGTGAGGGATGTCACAATACTAGACGTTTTCGGTATATGTTATATATGTATATATTATTAGCTAGCTGGTTAGCATTGCTAACTTCGGTAGAAGAAAAGACGTGATAGAGACGAGAGTTAATGTTGGAGACGGCTCTTGGTGAGTAAAGGAATGAAGTTTGATGCTGAACTCGCAACGTTTCTTCTAGACTGGTGAGTAAACAGCTGTTAATGCTAACGTTAGCTATGTAGCGATATCTGACAACTAACAAACAGCTCAATTAACAGCTCAGCTAACAGGAGCATCCCATTTAAATCAAAGTTGTAATTAAAAATTGAGATTTTCAATTTTTGTACATAGAGTCAAAACACTGTTAGACGCAGTATTATGGGTGAATGCATTCACAGTGAAGACTGGCAGAGCGGTAGTGCTGCTCCGCTGTAAAACAAGGTGTTAGACCTCACACAGTGCGAGTAGCGTGAGCAGCATGCTAGCAGAACAGCTGTAGCTCCGGTTCTCATGTGTCTACACGCGATTCATTCAGAAACAGCTGAGCTGTAGGTCACCTGTGTTTTGGAAGCACTCAGGACTTGAAGCTTTGGGTCGTGTTTTACAGCTGTATAGTGTGAGTACAATGCAAGCTGTTACTTTGCTGGACTGAATAATATCACAGCGCATCTGTTCAATCCGACGTGTGCGAGACGGATGACTGAAAAACATGGCTGAAACGCCTTCTGTGTAGACACGCCGTCAGTTTCTGCAGCAGAAGACTCTTGATAATACTTCTCTTCTGTCGGTGCAGTTGTGATATTTTCTCTTTCACTCCAGTGTGAGCGTGTGGTGGTTAAGCTCTGGCGGAAATGCAGTCATGAGCACCTGTGGGGTCGTCGGGGGAGAAGTAGCCTCTGCTGCTCGTCTTATCCGTTGGCATCATCCTCACACTGGGACTGGAGGACCGGCTGCTGTTCCTGCTCCCCTGCAAGAGGACACAAACTCTGTCAGTCACCGTCTGAGTGTTGATCTGGACCATAAAAAAAAGACTCGGGTTGTCATGCACATTTGGAGACATGTGCTAAAAGAAGATTACTGAACACAAAGCTGTTTTTACTGATCTGTGATTTTATCAGCTTGTGATTGTCACTGAAGAGTCGATGCAAGATGATTCCAGTCATCAAAGGCATGTCCCTGTTGATGTAAACACAACGCCCGGATCAACCCAGCTCACTTCCTCTCCACTGTGTCTGTGGATTTTGTGTCTAGCTTGTGTTTCATACACCATCTGGCAAATTGGATAACGTCACACAAACATAAAATGCATGGATTTGTGTATGATGATTACTGGTAATAAAGGTTTGAGGGCCACGCAAATTACAGGAGTTTGCTGGGAGAACCAACACAATGGGAGTGCGCCGGGAGATTACCATGAAATACTGGAGGTATGTCAAGTACCACTTAAACTTGAAATTTATCATCTGCCGTGCACTGCTGGGGATTTCTCACCTTTTGTTTCTTTAACATTTATTTGACAAAACGGTAACAACGCAAATTGATGGAACGGAAAAATCCACACGATCCAAAAACACTGGGAATCTGGAGGGAAGCTTAATCCCACACACACAACACGGCACAATCTGTCTCTCTTAGCGACAGCATTTTTGTACCGAGTCTTCATGGTGAACTTTAAATGAACTTTAAATGAACTTTAAATTCGACAGCTCTGCGGGTTTTTCCACTAAACAAATGGAGACAAATGTTTGGGAAAAGCCAAGGAGCTTATTTGAAGCTGTGCATGCAGAGGGAGCGAGCGCCGGGCTGCTCCTGCACTAATGTCTTCACTTTCCTGGAGACGACATATCAAACACATGTCAAGTTCTATGACATTTTCTCCCCAAGGATTTCTCGCTCTCGACAAAGACGCTTTTCAAAGACGGCATCAGTTAAACATCTACAAGGATTCAGAGGAGGATGACAAGTGATGAGGGTGGAAAACAAAAACACACAGAGCATTAGAGCGGCAGTAAACCCGTCTGCTCGGGTTCTGGTGGAGTTCAACTTCTCGTTGGGAATAACTTAAAGACGGAGTGTTGTCTGAAACTGATTATCGGTGCATTATTTTTTATTATATTGGTGAAGCAAGACAAAGTGCATCATTAATCTCACATCAAGCGCCTAATTGCAACGTAACTGCTACATGAAAAATGATTTTTGTCAGAGTGACAGGCTGAAGGATGATCTGTGTTTCACTCCGTCACGTCTGTATTGATTTAAACTGTGCTGCTGTTATCACTGTGGTGTTGGTTAGACCGCACACACACACACACACACGCACACACACGCACGCGGCAACATGTTCCTTACCACTCTGTGTCCTGTGTCCTGTGTGTGTGTGTGTGTGTGTGTGTGTGTGTGTGTGTGTGTGTGTGTGTGTGTGTGTTGTGAGTTTTATTGAACATGTGCTCATACACAGACTGTGTATCAGGTAGTTTTCCATTAAATAAAAAGACACAGGCACAACCTCCGTTCCCTGATTAGCAACAGCGACGTCACTGCGTCATTTATGCCTTATTTCTGTAAACTTACTTAACCCATGTTCACATCTATTGCTAATTTAATTATTGAAAGGAAATAAATCACACAGTTGGAGACATATCACTAATGCTGCTTCAGTCTGTAAGTGGGTTTAATTGACAGGTGAACTGGCAGGAGCATGGACACACAATGTAAACACTCTTCTGTTGGTAGCTGTAGCTTTACAAGGACAGACGGCTGACGATGACTGACAGCTGAAATGCCTTCGTTATTTGCTCCACATTAAACATTATTAATCTGTGAGTGTTTTCTGTTTGTTTCTGTAACCCATAATTGCACAACTATAAACCCCCCTTTAGTCAGGGTCACTGTCAGTCACACTTTACCAATGTATTCTAAGCTAGACACATTTAAATTCCCTTTCCGGTATCGGACTGTGTCTTACCTGGCTGGACTCTGTGCTGATGCCTGGAAGATCCTGCACGGAGCGACGTCTCTGAGGCTCGCATGAGGCTGTGGACGGGACGGACAGAGAGGAGACACAATGAGATCAAGAACAGTTTGCGGGCAGAAAATGGAGGGAGATCGATTCTGGTGTTTGCTCGTGGGTATAAGGGGGATCCAGACCCGCGGAGCCACACTGGGACAGCTGCACTGATTTTACCGCTTCACATCCTGGCCTATCGACATGTGCTGCGGCAGGAACGTAACCACAGCGCCCAGCCGCACAACAAACACACACTAAACCAGTCACTGCAGACCAACTCTATCCACAGACACAACTGAGACTGCTCAGGTGACAGGTTTGCACTTTGGCTGGTTTGGGTTACAGGCGAGTGCTGAGGTGTCAGACTGGGCTCCTGGGACCTGGTGGGTACCGTACTCGCTCGTCATCACTCATTTGTCTGCTGCCAGGTAAACACCAGGGTGAGACTAACATCACCTGAGGTTTCACCTGCAGAGTAAATGCAGTCAAAATATCTTACCTGCTCTGTAGGCAGGAAAACAACTTGAACTTTAACTACAGGGTTTTTTCCTGCCTCTTACTTTCCTGGTGAATAAAAATGTGGTAAATAAGAGTTTTTCAATCTCTGGCTCATAATTAATGATGATAATTAATGTTCAGTGTGTTCCGAAGTGTTTCTCATTTCTGTGGATTTTACAGACATGAATGTCATCGAAGTATCTTTAGATTTAGAAGAAACATAGAAATAGTTTAAAATAAATCACACAGCTTATAAACACTGTTGAAAGAATACCTGCTATGTCCACAATGTCAACTTTTGTTTTTTTCAAGCTAACCAACATAAATCTTTGAATTTAGTGTTGTATTTAAAAAAAAAAAAAAAAAATCTACAGTACGTAACTGCTCAACTAAAGACTAAACACAAAAATCATTCCCAGGTTCCCAGGTCATGTGTACTGGGAACTGCACAAGTTGTTTTTGTCACAGTGTGTGCATTTCCCAAACTCTTCATGACCTGGAGCTGATTGTTTCACGCTCACACACAAGACTGGAACAGATACGCTGGAGTATCTGGTCTACGCTGACTATAAGCTCCGTCTACAGCACAACGAAGAGAGAAAACACAAACAAACACACAAACAAAAGAAAAGACCACAAAGCACTCCTTGGATCTTGACTGACTGTATCTGCTGCTCTGGCAGTATATTGAGTGGGATACTCAACCTGTGACCATTATTCGATAAACCCAGTATTTAATAAACAGAGGAGCTGGACAAATTACTGCCAATTCTGGAGTTGCAGCCAATATTTTTTCAAATTGTTCCTCAGCAGGGGTGTAACAGTGTACACAATGTTTTCTTCAGTATGGGACTTTCCTCAGTTGGGTTAGCATCAAATTAGCCTGAGGATTTCCCCTAATGCACTGTACTCTAGTTTATGTCAAGCATGTGAGGAACATTCATTATTTAGTGCAAAACCTGCGCAGGAAGCTTTGGCAGTGGGACAGGAATGTGTAAACTCACTTTGACAGTTTGTGAACTGAACAGTTAAACCCACATGTTCTCTGAAATACATCTCATTTATAAAGCTACAGATGCTCTAACCTCCGTTTCACAGTAACTTTACTGCTGGAACCTACTGGCCAAACTGAGTTCATTATAGACATGTAGAAGTCATCTAAACGGACGATTTTCATTTAATTTTATATTTAAGGAAATAAACACATTACAAAATCTTTCTTACCTGGACTGAGTGCTGTAATTTATTACAGTAAGAAATACAGCCAAAAAGCTGCCAATTAATCTTTATATATTTAATAAAATATAAAAAGTTTCTTTTGATTGCATCGTATCATGAGCACATACCTGAGGTGCACACTGAACTGTGGACTTTGTGTACTGTTACACCCCTACTTGTGTGCTGGTGGAGAGGGCCTGATGTCCAGGTGTGCACATGCAATGCTAAGTGTCCTACCTTTAATAACATGCACCAGCTGACTCCTCTAGTCACTGGATTAAATTAGCCTCTCATTCACCGTGTCTCACACGGCTCCTAACAGAAGCCTTTTCTGTCATCCAGAGCTGTCCCCAGTCCTTTCATCCGTATCTCTGCTTGTAATAATAGCTCTGACCTTCAGTCTGAGAGAGATTAATCAAAATGACTTTTTCAAAGTTAATGGATGTAAAGGGAGCAAGAGGAGGAGGGGGGGGTGGAGGGGTGCCATGCTTTCTTTCTGTCCTCTATGCATGAAAGGCAAGGACAAGCTCAAATGCAGAGAAGTGGTGCGCTGATTTACCCCTGCTACCCATGATTCTGCTGCAGCCAAGCCAGAGAGATTACAGGGCCATGAGTTAGGAAACTTATCTCATGTGTGACACCCGATGTGATGCAACATACTGATTCAGCTTTTTGCTTTCATTGACATGCATGATTGAAAGTGCATCGACCTTGGTGGGAGATTAATTAGTTGGACGCAGGTTTTGGGTGTAAAAGGTGACAACAGATGAGAAAGCTCCAGTGTTAACTCATGTCCTGTTTCTGCCGACTAAAACTCACGGAGGGCAGAGAGACATAAGACAACTCTGATGTGTGTTACTCCAGGACCGGCTCGATTCCATCCTAAATTTCTCATTGTGTGACCACAGTGACATAAAACAAATTTAGTAGGGATGAAATTTCTGTGAGCGGCATGGAGTGGCACACATATGTCAGCACAGCAACCAACAGGTCAAGCCAAGCCAGCTCCACCCAGTCACCAGGAAGCCCGGTGGTCCAGTGATACCTGTGACGACGATCTTGGGGACATCCAGAATGGTGCCGAATGATGCGGTTTTACGGTGGCCTCGTTTATACTGTGGGCGTGCTGCAAAAAACACATACACACACATACAGCTGCGTACACAAACAAGCATGCAGACTAACAAAGACTGGGGGCCCACAGCTGGACTGGAAATGTAGGCCACACACATGCAGAGCATTCAGTGTATGTGCAAGGGGGCAGCATGCACTTTGGCCATTCCAGACGCTGCGTACACTGCTGGCAGCCGCTGCGCTATGTTTCTCAGCACAAACAACAGCATGCATTAATTAAAAATAAATAAATAAATAATAATAAAAAAATCTGACATAAACTTTGTGCTCAAATCAAATTGAACTCAAAACTATATGAGGTTTAATTTCACCATGACAGCACTGGTGAGTGTCTGCTTTCTGTCAGAGCCTTTGAAGGAGGGGAGATGATTGACAGCTAGCTCTGACGGGCCTGGGAGTGTTTATGTGAGGTTTCAATCTTTACCTCAGAGTGATGAAAGCACATGACAAAGGAACCTTACTGTGAACTCATTCAAGCTCAACTTGCCTTTCCTGCACAACTTTGCTTATTAAATGCAACTTTTAAAAAGAAATGACATTGTGCCTTGATGAGTGCCTCTTCCTGCTTTTCATGTGTCGATTTGTGCCATGTCATGTGTGACATTACCTGCAGGTGCAAACGGCATCTTGGGCTCCAGCTCTGACAGGTCAGCACTCATTCGTTTGCTGTCAGATGACGCCAGGCACTGCGTCCGAGCAGGCAGACTCTCAACGCTGCCCCCTCTGGACAGGGGCAGAGTCCTCAACGGGTCTCCCTGAAAGAACCGAAGAAAACTTTCACTACAGAAGGTTGCTTGATAATTTTTTTTTTTTTGGCTCCCGTGACTTCTTTTGTATTTGTTGTTACAGAAAGAAGCTCAAATGGCTTTGATAGAAATATGAAGGAGAGCGATACCTTTGGCTTAAAATGAGGTGCAAACTGAGGGGTAATCTTGATAGTGTCATTGCTCCCTTGAGAGTCACTGTGCTCCATGTTTGCATCACTTTTGTTGCTTGTGCTGGTGCCAGTGTAGTCCACATATGAACCTGTTACTCCCCCAAGACATAAAACAGGAGAAAACTTTTATTACATCACATACTGTCTCAACCACGGTGCTTTCTTCTAAGATTTCACATTATTTTTGTGGCATTCTTTCTTCTTCTTCTGTTCATTGTTGCATCACACCAAAAACATTTGAAAGATTTGAAAAATTTGTTTAAGATAGAAAATGTAGAAATTTTACAATGGATGGAGGTTTTTCCAGTCTTCACCTATCAAAACATCGCAGGAGATCAGCTAGTTTCAGAAATACTCAAACCAGCCTGTCTAATCCTACCGCACAGCAGTGAGTCTCTACTGCCGGGCTGCTGACAGCGCTGTCGAGCTGAGAATCAGAGCCGACAGGAAGGAGTCACGCTGCCCTGTTTCCATCAGTTAGTTTTGTGGTTCAGTCATTTTAAGACAATACTCTTGTTTTATACGTTAAGTTTTCAGTTGCTCCTGCACTGCTCGGTGTACAGTGAGGCAGCTCTTGACTGAAGCTTCAAGTCTTCGACTGTTATGGGACGGCCCTTAATACCAATCAAAAGATTTTCCCAGGTGATGCTTCGACTGTCCAGAGAGAGAATTAGGCCTGATGAGGTGAAACTAAACATACCTTATTTATACATTACACATGAACTCCTACAGTGTTCTGTGTTGGTAACACGACACACATACGGACACCCACAGTGCACTGGTGAATCCCAGAGGTTTGAATTTGACTCTTGTACCTGTACTCGTTGCAGAGTTGCTCTGTCCGTCATCTGAATACTGGTAGGGATATTGCAGGGGTTCATCAAATCCTGGAAAGTACTGCAAAAACAAATAAGAAGAAAAATAAGAAGGAAGGATAAATTAGGCTGGATTTAAAAAAAAAACACAGCTCTGATTTCTATCCAAGTCACTGTGTATGAAAAAATCAGGTTAATTCCAATACAGCCACTAATAAAAATCTTTTTGTCTGTGAGATGTCAGTGTAACTGATGAGAAGAAATTTGAAATGAATCCCATTGGGTAGCAGCTTGAAAGTGTGTTTTATACCTAAAAAAAAAAAAAAGTAAGTGCGTCAAATTACTGCCTTATTTGTGGAAAAGGAAAAGTGGAATTAAAATGAAGGAACAGGGAACTCAGCCAACAGAAGAATGTTTCACAGGTAGAAATGACAGGCAGCTTGTGCCGTCAGCAGCATTTAACTTTATTCACAGCGCTACAATACAATGTAGGTCATAATCTTTTAATCCCAGTGAGACTTATTAAGTAAATGGTATTAGGTAGCGCTGTAGGCTACTACAATATCACACATGTATGATAATGGCTTCTCCTTTGGAAATAATGTTTTCTTTTTGTTTTTTTTTTCAAACACCATAAATACCATGAAATGTTGGAAAGGTATTAAGGTATAAAAAATAAATACCACCCAAGCTGTCTACTGTTTTGCAACAAAGAATGTGCATGTGTGCAGGGATGTTAAATCAGAGTGTGCTTTTCTACCTGGTAGAAGCTGCAGTCTCCACTGGCTGTCCTTGATCTCGTAACGAAAAGCTTTGTGGAGCCAGGTTGTATTTACATGACTCATGTTCAACTTTCCTCCCGTGCTGCTCAAGCGACTGTTTACTAAGTGAAAAATGCTGAGCTTATGTCCATACCTTTCAAGTAGTTAACACTTCCTGTGTTACTGTAAACTGCATGTAGCACCAAAACTTTAACTTTTTCCCATTCGCCCTGAGCTCTGTTTTCATTCTGCTCCCTGTGATTGAACTGTTAGGTCAGGTTTATTGATTAATTCAGCCCAGTTTAATGGAACCCTCATACAGATGGTAAACAGTGTGTGGAGACAGATTACCCTCATTAGATGAGTCATGATCTTCACTATCTCCTCCATGGAAGGCCGCTGAGAGGGGTCTTTAGACCAGCAGCGAGTCATCAGACTCTCAATGGGCTTGGGCAAATTTTTGATTAAAGGAGGTCTTGTACCTGAATGTTAAAAAAAATAAATAAATAGAGTAACTGCTCAGACACAGTCAAAGGAACAAATAACTTTTGGCATCACAGAAGACAAGCAAAGTGTTATTATCTATATTCCCTGACTCCTGCAGCACGAGCTTGTAATGACTCAGGCAGGCAGATTCACTGGTGGAAAATATCAAACGTGTCCCCAGGTATTATTAGTGTCCCATTAGTATTCGCCTCCATCCATCTCTTTATTAGAATAAACTGCAGGGAGTTCTGCACAGTCTTTTAGCTCCTCTTTCCTGCCAGGCTCCTCCCAGCAGGCCCCGGCTGGGCCGGCACGTCTGAGGACTCACAGCGACTGACAGCTGGACACGGCCTTCGCTCCCCCCTCCCAAGCAGAAAAGTCAGTGACTCACCGTTGTGCACAGCCCACATGATGCGAAAAGCTGGTCCTCCAATTTCATCAAAGGGCTTCCTGCGAGTGATCACCTCCCAGAGAATGATCCCCCAGCTGAACACATCGCACTTCTCGCTGTAATTGCTGCCTGCATGCACAGAGGAACCCACACACAGCAACACTTAAACCCTTTGCAAATAGAGAGGGGGGAAAAAAAAGGCTCCGTTTGACATCACTGACTGACTGACTGACTGACTGATAAAGGTAATTCTCTGCGGCGTGTTAAGAGCGGAGAACGAGTGCGAGCTCAGGAAAGCACGGCAGCTTTTATCTCCTCTCCTCCGCCTTCAGAGGAGAGGCTGAAGAAAATGAGGGAGCAATTTTTTTTCACCAAGGAACAGCTCCTGTGTTGCTTAATTACTGGGCCTATTATTGCGGCGCTCAAGTGCACATCACATCACACACCTATTTTAAAGTTGCTGCGCTGAGGCGTTCTCTGATCGCATTTCACAACGATGCAAATGAGTTGTAAAGAGTTCATCGAGAGGGCAAAAGTGAGGTGTTTAGTTGCACAGGAGCTTTGTAACTTGTCTGCAAAAAAACGAGATAATGACTACGGCTTAATTCATCTTCCCCCTTGCTAACAACATGTCTCATGTAGACACACATTAGGGCTTCTGGCTGAATGAGAACACAAATTCTGCACCGCCGCCTCCCGAAGGAAATAAAGCCACCAGAATCACTCCATTTATCTTCTCACTATGCTTGGGAGACGACCATCAATAAAGCAGGAGAGAGTGAGGCGCTTAATGATGAATTAAAAATTAATGCCTCCACGCTGTGAGCGCTAAGCTGCTATTAAGGTGAAAGGTGACAAAGCAAAAAAGAGAGAGCGTGTACAGATGGGTGATTTCGGAGAATTTATAGAAATAAAACTGTGGTTTTTAGTTTAAGAAAAACAAGTGACAGGGAAGTTACCCAAATAAATACTTGGAATGCCACTCATACTTGCCTTCAAATACCTCCGGGGCCATCCATGCTGCACTTCCTTTGTTGTTGGTCATGTGGGTCTGGATGTCGCAAGCCGTTCCAAAGTCACATATCTTCAGCACGGTGCCACCTGCCACTAGAAGCAGACTGAAACACAGGAGGCAAGAAATAAACCCCATGAGAAGCTTTTAACTTGAAAAGATCAATGACAGGAAATTTAAACACTTTACTGGCAACAGCTACAGGTGTAACACAGTACTTCCCAATCGTTCTGATTTGTGACCCCTTGTCATAAGGGAGTTATCCAAGTGTGGATAGAAAATTGCAAACTGACAAATATTTCACCAATAAAACAACAAATAAAAAGTCAGAAAAAAGAAACTTACTTCTTCTTTTAATTGTCTTGCGAACCCAAACACTCAGCTGACCTACAGGTTGGGAACAACTGGACTAAAAGACTGGGGTAACAGATTTGAATTCTATGTTTTAATGATCTATTTTAACACAATTACACATTAATTGATTAACCTTAACTTGCATCATGTATCAGTGTACTGACACAAGCTCATCACAGGACAAGGAAGTGTCAGGTAGAAGCTTGGTAGCAAGTCCAGGAAGAATCATTACATAGAGTCTATCCTTAAATAAATTCATGTATAATAACCAAGAGTTGACAATTTGGCACAATGCATGACCTTGTTGTTCCTGGAAACTCCACAACAGTTCTCCAGGAAACACACCAGCTGGTCATTCCCAGAGAGTCCTGCCAGGAGCTTTCTTTCCACCAGAGCAGAGTAAACAACCTCTGGGATCTAGATATCCTTCAGTGCTGCTTTGTTTTTTTTCGGCGTTCAGACAAAAACAGCACTTTGTTTAAAAAAAAAAACAAACAAAAAAAACACATGAATGGGGTGGTGTCATTTTTTAGGGCAGCCACTGTGCCTTCTGTTATTGGTAGTATGGCTCTTTCTATGGCTCCTAACCACTGCTGCAACTGTGTTTCAGCTTAAGTTCAGTAGCCTGCAGTCGCTCTCGTACCCAAACATTTGTGCAGCACCAGTATACCGCGGAGGGGCTATTTGAGAGCACATGTAAACTGTTATTGTTTTTCTCGGTGGACATTCTCTTAAGTGGCTAAAATACATTTATTCTGCTGTTTCCCGTCCACAGCAGCACATCGCTCAGCTTGTGTGCCGGTGCTCCTGCTGCTCCTCTAACCTGGTAGGTTAATTTCCCACAGGTAATAGACTGACTATAGATGAACACCTCACACAGCCCAACGTAAAATAACCTGAACTATCACTTTAAGTTGTAAAAAGCATGTCAATATGTTGAAATTGTGCCACGTCTGACCAACTAAACCCCTTCACAAAATGTGTTATATACTACTATTATTATAGATCATACAAGTAGTAGTAGTATTTTGAATTATAAAAGAAAATGTTTATTGATCAAGTGAAGAAAACACCATGAACTAAATCAAACTAGTAAAGGAATAAGGCACTTTGTTGGCACAGTGAACCTGGAGACAGGAGAGTGTGAGGTGAGGAGGAGCATACTTGGGTGGCTTGAGGTCCCTGTGAATGAGAGCCTTTGGTTTCATGCCATGGAGATAGGCCACGCCTTGGGAACACTGTAAACACCAGCTCATGGCATGGGAAGCAGTGTAATAGGGGAGGGGTTCAGCACCATGCAGCACTGTGGACAAGAGAGCACAGTCACAACCACCGTCACCACAGATAATAAATGTCCAGAGGAACCGAGCAGAAAGCAAGTCCTTGTAGGGATTCATCACACTGTCATACACAAAGAAACACTCACAAACAAAGACATAACACACTGGGCAGACTATGTTTCTGGTACAGCTTCTTTAACAAGTTTATTCCAGGAGGGAAGACCGAGAACATATTGTTCAAAAACAGTGTTTGCAAACTAAGCTGAATAACATCAAAGTTATGGTGTCACCGTGCAGCTCCCAGGTGTAACTCTGAGGACAGGTAATTGTGAAGCACAGCAGAGAGTCCCTTATGGTGGGATTCACATCCTGCTAAAACTAAAATGTGCCAATGTGAATCTCTTGGGGATGATAGTTGTTCCAACCACTGATGTATTGGGAACACAGATATAAGGCCTATTCAAAGTATGAGACATTAATTACCTGCGATGAATCTTTTAAAGCTGAGACGCCTCAACTTATATGTATAAACAACAGGATATAAGTGAACTTCTGTCTTATTTTGGGAGTTCTGGGCATCATTTCAATTAGTTATGTCCACATTGTCCACACCAAAATAATTGCTAAGACGTGGGAGGACAGCGACATCGCTCCATAAAAGTCAAACATGTCAAGAAAGACGAGCAGTCGGACAATCAGACAGGTTGTCAACAAGCTGACAGGTCATCCAGATTATCTAAAACTAAGAAGTAAATGACCCAAAAATGTCAATAATATCCCAGCTGCACAAGAAAACAGTGCATGGAGCTGCTGGTATGCAAGGTAGGTTAAAGATGAAGCAGGAAGTATGTATGCGAACTGTGGAAGTTTACAACAAACAGTTTGAGTAATGATTTGACAATTTGCATTGGTCCTCTGATAAAACAAGGGTCTGGCTAATACGAGATGTTTACAACCTGCCGACTGTCTGACAGCTCATGCTTCTTGACCCTGTTGGACTTCTTAGAGATAGTGCCACATTCTCAGATCTCAGCAATTGACTTAGGAAATGCAGTGGAAAACTGGACAGTAAAACTGCGAGTGATAAATGTGATTATTCTGTGATAAGGCTGGTGGTCCTTATCCATTAAGATAGACCAACCTTTCATCAGTGCGTTCCCTTCTAATTGAGCATAAGGTAACAGTCTTACAGTCCTAGGATGCTGATTTTGGCTGAAACACTGTCTCATTTTTATCTTTAATTAGACATCATTAGGGCTGTCCCCTAAAAGTCGATGAGTCAAAGCATAAGTTGAGAAGACCCCGAGTTGACTCACTGCATTTTTTTGTTTAAAGCTGACAGACGGTACACAAAACCCCGGAGAAGGAACAAGTCTTGTCCTTAAATGACCAAACTACAAAACTGAGATGGAAGTGCAGAAATTGAGGGCAGCACAATGCCGGACCACACAAGGCAGGGCAGTGCTGCTCGTTCCTGTTGGCTGCCCCAGTACTCTGAGCTCCAAGTGTCTGGCTGACAGCGCTGGCTGGCATAAGAGACACTCCGCTGTGCGATATGATTTCATAACTGAGCTATGAGCAAAACGCCAACTTTTACGTTCTCTGACTCTGTGGAAATCTGATGTGTTAACGACCTGAACAAGATGATGAATAAAGACATTAAAATGTGATTTAATATATTTCTTTTAGTTGTAGATTAGTTGTATTGAAGAAAATCAGTAACAATGTTGACTGTTTATAAAAATGAAAAATATAAATAAGAAAAAGCAAGAACCAATGAACAACAAGCACCATACCAATTACTATAAATAAAAGTGCCGACTTGGGGACAGCCCTAAACATTACACTGCATACTGCTGTTTACTACACCTCACGGTTTCCCAGGTCCATTTGGATGTTTGATGCGGGAACAAACAAAGCTATACAGCATGTCACTGTGCAAGGCTACTTGATAAAGGACTTGGACGAGTGACTGAACATGCAAACAGTGGGAGGGTCAACTGAACAGGGCTGCTTCTCATGTCTGTGCAAGGCTGTGTTCATTTCACCACTAGCAAAGTGGAACAGATGCCATCACTGGTAATAAAACAGCACTGTTCTTTAGCACAACATGTAGACTCACCATTATACAGTGACCCGCCTTCAGCATATTCCATCACAAGGCAGACCTGAGAGGGAAAGAAGCAACCAGACAGACAAAAACAATCATACAAAACTGTCACTGGTGAGTTGGAGCGTCAGTGTGGCTGTGCAGTAAACAGAGCATAACATATGATGATGTTCCAGTAACTTACTGGACTATTGCAAGAACCATACAACTTCACAATGTTGGGGTGGTTAACTCGTGAAAGCTGCCGGAGCTGGAGACAAAGGAGAAAAACATTATGCAGCGTTCCATCTGAATGCATCCTGTACAAAAATACAAATATGTAATACCCAGTCTGTTGTTACTAGTAGTAGTTACTAGTATTGGACCAAAGAAATGTGCAGAATGATAGAGAACATGAAACAACAAACACAACACTTTTGTTAGAAAGCAGGTAATGGACATTAAAATGTCTCCGAAAGCTGAACAACAACCGACGCTGCTTCCTCCCTGATAACAATGATACTGAAGTGCTGAAATCGCCACCAGCCACAGCACAACTCTAGCCTGCATCCTGAGTTCAACATGCAGACTGCCTGACTTGCCTCCTCCCCTGGATCCCAAACAACAAGTGCTGCCGGATGACAAACTGTGGTTGGATGGGGAAAAAAAACTGGGTAGAACATTTACTTATAATTGTCATACAATCTAGGGTAAGCTTCTCATACACTGTTTAAGATATAGCCGTTTTGATTAGTTTCATATACAGTCAGTTGCCCCTTTACTGGGTACACCTGTAAATCCACTTCAACAGCTCAAACATTAATTCTACCTTTACAAGAATAATAATGTTCATGTTTGACTGGCACTGACATATTAATTGTACTACTGCATCTTCTTATTATTGTAGTTGTAGTTTGCAGTGGTGTTGTAATGGACTGCATTATACTGAGGTGCTTCTGACATTTAGTCATCCTTATAAACATGAGAATATTAGAAACATTTTCTTTACGGAGAAATTAGCCATTTTAATGATAGTACTCGCCTCCCCACGTGCAAATGTTCCCCCAAGACAAGATTCTCTCCTCAACACTATTTTGCAGGGCCACTGTCACTGCATCCTGGGCTCAGCGCAGCCAAAGACAATTGTGATTGGCGGCAGAGGGTTTTTTTCCCCAAATAGCAGAATAATAAATGGTGCAGCCCGACCATTCTCCAGCGTTGTGGAGATAGGTATGACCATGTGAGACTGAGTCATTCAAATTTTCAGGGCTTGGCCCCAGATCTCCACTGAACCTAGAACCGCCCCCACTCTGCTCTGCTACTACGGATGGCATTAATATGAAGTGACACAATGAAAATGTGAGATTAGATCTTGACTGAGTAAGTAAACTAAACATATTGTAGCAGTGAGAAAAACTCTATTAAGCACAAAAACAACAATACCTCAACAATAAATGCTTTCCTCTCCGATTCACTCTCAATGGTCTTGATTGCAACATCTTTGCCTTTCCATTTGGCTTTGCAAACAACTCCAAAAGCTCCTCTCCCCACCACCTGAAAATGAGACAGTTGACAAAACAGTTATTTCTAGGTGAAAGCTGCTACACCTCATCTTCTGGAAGTTTACAGTACTGTAGAGTATGAACTGAGTCTTGGACAAACCACAAAAATAAATAAACACAACCTACCTCCTCAACTTCAATGTCCTCATAGTTGATTTCTTCAAACGGGTATCCAGGAGGTGTTTCAAGCATATCGGCGGATGGTAACGATAGAGACATTACTAGCTAGCGTTAGCTAGTAACTCACTGAAAAGACAGATAATTGCAGACAAAAGAACATAAGTTAAAAGTCTCATTACAGTTGAATTCAACAAACCGATGCGCAGACTTGCCTCGAGACATACTAACATACTTGTATAACTGTATAATTAACATGTCGCTACGCAGGAACATGGCTTAGTGACATAATAAATGTATTTGCTGCTCAGAAAAATAGCAGCTCGGTTAGTTACACCCCCGAGCTGTCAAACGTTAGCCTTCTGTCAAGTGGTATGATGCAGTCAACCAACTGGCTAACCGCGTAGCATAACTAGCAGAGCTAACTGTAGCTGCCCTAGAAACACTGACTGAAAGTCAAGAGAGATAAAAAAAAAACTAGCTTTTGGCATACGTAAAGCTAACCTATAGGCCTAAAGAATCAATGTAGACCGATGCTGACCACAGTTTAATATTATCATACCACAAATCGCAAGTAAAAACAAGATAGCTAAGGCCTAGGCTGTATTAGCTAGCTAGCTTATGTTAGCTGGCTGGCCTGGTTGCTAACGCTAGCTACCGGGACTTATTAGCTTCAACAATTCCAACCCTTCGCAGTTGACTTGTCACCAGTGCCGGCTCTCTGGACATGGGGATATTTCCTACTATTCATGTACGAAAACCCGAAGAATAACGTCCATTTCTAAAAATATTCTTTTTCTACCCTCTTGATAGCAAAACATAACTTTTTCATAACTCGACTAGCTGGCTTGCTAGGAGTGTATTTTTATTCTCCGAAGGAGCAGCTCCATCAGGAAGTGTGTGCGCACTGCAATTATGTCCCCTGCACACTGAAAAGGAGCTGTCATTCCAACCTTTTAAAAGAAAGGAAAGACACACTTTAAAGTTTTTTTTTCTTTACTTTGTTGAAATATCTTTATTGTATTAAAGTCGACTCCATCAGTAAGTTTTCCAACGGGATGGAACCAACTTTCGGAGTAGACCAACTTGAATATTTCCATGTTACATTAGCCTACTTTACTTTTCAACTACACTACATTATTGTACTTTTTCCTCCACTACATTTTACTGACAACTCTAATTACTAGCTCCATTCCGATTAAGATTTTAATACAAAACGAATGATTACATTATCAAATATGATGATTTGTTATAATTAAACTATCCAACAGTATATAAGCTAGTTAAAAATAGTTCCATAGTTACCGGATTTCTCGGCCCAGTATCGGCCGAGTCATAGGAATAACATTAGAAAAGTAAACTGTGGAACCATCGCTGTGGGGAACATTGACGTAGGCCTTTTATAAGACAGGTTCAAATAATAATAATCCATGGTGGGCAACAAACACCTGTAACAAACGATTGCGCAAGCATGCTACGCATCACCCCCATGCTGTGATTGGTCAATATTGGCGCCATTTCGGATTTAAATACAGACGATACAATGGCGTCAGTGAACCACCTCTGGCTTTTTGTACAGTCCACGGTCAGTAAGTACAATACTCGGATCTCCTCATCTTCATCACGCCGGTCTCTAGGAACCCTTGTCCTCTTACATCCTTAATGACTTCCTGCAAGAAATCAACTACCTCGTACGGCAGGTAAGTCCACAGTGCAATTGTTTTAGAGTTTCCTCTATCAGAGATCGGATTTGATGGGGAAGATCACTCACGTATATGGTAAAAGCATGGGGTAAAAACAATGAATTGAATAGAACCTAAACACTGATTGTTTGGGAATTGGACTGGATACTACTACTACTACTAAATTAACTATTTTGATAGGATGAAATGTGGTGGCACAACAGACTCTCCTATGTTTACTATGTGTTACGGTTTTGAAGTGTGTCACCTAGGAATTACCGTAGGGCTGCCATAAAGTGTTGGTTGTTGTTGGAAACTATATTGGGGTCACAAGTGTGACTAGTGTTCATCTTACTCAGTCTCCATGTCCCATTTGTTATTTTGATATTAAATACATAGTTAGGTGAACCCAAGACGCTTGGTTTAATGTGGCAAAAATATCATATGATGATCTTTTTTGGGTAATCGCAATCCGTGATCTGCATTCTGTTTCCGATCAGATTTTATTGTGAAGGTCCTTACCGGAAGTTGTGATTCGTATCTTTCCGCTGTTTTGACGCTTTTTTTTTACGGATGTTTGTCTGCGCTGCTGTTAAAGAAATTACAGCAGTTATCTCTTTAGAGATTTGACGTGTATGACATGTGGTCTATTTACAATGCATCTTCATCAGTATCACAGTGTTTAAAATCCAGCACCCTGCTCTTATTCCCTCCGTCTGTACCATGAATGTTTACCATCGCCATGGGAACGGGTGCCGATTAACTAGTTAACGTTAGCTTAGCCTACATATTAACAACGGACAATAAAATTGCAATATGTCAATACCTAAAATAAATACCAACACCAACAGCCATATCATTAAAGACCTGAAACAGGGTCCTGTCACTTCATGTCTTACAACCGTTAAAATAGTGCACGTTACTTGTGAGTATTTTGGGCTGGGGGAGGCAGCTCATAGAACACTGCGTGCTCTTACTTTGAAAAGCTGAAATAGTTTCCACAGCAGGTGATAACAAGTTTCCCAAAGTGGCGGAGTGATACAAGACGATTTTCGTTCAGACTGGCGGAAAAGTTTGTCTCAAAACTCTGTGTAGTGTAAAATTCAGATCCACAAATGCTTTTTCGCTTCACAAATGGAAAATTGATTCACAAATGTCTGCTTGGAAGTTGTAAATGTTAGAAAGACATTCAATAATTTGAGTTTGTTCCAATTTATATTTGCAAGATATCTTTGAGTTTACAAATGTATGGCTCATCAGGAACTCTTGATGATGTCTCGGTTGGCCTTCGAACATAGGATGGCCTACTAAACTTGAATTTTGACACTTTCTCCGCGTGCGTCTAAGTTTGGAGGAAGTTTTGCTGACCAAACAGGACCCTCCTCGTTCAGGTAAGTAACACTTATGTAATGTGAAAATTACATTTGTGAGGAGGGATGTTATATAAGCACTTCATGAATGATAATTACATGCTACACTCATGAGGAGTAATAAGCAAGTTCCCAAAGGAGACTTTCCAAACCACTAGGCAAGCACAACTCATACTAATGAGCATGAACTAATTTGTTGTGATATTGAACAGAGGGTTGTTAATAGCAGGAGCCATCTCTTGCCCCTGAAATAATCATTCTAATCGCTCATTTCAAAGGTGATTAAAATGTTCTCACCTGGCAGTTTTTCCGGGACTACCTGCACCGGCATATGGTTTGGGACCTTTGGTCAACAGGAAGCTGCATGTTTGTTTACTCTCTCAGCAACCTACAATCCTTGAAGAGACAGGCCTGATGAACCACTCTCTTTCTGGACAGGTGACATGGCGAACTGGTTGTAAAGGAGGCATCCTTGCAGCATGTGGCATCATCATGCAGCAGTGTGATGTGAGTGATGAAGCTGAGTAATATCCTGCAATGCCAAAGTGAAATTTACCAGCTTGGAAAGGAATTTAATGTGATCTTTGACAGGACAAAATAGAGCTGTCATCAGAGTTGTGTGTTGCACTGAGGAGATCTGGCTGTCTTGAGATGCAAAGAGTTCTCATCGCACAAGCCGCAAACAAAATCCTTCTTAAATAAAAAACACATTAATGACCAAGCTCCATTGAATCTTAAAGAGCTCATAGTACCTTTTTATCCCAACATAACCTCTAGGGATTAAAACAGTTTATGGCTTCTAAATTTTGGCCGTCAGATTTGTAGATTTATCACCATCTATCACAGATCTGATATCTGCATTTTATCCTGTTGCTTTGCAGTGTCTGCTCCTCTGATGTCTCACGCTCAGTCTGTTATGTGTTCTCCACACCACAGGGTGTTGCTGTTGTTCTTCCAAACAGCCGGGCCTCACCTTCAGATGAGCCTGATGGTGATCTGTCATAGTTCCCTCTTACATAAAGCCGGCATATTTCATTTGTTTGTGTGCTACTATACACAGAAATTTCTCACAATTAGAATACATTCATTTATATCCTTATGTCAGCATCAGCAGTCTCCTCCACTCCACGGGAAATAATACATTTCCTGCGCTAAGTTGTATGATTGATTGTGGCTCACTCGTGCAGCTGATGAACATTTGTCTTGTTTTTATGGCTTTTAAGTGCCACGAGCTCTCCAGGTTGGCGTTATGGATATCTCTGTCCCCGATAAGACTTACATTGTTTAATTAGAGTGGAGGAAGGGGGGAAAAGGGACCACTGTTCACAAATATTCATCTGAGTCCTTTTCTATAAGTGGAGCAACTCCACTGCTGCACCCCCCCCCCCCCCAACTGAGTAAACACTGTAGACACTGGGGACTTCTGCAAAGTCATTTTGCAACATCATTTAAACCTTATCTAAACGCTGTGTTCCCTCGTGCTAAATTTCTCTGACAGATGAAATACATCACCTGAGGAGGGGGAAGAAAAAACAAAAAAAAAAAAAAAAAAAATCCCACAGGCTAATTAGTATTAGTCTGGGTAACTGCTCCAGTAGTAGAGTCACAGTGTGAATCAAAGAGCTACACCTGAAAGAGTGGCTTAAATGCTTTAGAAGGCTCTGTAAAGACTGTAGCGATGGGACTATTACAGCCGAGGCATGTTCAAAGCCCAGGTAGGAATGAATGCATTATTTGCCTTCTCTCTGTTCTCACTTGAGGAGCTGATTTGAATCTGATTATTATTTAGAGCATTAGTTGTAGTGTGTGTATGTGTGTGTGTGTGTGTGGGGGGGGGGGTTGCGGGCGACAAGACACCTGCCCGATGGATTAGCCTCTGACAAGTCAGGTGTTTAATATATTTACGTCATATTTTAACAAGGTAAAAAATATTGCTCTCAGCTGCCTTCCACTTTCATTACTTTCTACTATGGAATTTACTTTTATTAAAAAAGCCAAATGTCTTGAGGCAAATTACACTCATTTTTGATTTCACAGGTGTTGGAGAAATATTTCATGTTTTTTTTTTTTTTTTTTTTTTTTTTTCTTTTCAGAAAGGTACACTGCACTAAAGCACTTTGACGGGTTTATCCCCCTCAGAGATTATGGAGTCATTGTGTGTGTGTGTGTGTGTGTGTGTGTGTTTTGTAGCATTAGAGGCTTAGTTGAGTTGAGTTTAGTCAACATTATAAGAAGGTAGACATTATATCCCACACCTACAAATGTCAAGAATGACACAACAATAACTAATAATAATAATAATAACCTTGTTAATGAGGCTTAATATTACATATTACTTTACTTGTGTGGCGGTGGTGGTGGTATTGGTTTCCATGTAATGTGAACACTGTGGGTGTGCGGTCAGGCACAATGAGGCCTTAACAACAAACCTATTTCCATTTAAAGGAATACAGATGTATGACTCCATGCAAATCATACTCTTAATTCAGATTTATCATCAATAACATCACAAATAGTAAACATGCATTATGTATATAAATCTTTTTCTGACCTTTTTTTTTAAATTGTTTTTGTGTGCACAGGTAACTGCGCTGCACAGAACCAGAAGGAATAAGTGTCCATGTAGGTGATAAACTGAGGCCAGCAGTTAGCAACCACAGCTCTAGTCCAGGGAGCCTAGAGAGTCCCCCTGTTGTGTTGAAGTTTACCCATGAAATTGTGCTTCTCCACCTTACCTTAACCTGAACCCAGCTTTATCCTAATCCCTACCTGTTATCTCTCAGGCACCTAACCATAACTTAACCTAAGACCTGACCCCGAGCCACAGAGAATCATTTCAGAAAAGTGCTGGAAACACTGTTAGAATGGGAGGGAAACAGTTCAATGGGGAGACGGATTTTGCAACAAGACCTCTAACCTTACAAAAGTGGCTGGTGACATACTCTGGGTCTCTATTAGGTACATACAGAAATGTAATATACGACATATATGTCCCTATATCAAGAGTGATGTTCCCATATATGTCACATATAAGAGAATATATTATTATCAGATAACTAGATATAATAACATACATGTTGCAACCATATATGTTAACAATATTATTTAATTTATATATGTGAGTTTATTAAAACAATGTACATACAAAATACATATACTGTATATAATATCAACATATATGACAGGCTTTAGGATGGATATATATTTACACATACTGCATATATACTATATATGTTTTCTAACAGGTTTCATATCTAATTGTTACATGTATGTTTTTATTTTATATTTCATATATGGAAATTCAGTATATGTAGCCTTCATATATTGCATTTGAGTATGAGAGTATCTTGGGCCAGAAGTTTCATTTTGCTAACTGGGCTTGCTAATGAATGCTAATAATTGAATGCTAAGTTCCTGGTGGATGTGTCAATAAACAACTGTTTGCTAACACCTTGTTACCCCCATATTAAGATATACTGTATGTGAAATCTGATCATCTCTAGCGCAACACGAGTGCATCTCGGCTTGAGTGTCTGAAGCTGTCAGACAGAAATGTGACCTCTTTGAGTGTAAGCAGTATCCACCAGTCCTTCCTTGAAAAGCTTTTTGTTTTGCCTCTCATGTTATTTTTTGTATGCATTCAGCCCAGTGCACCAGTGTATATGTTTTCCAGGGGAATCAATCATATTTAAACAAATTGCAAAACTGGTGGGCAGTATTAAGAGTCGTAGATTAGTTCTCTCAAAGAGCTCCCATGGGATCCATCTCAGTAAACACTACATTTCATCCGGAGCCACCAGCCTGACAGGCCTGTCTGCGGATTTGTTTTGGCTTTGGAGTATATGATTATGGAACCAAATCACTGGTATACAGTGGTTCAAAGCTGAAGTGGTTTCACACTCATTTTAAAAAAGCTCTGTGTTTTTAGTGGGGGAAACATAAGAGGTTATCACGGGGGCCTGTGACATCATCTCAAAGATGCCAAGTCTTGAAATGAAATGATGACTGCTCCCACAGAGTTCCTGATAAAGACACATTCATCAAACCTGTTTAACCTGGCCGTGGTCTCGGCGGTGCATCCAAAACGACATGTTGAAATATGAGAGTGTTTTCCAGACTTTGCACATACAGCTGCTTTCCAAATCAGAGACAAGTTAATACAATTACTTATTCCTGGCATCTTATCCTTTGGTACTCACCCGGTCGAGAGTCTGTGTCTGATAAAACACAAAGTCCCTTTGCGAAGGGAAGCGGCCAGTGCAGCGGCACATCAGCGCTGCGCATCACAACCACCTACAGGAGTGGGATAAGGTAATGTCCGTACCCTTTAGCAGGCGGGCAGTATCAAGGCGAGAACAGTGTGTGGCGGTCTCCAGAGGGGGGGTCAGACAGGGATCAAGGGCGTTCTTGTTATTTGTGATTATTCCTCCCTGGTATCTGCAGGACTTGCTTTTGGAGGTGATAAGAACCAGCAAGAAAGAAAGTGGACAGAAATTCAGAGCCACTCCGTCTCAACTCAAAAGCTCCATTTTATATATATAATAAAAATAAAAAAAAATCGCTTCAGTGCAAGGAACTAATTTCTTTTCAGTGCCATTGGGTCAGAAGTACAACATCTCAGGGATTTAGGCGGATTATGGCCACCCCCTTAGCACCATCGCTCTGCCTGACCACAGACTTTCACTCTGGCATCTGCACAGTGCTCCACACAGCAGCGTGGCGCACCATTCACGTGACGAGTACAGGAAACTCACCATGCAGATGTGACACTGATACCTGACTTATTTCTGGCGTCCAAGGTTCAGTCGGTAAGTCCTGTTGATTTTCTGCATAGACAGAGTTAGGAAACTGACGGTTCACTTTTGTGCCCTGGGTCAATTTTGTGACAAAAGTTACAGCTCTAAACTCTGCCTCTGATAGGCCTCCTCTTCTCAGCCACAGTGGATAAGATTAGTGGATGTTGTAGTACAGTGGTAATGGATCACAAAGCTAAATATTTTGCCGACAATAATCAAGTAAAGTTCATTTTAGATCTTTTCATGCTTGAAAAAAACATTAAAACTTCTGGAGCCTTCTTCTGCAAGCGGTCACATGCTCAGGTTCTCTTCTAACTTATTTTCGTGAGGCTTTTGCACTGACTGATTTCTGCAGGAAGCCCAACACAGTGGAGGTGAATTATTTCAAGGTTTTGTTGAACCATTTCATGAACTACATTGAAATCTTTTTTTTTTTTTATGTACTAAAGAAAATGAGACTACTTCCTCCCAGATCACACAGCCACAGAGAGAATGTGGAAAATAATTTTGTCTAGTTCAGTTAATTCAGCCAGACAGTGAACACTGTGGTAGCTGAAGTCCATCTCCATCTTTGATGCACTAATTTGTCTGAAAGTACCGAATACAGTCTTATTATTAGTACAGAATCATTATTATTAGTTATTAGACAATTTATAAACCACTAAACACTTTATTGTGCTTAATTTCTCTCAACTTCCAAAATAACAATTAGCATGTAATCAGCTGACGTGAGTTCAAATGAAATGTGGCGTTACACCGCCTCGCCGTCGGAGCGCCAGGGTTTGGAGCGTTTCCAGAGCTCTGTGGCCCAGCATTTATCTCCACACGACTCCCTTTTCAGCTGAGGAGACTTGTGGCAGCTGCTTATTTTGCCCCTACCTTGGCATGGCTGATGAACTGTGACAGCTGATGTCTGAACAACCAGTCAAAGAAACTGCCTGTAATGAGGAGTCTGCTGCTTGAGAGACAGATGCCATCATATTTCAGATAAAGTTATTCCCCGGCTCTGCCGAGGCCGCACCGGCTCTGGCAGGCTCAATGTGTGCCGGTGGCTGCTGTCACGTGGTGGGTTATTCTGAGATCACTTTCTGTTTGTTTTTTCCTCTGTGTGTGTGTGTGTTTATGTTTTTTGGTGGTGGTGGTGGTGGGGGGTGTGTGAAAATGTGGCTCTGCACATATAGTTTCATTGAAAATGCAAAACCTGGCCTTCGCTCTCACTTTGCTTGCCAGCTGCATGCGGATGAAACAGGCCAGAGCGAGATTCAAAGCCCGACTGTGCTTCTTTATACAACAGTAGGAATATGTGGAGCTGTACTTGGAGTCCTAATTGAAAAGCTACATGTCTGCTTTAAAGATGACTCAGCTATGTTAAAGCTAGCATGACTAATATCTCTAATTAGTACATCATTAATATAGCCAACTGTATAAAACCCACTAATAAGCAACTTTTCTGTGGTTGGAGAATTCCTCTGTTCTCAGGCCAAGTTTGTATTTTCATGCATTGAAATTTAAGCCCAGTAGTATCACAGCCAGCTTAATGTCTTCCAAGTTTTCAGTGGCTGACTCAAATAAACAGGAGGCCTCTGCACAACAAGACCTCTCATTGGTGCAGATGGCAGGACATGCAGAAAGTCACAGCTCAAGCTCAGCTCAGAATTAGCATTTAGCATAGCGCTTTCATAAAGTTGGTGAACTGAACTCATGGGAGACAGATTAAAGACCCCCTCCAGTGAAAATCAAGTTTTTAATCGCGTTAACAAGATAATAATATAATACGAGACATACCATGAGCGGAATAATCAGTCAACGCCATGGCTGAGTGTTTCCACCTTGAACTGCGGTGAACCAATGAGAGTCTCGTAAAAACAGATTCAGACAGCAAGTTAGGGAAAGATTGTTGTCTTGTTTAATACACAAAAAGTTCAGTGACTCCAGCACAATGTCTTTATTTAACCATGATTTTTTTTCCCTCACCTTAACCAAAGTGCTTAGCTGTCTAAACCTAACCACAGTCAGGACTCTGGATTTCTTTCCTTTTTAAATTTCACATAAATCACACTGTATTTTCCCAGTATATAAAATGTGGTTTAAAATAAGCTATAGAGAATAAAATCCTTTACCTCCAAGCCACAAACTTGTTTAACATTTACTCCCGCTCTGACAGTCTCATCAGTCTATTCTGTACAGTTAAAGTACATGTTTTAAAACCACATTTTCTTCCACTGTTAGGAGTCAAAGGTCACGTCCACACTTTCAACATCATGTCTTAAATGTTGTGTGTGTCTGTGTGTGTGTGTGTGTGTGTGTGTGTGTGTGAATGTGATGGGAGTCACCTCATCTTGTGTGGTAGTGAGCTGAAATGTTGGGTCAGGTCCACTTAGAGGCAAAGTTATAGTGACGTTTGAAATTAATAAAGGAAATTGAGATTCATTTATACATGCCGGCCTCAGCAGGCACATCAGCAAAACTGTCAAGCAGAGGTCACATATATCCGTGCTTTGTATGGAGGAGGCCCTATGCCAAGTAGAAAATTGCTTATTTTCCAGCTCCAACAGGCTGTAGTCTTCTCTGTGGCCAGCAGCAGACATCTATTCCTATGTAAAAGCAATAGATCAGCACTTTTAACAATTGCATTTACCCATTAAAATCTGCTACACAGGATGTTGTGCCCTCTTACAGCCTATGTTATAGGAAAACATTTGAAACTGTATAAATTCTATATTGTATTGTATAGCTGTTACTGTTCATTCACTGCTTGTTTTCACTTCTTAACTGGGATGAGCTCATTCCTGTCTGGTCCTGAACGTACTTCATTAACAGAGTGTCGTTATAAGAATGTGTTATTGTTATTTGTTAGGATTGTGTTAATGTGTGTGAAGCTATCTCCTTTCATTTTTTTAAACTAATGCTCCAACCAGGAGCAGTACACTTCATTTCATTGTATTTTGAAAAGAAAGCCTTTTCTTTCTTCTGCTGGGTGGATGGACAGACTGTTGTTCATTAAGGAATAGTACAACACATACAGTACCTGCTTCCAGTAACCTGTGTAACCTAGTAACCTAGTAACCTAGTAACGCGTGCTTCCAGTCTTAAAGGTAAACTAATTGCCTCATGGCTCTCAAATCGTACTTAAACTATGTAAAAAAATAATCTGCTATAATCAATATTTTCTTTAACATGGTTTAGAGTATCAAGAAGACTAGAAGAAGTTAATGTAGTTACTATCTTTTATTTTGTTTATGTTGTTTGTTAGCTTGTAAGTGGCAGTGGCCGACACAGTTTTAGTGGTTGTGCTAATGCTAACTCAGATCCCCTTTCCCTGCAAGTTGGCAGGATTGGTTCCTTAGGTTTGTGACATATTAAACACTGTCTGTTGAGACTGTCATTAAAAACAATAATATGCCCTCTCAGCAGCGCTACTTCTTCAGGGCAGGCTGGACGCTACAGTGACTCGGTATCGGAAAAATGACTAGATATTCAACTGGGTCGGGGCTCGATGGTTAGCGCACTAACTTCAGCAGAAAAAAAAGAAGTGATAGAAATAAGAGCAAAACAAGAGGGTTGCTTTCCGCCGCTGAAGACAGCTGTTGGTGAATACAGGAATAAAGTCTGACGCTGCATTCGCCAATTTTTCTTCTAAACTGATAAGTAAACAGCTGTTAACGCTAACGTTGGCTGTGTAGCGATAGCAAAACTTACAAATAGCTCCTTTAACCACTCTTGTTGCCTACAAAACATAACCCTCCTGTCAAATACAGCACGCCCTACATGATTATGGTCATTGTGTTCAGCACACTGCAGCACTCCTCTGATGCAGGACCTTACTGTTCACTATGCTAAATGAAGGTCGAAGCTACAAGACCATATAGAACCTTATAACACCGCTTTAGGATGCAGGTGAATTAGCTTCTCAAAGCGGTATTACTTTGACAAACTACACTGCACTGAGAGGAGTAATTTGATTTCTTCTCCTGGTGAAGTTGTTAGTCATTTGGTAAATTACACCTTTTTGAAGCCTTTTCTCCAACACCAGCAATCCACTCTTCCCTCCCTGATGAGACGACAGAGGCTTAATTCCCTCCTCAGAGTGGCCCCCCTCTTGGGTCATCGGACACAACTATCATTGTTTCTTGTTTGGTGCTGCCGTCTGATTACACGGATTAAACGCAGAATTCCTCCATCCCGAGTCGATGTATATTTTATGCGCCACAGGAATAACAGAGGAAATCATGGTTTTCCTTTTGTATTTTCCCTCGAATGTCAGAGTCAGCGTTTTTCATTCCCCTTTTTTCATTTCCTGCATGTCTCGCTGCAGTATGAAAAATGAAATGAAAACTTTTGCCTTACTTTTCCTGAATTCAGCACAGCTTTAATTGAATTTTTCATTTCATCAGATTCAATCACATAACTGAAGCTGGGAGGCAACCTTAAACTGATCTGGAGGACATGCCCCACTTCATATATCAAAAATACTCTTGCTTGTTTTCAGAAGTTGAATACGTTGTTCATACAAAGCAAAAAAACTATAGTTTTAGAACAATTAATCTACTCAGCCACAACAGCAGACACAGAGCACCTTGCAACAATAAAGTGAACATTATAATGCTGACCTTTGCTCAAACACATGTGACTTCAGCCTGTCTGTCAAAACGCTTGTCACAGTCATTATTATGTGACGACTGAGACTGAATTGTCATGTGAAGTGGAGCGAAATGCCTCACAGAGATTATTAACCTGTCTTCACATGTTCAATTTGTCCGCCCTTTGATAATACTGAAGTCATCTGAGCTGATGTCACCACAACTTAAACAATAGTAAAGTCTTTCCTTTTTTCCAGGCTCCCTTTTTTGAAACGGGAAAAGCAGAGTATTCATTTCACCAATGAAAACTGTGATTTAAAAAGTTGTTCATTACCTTTTTCTCATGATGAACACAAGATAAAAACTTGTTGAAACCTAAACAATAATGTGAAAGACGCACAAATGGATGGAAACTAATTACTTCTTTAATGCAACGTCAGTAAAACATAATTTCCTGTTAACCAAAGAATTTCAGAACTTGATTTAGTTAGATAATTACAGGACAAAAAACTAACTTGTCTAAGGACTAAAGCAGCTGTGACAACCTTGACAAACTATGCTGCTGGATGTTTACTAAAGGACTACTTTTGCTTTGTGAAAGGAGCTACGACATTGAATGAAGGCTTAGATGAAAGTAATTTTAAAGGTTCCATATTTTAGACTTGCCCTGTGTTTTATTTGAAGTGTTGAGCCCTAAGAAGATATACACCACAGTATTTGTGGTTTTAAGAACCAAAAAACATCTCAGTGTAGTTTTACATCTCCTCTCTCAGGCTTCTCTCTGGAGCTCTAGTAACAACAGGTCGGTGAGCCAATCAGAAGAGCCTCTAGATGGGAGGTCCAGGTGGGCGGGGCTTGGGACATGGTTGAGCGTGGTCACTGTTGTTGTGACATCACGAAGTTACAGAAGTCCTGACGGCTCGTTTTAAGGCTGAGTTTCTGAATCCAGGCTGTATTATATTAATATTTGACTGATATTGATCTTTTCACCTTCCTCTTGGAAACAAAGCAAATGAAATTATCTCCCAAAATGTTGAACTATTCATTTGATATATATATATATGAAAAAAAAAAAAAACTGAGGATCAACAAAAGGTGATTTCCTGCTGACACATAATTTAACCGCATCTGTCAGATGACAGAGACTGGACCAGCATACGAGCAGCTGCCGACTACCACTGCAGCATCTAAATATATTGTCGTGAACCAAAGCTGCTGCAGCCTGACATGCTGTACAGAATATATTCCAGGGCCCACAGCACACAGTATATCTATCAATCACCGGTCGCTCAAAATTCAGCACATTTGCACACAGTTTGTCCAAGTCACCGCTAGCTGGATTAAATTATCCTCTCGTGTGTGTGTCTGTGTGTGTGTGTTTGCAGGGTGCAGCGGTCGGTCAGCACCCTCTCAGACTAACTTCCCTGTCATTCAGCCGGAGACACACAACAGAGCTAACTAAGAGTATGGGCGCACACATGGAAATATTTCCTCTAATTATTCCTGGGCTTGTGTCGAAGAACAGAGAGCACATAAATCAGCGTTGGGCAATTTCCTGAATGCAACATATATGTAAACTGACGTGCAGCCGCCTGAGCGGCTTCCATTTGTCTTTTAAAACGACAGGGTCTCAGCGGGCCTTATGTTGCCAGGGCCAAGTATGGAAGTGAGCATTTCATATCGGCGTGTGCTTTTACTTGATAACATGATCGGGATGGCAGATGTATAGCCAACAAGTGCTTATCTCTATGTGAAACATGCTGTACCCACGGACGGTCATATCTCTGCAGCGTATGACTGTAATAAATCCCATATCACTGCAAAAGAATAGTGATTCCTTCGCTGATAGACAATAGCAGAGATCTCCCGCTGGTGCTTCTGCACGCTGGCAGCCTCAGCGAAAGACTTTGAATGTCAGATTCTCTTCATTTATCTCACCACCTCACACTGTGAATGTATCACACTCGCAGGTTAAGCTAAACTCTGTGCTCTCCTCGTGATTTCCCATGTCATCAGATTGTTGTTTAACTATGTCGTCCCTATATGGATAAATTGCACAGAGCGTGTAACAAACAGCCACTTACCCCCGGGAAACTGACTGTCATGTCAGGCACTGTCACTGAGGTAAATATATACCTGTATGTAACGTTTAGGTGATGATGGTGTGCCCACAAAATGACATGTGCTGGTTTTTGGATTTTATCAATTTCTGACAAAACCCTTGACCTGCAGTAGAAGGGGAGTTATGCTTTATTGGGAGGTGAGATGAGCCAGGAGGTGAGATAAAATCAAAGCTCTTTTGTGGCCAAGACGAAAAGTCAAATGCAGACAGATAAAATAACTGAGGCCGTGTTAGAGTCGCCACCTTTTAATGTGAAGAAATACGAGACGGCTGTTTGAAATTGATAGCCTACATTATTAATACGGCAATGCACAATCATATTCATGAATTACAAAATAAAAAACTATCTTAACCTTCAGCCCAAAAGTGAATGGCTGGAATATTATAATATATATTGCGGATTTTTAGAAAACGCCATCTCTACCTGTGGAGGGAAACCACTGACACTGACGTCATGTGACGTGTATTTTCTCACAGCACACAGAGCTCGTCTGGCTGCTGCTCATTGGTAAACTTCTTCAATCCACTTGTAAGCTATGACTGGTTCGGTTTTTACTTCATGTTACATTATTCACAGCGCTGTGAGGACATAGTTTATAAATGAAATGATTTTGAAATGCAGGACAATCTCTTATTATACAGGATGGTTGACAACCCCAGGCTACATCCACACTAATGCATTTTAGTTTTAAAATGCATCACTTTTGCTCCATTAATGCCCGGCAACCACACTACTCTTGAGTTTTTTGAACCACTTAAAAGGAAAACGACTCTGACCCAGTTTTAGTTGTGGGGTTGTGCTTGTAGATGCCTAAATACTTCTAAAAAGATGAATTCATAAAAAGTGACGTACTAAAAAGTAGTATGCAAATGATTCATTAACAAGTAATACACGTTGCTCAAACAGTGGGGGGGGAACAGGGAGGTCACAAGGGGGAACCACAGCTCATTTTTGCCCCGGGGCCCCCAGAGCAGCTAAATCCAACCCTGTGCTACATTTCAAATACGATGTATAATGCATAGATTAAAAGATGTTGGAAAAACTGAGCAATACTTGTGTTGTTTTTCTATACGGGCAGGACAAAACAGTGCTGATGATGGCAGAGGCTCCAGTTGGAGCAGGCGAGTCGTCATCATCATCATCATCATCATCATCAGCAGTAATGATGATGGCGTGTACAGTACATGCAGGCTTGTGATTAAGGAACAGTGTCTTGGTTGTGCCAGACTGTGGCAGTGCGCTGCAATGAAATGAGCATCATTAACAACCCACTCGCTCCCTGTTTAAACCGAATGGCGACGGCAGAGTAGCAGGGATGTGTGGTAATTAGGCAATTTCTAATACATATTAGGAATTAATTACCATTTGATATGTAAGGGTACAGTGTTAAGGGGGAGGGATGTTCCCGTGACGCCTCCAAGCTTATTGGCATTGATTACCATAGTGATTGAGCTGATGGAGATGGCTCAACCTTCCCATCCCCGGCTTCCCAGCTCCGGATGATATTTGAAGTGAACTCCAGTAGAAATCCAAATGCAATCTGCGTGTCAGATCCATTTTTTTTTAGGTATGCACTGTATTTTCTATGGTTGCTGACATCTCGAGCTGGGGTGTGCACACGCCAGAAGTTGCCTCAAGGCCTTTTCTGCCGCATATGCACGAGTATGTCTTCCAGGGAATGTGTGATGCGTTAATTTTATCTCCCATCGATGCTTTTACAAGGACGCCTGATTCATCTTGCACCTGCTATCCGACTCCTTCGTGTTCACACTTTTTGCCCACACTAGACACAAGCGCAGACACTTCATCGCCGCCACAGATGACCACCGAAGTTTCAGAACAGAAACTTTTCATGTCTTTTTTTTTTTTTTGCTGGGAGATAACATACCACAAAAGAAGACACCTGAGTGGACAGATTTACACTGTTTTTTTTTTTGTTTTTGTTTTTTTATTCCTTCCCCTCATTGGTGGTCACTTATGAGACGCCTTCAAACCACTGAAACCCTGCTCATCCTGAAACGAAGAAACTCATTTGAGGAGACATGTTGTTCAGGCCCTGCTGTGTTTAAGTGTTCCCACTAAGCCCTTTGACACAGCCATCTAGCTGAGAGCTGCTACACTTCCACTTCTAACGCTGTCTCACACCACAGCACTGCAGAAAAAGAGAGAGCCTCGTGTCGAGGATATGAGACACAAGAGGAGAGAAGAAATATTTAGTCTCGGTTTGCTAGTTTCACCCAATGGGGATCAAGCGAGGCAATTTTGGAGTAAATAATACCATTTCCTCCCCCCAGGCAATCAAAACACTATCTCTGTGAAAAATAACATAGGCACACACCAGATGATTGCCCTCTTTTTTTTCCTGCTGGAAACTTAGGGTGGCAGTGGCAGACTCTGACAAAGTTTCTCCCTCCATCCATTTACTCGCAAACAACTAGAGAGAACTTGTTTTCAAATGAACACTTCAGTGCTGCGTGAGGATCTGAGAGAGAGAGAGAGAGAGGTAGAGTACACTGGACTTAAACTCTTCAGGAGGACAGTAACGTGAGAAATGAATGCTGATGTTGCTCAGCAGTAGGTTAATAAAGTATCGGTCATGCATCATCTTTTTTTTTTTTTTTTATGGACGAATCATGTCGAGCACGTGGGATTTTGGAGTCGGCGGAGAGTTCTGCTCCCAGAGGACAAACATAAAGTGCTTAGATAACACACATATTACAGCATATCATGTTGCTATTGGAACATTTGTCCCTTCATTTTCTGCAATATAATTCTGCAGTCTTGCAACTTGCCCCCTAGAAACTGCATCCTCTCCTTTGTACTCAAAAACATTGTAGCTGTGTTTTCCCTGCTCCCTGTCTCATCAGCACCACTGCGCTGACTCAGCTCCGAGGCTGCAGAAGAAGAAGAACAGGGTCAACACACACACATACATGTTAAAAACGTTTTATATTTTTAATTATTTGCATTAGCCAGCTGTTAATAACACACAAAGCAAAATGGCAGCTATTACAAGCATAGGGTTGCCAAAAACTTGTAGCTAGCCAAATTTAATATCACCTGAGCTAGCATCTAGCTACAACGTAGCATTTCACCTGCCGGGTCGTTACTGGACGTTGGAATACATCTGTTATTTTGTTATTTCGGAACATTTCGCCGCGCTCATCCTCCAGTATTTTTTTCTTTTTAATTCCAGCCCTGTCTGCTCCACCTTTTTTCTCTTTTTTCCTTTTGCTGCCGTCCGTGCTTCCAAAACCAGTGTGAACAGTGAGCACACCGAGCTGTTATTGAGTCGTTAGCTGACCCATTACAATTCAAGGCACATGTGGGGGGGGTTGTACCGCTCGTTTACCCTCCTGCTGCAAACAGACTTGGTTGTGTTTCGTGCACTGGGAGATCCTACTTTTACGTTATGTAATATTGTTAGCCTACACAATAATCGGTCTGGCCCCGAAACGCTAACGGCCCGTCGGAAATCCTCCTGACCCTCTTGATAACTGCTCCGCTGCTGATGCTGACTGTGCTTTAGTTGAAAGACTGAAAAATGAAGTCAAAATGTCCATCTTTATTTTCAGTCTTTGTTTTATTGGCTGAGACTCACACAATGTTTGAGATCATCCACTCTTCTGAGAGGTGGAGAGTAATTGAGGTGGAATAAGTCTGACACCCTGGAGGAAATATCAAGGTCTGATGTTGCTAGCACAGAGTGGGAATCTTGTTCTGCAGAAGCTCATGGATCATCAGGGAAGTGGAAGGACAATAGATTTAATCCAATACGGTGTTAGTGAGAATATTTTAATGAGCGGATCCTGTAGATACAGCTGAATGTTGATTTCATGTTGGGAGTTTGTCGCAAATTAATTCATTTCATTCTGCTGTTTTGTCTAATTGCCGTTACTAGCAGTTCAATGAAAACGGCCAATAGAGAGGGAGTGAGTGGGCATCCTTGTCTGATTCCCCTGTGTGGTGTAGTGTGACATGATAACAGCGGCTTTTGGTGAAGTGTACCGTGCCCTCATCCAGTGAATCAACCACTCTCCAAAACCAAATTGGTGAATAAGAAGGTCCAATTAACTTTATTGAATTCTTTCTCTGCATCAATTGACGTAATTGTTCTAGTCTGGGTCTGTTGTGTAAGGTTAATTATCCTGAGAAGTCTGCTAATATTATCTGATCATGATGGATTAAGATGAGAGAGATTGTTTCTGAAGTTTTTTTTTTTTTTTTTTTTTTTACAAAAGCTAAAGCTTTAGTGATGAGGTTAAAGTTTCAATAGAAGTTATATGGTGACTGTAATTAGGGGAAATTAGAAAAAAGTAATTTTGGAATCAGAAAAGAAATTACACACTGTACCAAAGAATAAAAAGGAGTCAGATAAAGTGTGTTCACAAAACTTGGACTTGAGTCTGTAACATTCGACTATTTTCTGAGGTTTAGTCTTGTGTACTTTAAACATCATTTCAAAGATTATTTATTGTGGTAATTCATGAGTTTTACAAGACATTAGCGGAGCAGCTGGGACTTGAAAGACAGAAAAAAAAAAAAAAAACATGGGGCCACTTCTCCGAAATTAGAACTTTCAACATAATTACATAGTGTTTTGACAGGAGGAAAAGCGGGCACAGATAGCGCAGTGAGAGCCGGGGAGCGGAGCTGTGGAGAGCGCCGTGCTTCATGCAGCTGGAGCAGATGCCGCGGTTGAGAACTGAACAGGATCCACGGGTGATCGCGCAAGACTGATTAGACTTCCTCCATCTTCCCCCGAATGAATTTGCAGTGATTGAGGACGAGGCGACAGCACTCCTCTCCCCGTCAGTGTCACTCCTTATTGCCCTTCTTTTGCACCATTCACCTCCGTCTGGGAGGTTTCCACTGTAAAAGCTCAAGGACGTCATTGTCCAGTTCTGATGCATCACCAGCTCCATCACTCAAGTGCACATGGGCAGTAGACTTATTGGAAGGAAAATATTCAGTAGTATTGATGACAGTGTCGCTAATAGTTAATGATAAGGTATAATTTCAGCTTGTAGTTCCCACATATAATAACATACATATATTTAACTATCACCAAATATTGCACTTCTCAAAATGCAGCTAAAAACAATTATTTCTTATATCCTGTTTCCTATCAAGGTCATATGAGGTTAAAGGCCCTCTCTTACACCTGCTGCAAAACACAACGCAAGTGTCATTGCTAGTTTCAGCTCGACGCAGTTAGATTTTTATTTTTAAACATTGTTTAAATAGCAAATGCACTCGCACCCATCTGAGCACCCATGAGACTCAGGAGGAAACATCTGCACCGGCCTTATAATGTGGGTTATTTACAATGTGCCAAAGTTATTTTGTTATTTATTTAGGTTTCTATTGTTCTTGTTGTTGTTCCTCTCTGACATGAACATTTGCAATAAGAAAAATGTTTAGATTTTGCACATTTCTTGCTGGTGTCAGATTATTTATTACATAATGGTGACGAACATTGATTGGACGGGGCCCCTGGCACTTTTTCACCTATGGGGCCCCAACGGACTCTGGAATCGCCACTGCACGACAACGAACTGGCTGGACTAGCGCTGCGGGGCTCGGAGCGAGTTCGTTTCCAGAGCCAGGGCTGTGTAGGAGCACCGGGTTCGTTTTCAGCACACGCACAACACGGAAAGCTAACATGAGGCGATATTAACTGAATGTGATAAAGAGTGTTTTAGATTAGAATCACTTACTCCTTATTACTTTTTAAATATGCTGACCTGAAAAGCAAAAAGGTATAGAAACAACACATAAGGTATTTGAAACGTCTGTGCAGGTTCTTGACAGTTTTTTTTTTTGTTTCTTGCAGCTCTGCTCTTTTTTGATTTGAGGTACACACCAGTCTCTGCGGTCACTTTTATGTTCTGTGAGAGATGTTGAAAAGGGAGATGGAGGAGGAGGCGCTCGGTGAATAGCTGCTGGCAGCTTTTCATTTGAAACTATTTAATTCGCAGAGAGGTGAGTGAACTGCCTGGAGAACAAGGGAGCGACGCTGGAGAAACAGACAATACCATAGACAGCCCAACATCATAGTGAAGCCGCAGTCAATCACTGGGGGAAATCAGCAAATGAAGACAGGCTACAGTAATTTGATGGTAGTTGTGCAAGATGTAGACACCGGATTAATGAAATCCACTGAGGGCTCCGGTTTTTATGAAGTCTCATATAGTAGAGATGATAACAGTGGTAATGAACAAAGATCCTTGCATCTCTCTGCACATTCACTAATTTACATTTACAAATTTCATGGAGCAAAATCATTCATTATAACACGACTGAATGGAGACGGTAAAGGGGCAGAAACCAGCTGAAGCACTATGCTGACCAAACGTGTCTCTACCGAGGACTCTCCTCCGTCTGTTGAATTCCACTAAGAGATAACTCGGTGGGTTTGAATCAGAAACTCTCAGGAGACGAGTGGCCTTCTCATCTCTCCCAAAAAAAAAGAAAGGTCAGAATTAACACCGGCCCGACAAGGAGCCACCTGTCATCAGAACCAAGAGGCCGGAGGAACTGGCTCCCTGAGGGACTGATGCAGCAGGTGCCACGACTTGAATGTGGAAAAAAGTGTCCAAAATATTGCTTTTTCAAATAGTTTTTTTAAAAGCAATTTCAAATCGCACATTAAGCAGATTAATGGAAACACACCTGATAATAAACGGCCATGGCTTTGTTAGATTTGGGAAAAGATCGTGATTTGGCTTAAAATGTGTTCTTCCTTCAGATTAGACGACGTTGTCATGGTTACAACAATAACAATGTGGTTAACTTTGCCCAGTGTTCATGGATAATAGAAACAACATGAGCCGCTACTTTCACATGGGAATCGAACACCGTCTCCTGACGTGGACGTTGTCTCTCTTTACACTACGTCACCGACACTTTTCCTTTTGCTCCTGTCATAATTTCTCCGACCGCTAGATGTCGCCTAGCAACACAACGTAACTAGACAGTAGGTCATAACAATGTCTACGTCCATTGGGAGAAATCCTAATCACGAACAACAGACAAAAATTAAGGCGTCAGATCAAAAGCTTAGAGCGCGATTATTCCCCCGGGGCGATCAGGAGTCAAATTCCAGGGGTATCTGCTCATCAGCTTTGGGGGATGGAGATAATACATTTAAAATGTCCTCACTCCCAAAGTGTGAAAACTCAACCCGGTCCTTGCAAAGACAGCCACCAATGCAAATACATACCACACACACACACACACACACACACACACACACACACACCTGCTCCGTGGCTCACGAGCAGTTTGCTAAGTCTTCAGTGTCTCTCACGGCTCATTCCCAGCGGTTTGTGTGAATAATTGGCGAATATTTCCATCGTGTAGGGTGCTGGCAAAACTCAAAGTACTTTGTGTTGCAAAGACGTGCATCAAAGCCGGACCAGCAGTGGCAACATGAACCATTTGAAGTGAACCAAATTCTTGACAGGGATCCGGAGGATTTTCTGCTTGTTTGTTATTGAGACTGAATGGGGAGGTTAACAACAAAGAAGGAGTGCAGAGGAGGAGTGAGAAAAGCTATTTGCCTCGTGTTATTTCAAGATTCGCCCAGGCAATTACAAAAAGTCATTTAAATGCTAACAAGCTAGATGGGCAGAATGAAACGGAACTTAAAAGACCAAACCTCAAAACAATCCCTGTGATCAAACATGAGAAAGGACACACACACACACACACACACACTTAACAAAGAGTCACACACACACACACACACACAAAAAAAAAATCGAATGACTGGAGATGTCTTCAGAGGGTTTTGACACAGAGTGAAATGCGCCTCAGACATGATTCAGTTTGATGTAGCAACATCCACATGTCCTGTTGAAATACCCAGTCAAAACTCTGAAGCCCCACCCACTCAGCCATTCACTGTGTGGCTGTATAACACAACTCATTGTTGCTATTGTTATTACTGTAGTATTTTCTTATATTAAAATTCAGGACTCTTGTGTATCTGTTACCTCCTTTTTATTACTTCCTTTATGAACTCGCTGCATCTCTTTTTCGGATCACTGCTTTAAGCTAACATTTAGAGCTTTTAGACAACTTTCATTTTCAATCTGAGATAAAAATCTGTTGCTCTTAAGCTTCTGTGTATCACTTTAAACACCTGATACAACGGCGACAGCGGACTGATGCTTGTGGGAACCGCTGAGTATTTGCTTTGACAGCTGTTTCTCATTAAGTGTTTTGCACTGATTAATTGGGATGCTGAATTAAAGGTGTTGCGGGGAATTGTGTTCAGAGGTGAACAAAGGTTTAAAGCAAGAGCCATTTAATTAAATATTGAACAGTCTCAGATGGATGTCTATGTTGGTGACCCAAACTGCAAGCAATGCTAATTAAAATTTCTCTTCTGTCAGGGGACCTACTGCAGATCCTCCTTCAGCTTACTCACCTGCAAAATCCATTAATTCCAGCAGATAAACATTCAAGAGTCCCATTTAGAAGCTATTTAGAAGAAGAGAGCTTTTTACACTTTGTGCTGATGACTGGGGATTTTCTTTTTTTTGTTTGTTTTTTTTTTTTTTTTTTTTTTCTACATGAAAAGGAAGAACTGTAAATTTTCAAATAAACCGAAGTGTTAAATTAACTGTACTAAATTCAGTATTTCCACAGCACCGATTCCACCAGTGCAACCGTCTTCTCGCCACTCTTCTGCTGAGTTTGTCTTTTTAACAGGAACACTGTTTCCATTCACTAATTAATTCCGATACTCTGCTCATTTGCTGTTTTTCCTTTTGCTTTCCTTTGTTTATGAAACTCAACACGTCTCGTGAGTGTTTCAAATCAATAGCGCTCCAGGCCCCGAGGGGATTGTGCAAGAGGGTTCCCTCTTTTAAAGTAAAGGCATTTCTTTCCTCGTGGATACCTTTTAGCTAAGATAGCATTCCCTTTCACTCTACCTCCTTAATCCAGAGTAAAATATCTCAAACTAGAATTATTACCTTCTGGTTTTATGCCTCTGCCACTCAGACTAGTTTCAGGTCACATCCCTGTTTATCCAGAGTCGTATAATGTCATATTTGTGTTTTGTGAAGTCACACTGTCCGTGACCTTTGACCTTTGACCACCAAAGTCTAATCCGTTCGTCCTTGAGTCCAAGTGGACATTTGTGCCAAATTTGAAGAGTTCTAGAGATATTGTGTTCATAAGGCCAAAATCATAATTTGTTAGGTCACCGTGACCTTGACCTTTGACCTTTTGAGCTACACATTCGAATCAGTTTGTGCTTGAATCAAGGTGAACATTTGTGCCAAATTTAAAGAAGTTCATTCAAGGCGTTACTGAGATATTGTGTCTAAAAGGCCAAAACCGTGTTTAGTGAAGTCATTGTGACCTTGACCTTTAACCTCTGACCACCAACATCTACTCAGTTCATCCATGAGTCCTAGTGTATGTTTGTGCCAAATTTGAAGAAGTTCTGTCAAGGCGTTACTGACATATATTGTGTCCACGAGAATGGGATGTATGTATGTGGAAAACCTGAAAACTCTGTCGCCGGCGCTGAGCTTAAAAACTATTGGACAGACTGCAGTAAAATTCAGGGCTGACATTCATCGTCTTCAGAGGAAAAATCCTGGTGAAGTCAGTGATCCCCTTAACTCACCTTTCCCTTGGTCCTTGGAGTCCTTGTTGTTTCAAACTTCTTCCATTGAAGAATTATGGAGGCCACTGTGCTCGTGGGAAAATGCAGCAGAAATGTTTTTGCTATCCTTCCCCAGATCTCAACACATTCCTCAGTCTCCTAATTACTTCTGCTCTGAACTGCATTATCAGCTGTGAGACCTTACATAGACAGGTGTGTGTCTTTTCATGTCCAGTCAGCTGAATTCACCACAGCTGGACTCCAATCAAAGGTCTAGAAACGTCTCAAAGATGGTCAACAGAGATGAGAGGAACCTGAGTTAATGTCTTTTTTTGAAAAAGCTGCAAAAATGTCTAAAGTTCTTGTCATTAGGGGTTTTATTTTGGGGGTGGGGTGGGGGTTAGCATAAGGCTGCAACATAACAAAATGTGAAAAAATTGAAGTGGTCCGAATAATTTTGGGCTTAACTGTTTATATCTGTCTCTATAACAGTCTCTTTAGCTTTTCAGTACTCTGTTATGTTCACCGACTGGTCTCTAACTGTGTCTGTCTGCAGTTTGCTGCTGAGAGATAGTGACCGGTGGGTTTATCAGATCTTTTTCTCTGCAAACAGCTGCCTACTGCCTATTAGAGTGGTGTGGGTGAGCTAAATCAGCAAAGATGCAGCCGGAGAGCTGAACAGTGAGCAGAAAACTCAGTATAAAAGGTGATAACTCCTCGTACGACCTTGTTTTCACGTTGCCAGTTGATATATTGTTATTGTAAAGTTCAGTTATCGCTGCTTTAAGCACAATGTGTGTAGTCAGGAAGTCTAGACTGCACATTTCATCTCATCTGTCACATCTAGCCTTGACTGGTACTTTGATTTAAAGAAAATTACAGCACCTAATTCGATCTTATACAATTAACAACATGCAGAGGGAACTATAAGTTTTAAGCCGAACAGTTACAAAAGACTTCTCCACTTAAACTTGTGAATGCAGTCCTTGTACTATCAAATTGCATGTTTACACAGCTGTTCAATTTCCCCATCTGAAAGAGTATGCATGAGGAACACTGAAATTACTGTTTACTCTTCCTGGATGGCCATTCAATCAATCTACCTTGACTAATAGATTTTCATGAGGGCGTGCTGCTTTGAGTGACAGTTCGGTAAGCGTATGCTTGCCACAAACCTGTATGCACCGAAGTCTCGGCTCCAAACACGCCCCACCTCGTTGCCCATTTTTGGATTAGCTGGGAGTTAGGGGGCGGAGACATGTACTGCCAAGATAGCGACAGTGGAGCAGCCCACTCTGAGCTCCAAAACCGCTCTTGAGAAACCCGTGGGTGATGTTATGGAGGCTACGTCCATCTTTATTTACAGTCTTTGGGTAACGTGTTTATCATTCATCACTTGACCATTTCTTAACTATAAATACAAACAGCACATATACTGAACACAACCACCTACTGTATCTAAACAAAGTAACTTATTACACTACCCACTAATTTATTTATTTCAGCACTCTCCCACAACCTGAACTAAGTAAAAACAAATAATAAACTGGTCGACTTTTATACACACGTTGTACTGCCATTTTTTCTCTACTGGCTTATTCATAATAATCATGTGTTTATGTGTATGTTTATTTGTTTGCTCAGCTTTGTTGTCTTTGTTTTTCCTGTATGGTCATGTGTATCTCCCCGGACATTGTTATTGGCGCTGTGTACTGCATGTCAACACATCGAGAGCCACAGGAAACCAGAGTCAAATTCCTTGTATGCACAAATATACTTGGCTGATGAAGTGGACTCTCAACAGAACGGTGGTTCCAGTTTTTCCCTGTTCCCGTTTCAGTTTTTTCTTTCAGCAATAATCTCAGTGTTACTGAACACAGAAACATGGGGCTATTCCAGAAAATTTAATGACTCTTGTTTTGGTGGGTGGGTCTAAACACCACACCAAGTCTATGCTTTAGTTGCTGTTGCTATGGAGCCCAAGTCAATCAAAGGCACAAATCTAAATGAATAGGAATGATAGGCAATTTGAAACACAGTTGTAGACAAAACATGGAGCCATATTTTCTGAATTGTATCAAAACTGACAGACACTCTGTCTCAATTCAGGGGCCACATCCTTCGAAGGCTGCACTTGACAACTGATTGTATTACAGCAGTGCAACAAGGCTGTCCTATTTCAAAGGAATGAATGCGGCCAAGAAATTCGTCTTTTGTTGCCTGGGCAACAAAGAAAGCTAAAGAAGGATCCAATGAGTGGATCCTTTGGAGCCCAACCTGGTCCAACATTCATATCATACTGATGATGGAGAATCTTTCAGAAAAGATGGTGGACAAATAGGAAGTCTTCCACAGACCAGACCATCTCATTTCGATTTACCTTTGCAGTCTATGATGGCTACGAAGGCCACACCTCTGTTGACCATGTCCTTCAAAAGATGTGGCCCCTGAAATGAGACACAACTTGAATTTAAAAGTGAACTGGTTCAAACTGCGGATTGTGTTTTCAGCAAGCGGCAGCCTCCGGGGCTGCAAAATGAAGCCAACACAGAAGTGCCAGAAACTGCACTTCCTGTAATCACCGCTAGGTCTGCAAGTCCTGCATAATTGAGGGCGTATCGGTTTGAATGACAGGTGGGTGAGTGTATCCTTCACCCCACCTCTTTACCCATTTTTGGATTAGCCGGGAGTTAGGCGGAGTCAGGTACTGCCAAGATGGTGACTGCAGAGCAGCTCACTTCAAATTTACAGTTTATCAGTCCAAAATCTTTAGCCCTCACCCTCGCCCCCAGAATTTTAAGGTTGGTGATTGGATGTTTTTATTGGCGAAATGCACCTCTTGAGTCACAGTTAACTTCTTCTCTGAAAGTATTCTGTAGACAAGTTTGTACTTTTTTTATTTTTTTTTATCAAAGAACCAGATATTTTGTAACACAGCTTTTAAACATTTGGACTGAACTTTGGTTGAACTCAGAGAATTTCATGCTGGTCCAAGTCATAGAAGAGCTCTAGCTGTGAGTAACGTACACAACTTTATCAATATTTCATTTGAAATCTTGAAAAAAATGTTTTGGCTGTGATTAGCAGTTCCATCTTTTTCTGACTTTCCAAAAACAAAAGAACACAGATGTCTTTCTACTGTTGAAAACAGGAACTCTCTGTGCAACAAAGCCTCTGCTGGCAAGGTTATAAAGACGTCTACTGAGGGCTCAAACTATGAGCGTATAGAGGAAAAAGTGTGGAAATTTATTTTTGACTCTGCAGAGCCAAAGTGACAACTTGTGTCTAGCTGAAAAAATAATGAGCCAGGAATGCTTGCTCATCACTTTAGGTGCAGCCTCTCTTTGCGATTAGACAGTAAAAGGAGTCCGGCCCATCCACGCTCCTCGCACCCCGAGTGCTGTTGTTTCTGGAGAACTCGGAAAATAGCTCAATCATGGGCCCTTCCCTGGGAGAACAGTCAGGTACTTCACCTTATGAATGCAGAGCTGCAGCAGTCACTTGACTTGCCGCCTGAATGCGTCTGCAGAAACCTTGAACGGCATGCGGCTGTATAAAAGGAATGATGACACAGAGTTCCTGTCATGGTTGGAAGTCAGCGGCTGTGACCCCCCGTTATAACTTCAATTGTGGAACCGTTTTCTCTTTCCTGTGGCCTGTGTGTAAATACAGAAGAAAATGAATGTTAGTGCTCTAGTTTCCTCGATGAGCCTTATGTAGCAAGTAAACTGAATCACATAAGGCTTCTCTTTTGTTGCCACCAGCTAAAATATTTCTATTGGAATTTGAGGTGAATAAAATAGGCGTGATGTGTAATCCTCTCTGAAAGGACTGCAGCAGAGTAAACCTGCCTGGCAGAAGCAAATTAAGATGTCAGCAGCAGCAGCAGCAGTGTGTGCAAGTGGAAGTGCACACACTCTCATGAGCTTCAGATGTTAGACTATTTTTGAACCAAGCAGAAGAGGAAGATGACCTCAGTCATCATCCTGCTAATTCCACACCGGCTTTTACATGGATTCCTTATCAGGCTTAACTACTTCAATTTACATCATGCTGTGTGCAGGACGCTGTGCACTTATTGGAAAGTGCAGCGTTGATGCTGAGGTTAGTACCAAGTGACAGAGAACGGTGTCACTTCGCGGACTGTTGTATTTTCACAGACTGTGTTTAGGGCACAGGTCTTCACTGTTTCACTCAGATCCTTGTATCTGAGACCTGACGCGGAACCAGAGTTTGTCCAGGTCCAAATTATATTCAATCCAATTAGATCAGGTAGTATCCTGCAACCATACTCATACAGAAATGCAACATATGTCCCTTTATTAAAGGTGATGTTGCCATACGTTGTATATGTTGTATACGTGTTACCCATAAGGGGGAATATTATTATCACATGTATACAGCCTCTGTATATATGAAGATATACGTTTAAATGAAAGACCCATAGTAAAATTTGTATGTACATGTATCAAAAAATATCTAAATGATGAATCTTTATATGGTATAACATGTTGTGAGCATGTATGTAAACAAAATATATTTAATATATATATAAGTTTGTTAAAATAACATACATATAGAAAAGTGATATTTAAATTTTTTGAAAATTTGATAATGATCCAGATTTCTCAATGAGGAAGTAAGTGTAGATGTGCCTCCAGTCGGTTTTCCTTTAATTTGATTTTTTTACTTTTCATGTGGGAAAACCGTGTTACACACAGTGTTTTTATATGATTTAAAACATGTTTGGAGACTTGTCAGTCAGGCCGCTAGTACAGAGGGCTGAATCGCTGAATTGTATTTGTTGGAACAGAAAATTAATTGTGTTTGTATTCAGATAAAACCATAACTCTGCATGGTTTTATTTGGCACAGAGACTGATTGTTCAGTCAATAATTAATCAAATTCATTGTCCTGAATTGCCTATAATAATAATTTAGAATACCAACAATATAATAACAGCTGGCTGCCTAGCAGCACCATTTCAATGCAAGCAGCTGTCACATTCAGGCCCTCCTTTTCACTGTGTTCATGTTTGCTAAAATTTGTCCTCTTCATTTGATCGACACTGACTCTGAAAATTCATAACACACATGAACAATAACTCAGCTGTAGTCTTCTCAAATCAAACGTTCAATGCTACAGATAAAACAGTTGATCAGCAAGGTCAAGCAAGCTTCAAGTCTCTGCAAGTTCATTTTGATATTTTACTGAATTAAAGAAAACTACTTCACACTCAACAATCTGCAACAATACGTTATGCTCTTGATGATAATTGTGATTAAAAAAAAAAAAAAAAAAAAAATGTATCAAATGATGTGCAAGCAATCACTTATAATGATGAAGCTCCTCCAAAATGATCACCTGAGTCTCAAGCTCTAGGACTTTATAATGAGTTTTGGGTGATTGTTAACCTGTGCAGCCCACAACTTCACTGTTATGGACTCTCGCTGCTCTCATAGTGTCGTTTTCATCCACAGCACGCAGCCGTTTTTGTAGAAAAAGCCCTAAAAACCCACTTTGCAGTACCTGCTCATCACCAAACATCAAGACAGCCACAGTCAGAGACAAGCCGGTGAACATATGGAGCATTTAGCAGCTAAAGAGCCAGACATTTCCCTCAGGAGTTGGTGAAAATGAAAAACAGGGCAAAAAGAAAAGTGTATTAGACTTAGATTCATTAGGTGGATACAAACACAAGTCTAAATGAATGATAGTGTTGCTCCATAACTGCTGGATATGTAAATAACCAACTGTTTGCCAGAGGCGAACCGTCAGGAGAGGCAAACCAGGTAAATGTTTGGGGCCCCACGGGGACAAGGGGCTCCCGATGGCCCCTCATATTGGAACATTTTGCAATGACAGCCATAAAGCCCCTTAAATCTCCCATAAAAACACTATGCAATGCACTGCTGCTGCTGCTGCTGTGGGGCCCCTGATGATACGTGCTGTAGCTAGCATCAACCGATTGCTTGCATGTGAGGTGTTTAGGGGACATCTGTAAATTGTAGCTTCTTCTTTTGAAGACTGCCAGGCTAATAACGTCAATACAAAGTCGGTCCTTAAAAGGCACGGTTCAGCATTTTGGGTCAGGAAATTGTTAGCCTAGCTTAGCCTAGGGAAACAGATCCAGGCTGTTTTGTCTTTATGCTAAGCTAGGCTAACCCCATCCTGACTCCAAGTCTGTATTTAACACACAAGAAACAATACAAGACACAACGTGAGAGCAGTATTTATCTTATTATCTCGCTCTTAGAAAAGACGTATTTCGTCAATGTGTTTCCTTTGTATTCTTCCCTAAACAGAATCAACACATTACATTTCCATTTAGCAGACTTAAAGTGAGTGACAACAGTGCAACTTCAGAAAACACAGGCAAACAGACCACACAAACAAATTCACAAAACATTTTCACCAAATAGACAACACATGCGCTGCAAATACTCACAACACAAGCAAGTACACAAACGCACTGCAAGTAGCACAGACAACAACAGAGGTGTTTCCAGAGGACACTAAAAAGTGATGAACCTGGCCGGGACGCACTTGTTCAATGCTTTGTGAATTTTGAAGTTAAAAGCACTGAACAACAAGTTCGCATAGATGTAATATAATATGGATACAAGTGCGTCCCAGCTGGGTTCATCGCTTTTTAGTGTCCCCTGGAAACGCTTCTGTTGTGTTGTGAGTATTTGCAGCGCTTGTGTTGTCAAATTGATGAAGATTGTTTTGTGAATTTGTTTGCGTTTGGTCTGTTTGCATGTGTTTTCTGAAGTTGCAGTGCACTGAGGTCTCAGGGCCACTGTATGTTGGGGTGTTGGAGAGGGTTTAGGAGAGGAGGCGCTCCCTGAAGAGATGAGTTTTCTAGAGAGTCTAGAAGATGGAGAGGGACACCCCTGCTTTAATAGCATTCAGTAGCTCGTTCCACCATCAGGGAACCAAAGACCAGAACAGTCTCGACCGTTGAGTGCAGGAATGGTAACGCAAGACAACACTCCTCGTGGCCAAGTGGCCGAGAAGGAGCATTGTAAGGCTGTATGATTGAGTTCAAGTAGATGGTGCAGACCCAGAAGTCACTCTGAAGGCAGCATTAGTGACTTCGATTTGATTGGAGCGGCCATGGGCAGCCGGTGGAGGTCAATAAGCAGCGGAGTGACATGTGCCCTTTTACTGCTGATGGAAAACAAGACGTGCCGCTGCATTTTGGACAAAACAATGTTATTTTATGATGTTATATTCAGTTTCTGAAACTTCACACTGTGACCTGAAGATGAACCCTTATCTAACCACTTATTATCTTCTACTTCTACTTTTCACACTTATGTCTCTTGGGGAAACTTTTAAATATCATTTGGTCATAATTTGAGTATCAGCATTGAACTATTCAAATCAAGTGTGACCCAGTTTCCACTGTGCTGCATTTTACCCCTGCACAGTGTAGTCTTAGATAATAGATAGTGAAATGGTGCTTCTTTAGGTTGGTTCTTAGATGTTATTTAAAAGAGCCTCTGGTACTTTATCACGGCTGCACATGTATTTGTTTCTCCTCTTTCTTTTTTTTTTTTTTTTAAAGCCTTTATCTTTTGTTTATACTGTTGTGTCGTTATCATTCGGATTCTATGTTTTATCACTTAACTACATCCGCGTAGGACATGGATTTGCCTGGCCAGGGAGCTTATTAATTCAGTGGAGGTCTAATGCATCACTGGGTAGGCAGAGCCTGTCGCGCCTGCTGACAGGGAGACTTGAGTTTTCAGATTCTTGTGAAAAAAAAGACAGGCTGCCATTCAGATTCACCTCCAGTAAAGGGAGTTGCCGTTCGCTGAGAATGAGCCATGAACCACCGCAGGGCACCTCTCTCTCTCTCTCTCTCTCTCTCTGTCTGGAATGCAGTTTTACCACTGTCAGGTTTTTTATATATGCTCTATAGTGTGCTCTGTGAAATGCGAGACGAGGTGTCAGGGATCACGGAAAAAAACTAACCGCTCTTTCATGCTAATGTTTTTGCACATTAAATGATGTATTGGACGACGATGGCGACGGCGTGATTTGGCATTCTCCTCCGCGCAGACACCAGTTACGTGCCGCTGATGAGACGCTTGAAAAGAGACGCCAGTCAAACTTTTCAAAACAGCAATCTGTTGCCGTCTCGAGTATTTTGTTTACTTGTCAAGACGGCAACACTCGAGCCGGCTCGTGCAAAATTTCGGCGATGACAGGGAAGTTTTAACAGTCACGTCAATGTCAGCTCGCCTGTTGTCAGATGACAGTAGAGGACGGGAATGTTTTGTCGGTGACGAGTGATTAACTAACAGTCACATTTTGTAAAATGGAGATAGCAAATGTCACATGCGTAAAGAATCATTACAGTGGAATGTAAAAAAAAAAGAAGAAGATATTTTAAGTCCACAGCTGCTGTACTATGTGGATGTATTTTCACTGCAGCATTCACCTCCTGCTGGGACCCACAGAGAAACGCCATATGCTTAAAAGAACTTGTTGAACTATTGAGCAGCAAATAGGAAACATGTTGATTAGTAGAGTGAAAAGGAGGCTGTGCTCACACCACAGGCCTCTCCGTTATATATACAGTATTTCCAGATGTCTTAAACTGACATTCACTGAGAAAAGTCACAATATTAGCATTTATTATACTGTTTTCAGTAATATTTGGGTTACAGGAGCATTTTCACCCTTTTCAGATCTGTTTTATTTTGTATTCTGGCAGCAGGAGTGTGGAGTAGATCAAATGGAAACAATTTTAAACCTATATTAATGAAAAATATTGATCAAATGCCAGTATGTCCCCTGACCTTGTCAATAAATCAAGTGAACCTCAACTTAAAGGTTGACTGATGACACCACAAAAGTATGAGTAGGTTGGAAATATTTAGGTAAAGGTGAGGATTAGAGCTGCCTCAAACAATTGCAGATTATGCCAAATATTATTGTCATGATGAATCAATTCGTCGTAGTATAGTATACATTTCTTTCACTGTTTCCAAAAGCCCAATTTTAACATTTTTAAATTGCACGTTTTCTCCAATCACCAGTCGGAAATCCCCCAAAAATATGGTTTACTATCACAAATGTCAAAGAGAAAAATATCAATTATCCTTTCATTTGAGAAACTGAACTGTTAATGTTAAAACTGCATTAATGATGAATCAAATGACTGTGAAATGTGAAAGTGGTCACAGAATCATCATCAACTCTGTGGGATTCATGCAGAGCTTCTTTCAGCATATCATTTTTTATATTACGGCCCACAATGCTGCTGTTTTAGTTCAGTGTCACCGCTCGTACTATAACCTTGTTTTCAGCTGCAGCAGGCAGCTGTCAACAGTGGTAGAACCACAGACAAAATTAGCGATTAGCTAGCAAGTTTGTTTGAAATGCTTGGTCCTTCAAACTGTATGTAAAGCCGGTATCTTTGTGCCAACTGACCACAAGCAGGGTATACGTTAGTCGCATGAAATCAGCATCTTTAGCAACGTTAACTTCGCAGACTGATTTGCATCAAGTTGTCAAGCAACAGTGTTTTGCATGCTAGTTAGCATTCAATTCCCTCCCTCCTGTTCTCTAGAGCGGAGCACTTCTACATCCCGATTGGTTGCTGCCGAACCACGTCATAGCTTATTAGCATAATGTTGCCTGGACTTCAGCTTTTTCTGATGCTCACGCCACCCGATACGCATCGCTAACAGTCATGCCACTACTCGCCACCAAGAGTCGCTGGCTCACGAAGTAAACGAATGACCACCTGTTGCTGCTTTCGCTCTGAACATAGGGGGTAACACTCATCAGCTGTTACCCCACACAAACACAATACCTAATGGTTAATGTTGCTTCATATTCACTTGCTGCAAACAGGCAATAGTTTGCTAAAACATTAGCCATATTTCATATACAGCAAACGTGTGATGTTTAGCTTGTTGTGGAATAATAGACTGACTCACTGTCATGTATGCTTAGGATCAGCTTTAATCGAACAGCTCTTGTCAGATCAGAGCTGAGAAAACATCACAAATCATATTTTTGTGGTGTCCTTGTGCCACAGTTGTTCTCCTTGTGTTGTCTTCTGTCACATCCACATCTCATATGCATCTGTTCTGTATCTTTCATGCTATTATCTGTTCCCTTTATCTATCCTCTCTAATCTGCTGTAGTCAAACCGCGTGTTCCAGTGGAGGAAAACGTACCTGCCCTCATTGTGTCACACTGTCATAAAAAAGAAAAGAAAAGGTTTTGATACTAAATGAACTGAAAGACATCCTGAAGTTACCGTTTTGCTGAGCTCTCAGTTTAAAAAGATATTCCAGGGCTGGTCCCCAGGTAGCAGGAGGAAGTGTGTGTTATCTGTTTGTTGCACTCATCAGTTAATATTCCCCTGAGAGTCTTTAGTGCATCACACTTGAGCTAATTACTACACACAGGCAATGAAATCATCAGAAAACAACTGGTACCAAGTATAGTGATCGTTTATCACTCGACTTGTGTAGTGATTTTGTTCAGGATAATAATGTTTGATCAATTATATCTAACTGTAGTGAGTCACATTGTAAAAGCCGGGTGCCAGGAGTGGGAAATGGTTATATTTGTATCTCATTAAAATGTGTGATGAAGAGTGACATTGCCACAGACAGATACAGATACTTCGCTGGCTTTTTATACCTTCACTATAGCAGTGGGTCACATCCGAGGAGACGAACAGTGGCAGATTTATATCAGGTCTGGTTCCAGCCGGAGGGCCGTAATGGTAATCAATGAACAAAAAAACAAAAAAACAAAAAAAACACTAGTGTACACACTGACATCTCGTCTGGGTGAATCTTTCAATAGTTCACTTCAGAAACACCAATCAATTCATTTAGATTAATTAACTGCCCAAGCAGCTTTCAAAGTTTAAACTCTGCTGTTCTGTTTATTGAGACTCGCCTTTTTATGACTGGCGCCACTGTGAGATGAGATTTTGTGGTAATTACCTGAAGGTACTGTGAGAGTAGTCTTAATCACCTGCTTATAAAGGTGTACCCAGTAGGGCTGTAGCACTCGCCTTAAAATGAGCTGTTTGTAACTTTGTGATGTCACAAAGAAGCTAAATCTGCTATATTTTAATTTGATCACTCAGAAAACAGCCAATCAGTGAAAATCCAGTTCTACTGTAAGAAAACTTGGATCATCATTTATTACCAGGTCATGTCCTTTATATAAAACAGGTCTCCGGGACATCCTTCTTCTCCCACCTGCACAATGTTGTGAAAATGAGAAACAGCCTCGTCCATGAATTTGTTACCTCTGTACCGGACTACTGTAATTCTTCATTATCAGGATGACTCTGTTAAAAGCCTCCAGCCTTTCCTGTGTTAGCTTCTCTGCACTGGCCTCCTGTAAAAATCCAAAATAGAATTTATAATTCTTCTCCTTATGTAGAAAACCCTTAATGTCCAGTCTGCATCGTATCTTAAAGAGCTAACAGAACACCTAGTTGTGGTTCCTAGAGTTTCTAAGAGTAGAACTGGAGGCAGAGTCTTGAGACTCCTCTGCTGTGGAACCAGCTCCTGGTCTGGGTTCAGGAGGCAGACACCCTCTCTACATTTACATATAGGCTTTAAACTTACAGGTGAACCCTGAACCAGCCCTTAGCTATGCTAATGGGGAACTCCCATGATGCACCGAGCACTTCTTCTCTCTTCTTCTCTCTTCTTCTCTCTGTTGCCAAGAGCTCGCTCATAGTGGGAACTGTTTCTCTCAATATTTATTGTAAGTGCCTTGAGATACAGTATGTTAGTGCGAAATGAATAAAATTGAATTGAATGTGTGTGTGTTTGTGTGTGTGTGTTTGTATAATATATGTGTGACTGCATAAGAAAAGTCAAACAAAACACCTGTGCAATAATAAAATGTGGCCCTGACAACAAACTCTTGGCGGAAATAAGTAAAGCTTTCATGTTAAACCTTTAACATTGTGCAAGAATATTTTTATTTCTAATAAAGATTATATGTATGTGTGTATTATATTATGTTTAAAACACCTTGACAGATACCAATCTTCTTCAAAGGGAGCGGCTCAGATTCTCCTGTCAGATAATTCCTCTGTCGGAAATGAAGGGAAACAGAATCTGTTGTACTCGACCGTCCGCTTCGGGGTCTCTATGAATTTCCCTCAGCCGGCCTGAATGTTTCAACCCTAACGTCTACACAGCACTTGGATACGTCATATCAGAACTGAGCACCGTTGAGTTGAGTTGAACATCTTCATCCAAAACATTTGCTCCCTAAAAAGGCTTCACACGTCTCCTCTGAAGTTACAGAGAGAACTGGCAGTTATTCTGTGCAGAAACCTACACACCCCAGAGATCCTGCACCTCCCTCTCCCCCTGTCTCTCGTCCCTCCACACTCCCTCACTTCTTGCCTCTGGCGTTACTCCAGCAGCCGGCGCTGGACATCAGTGTTTCATGGTGAGCTTTGCCAGAGTGTCAGGCCAGAGAAATGTGCAAAGTGTCCGTATTGCTTGTGATAGTCGGCAGGAATTCCTATAGCGACTGTAAGAGAGAGCGCACACGTAGAGGACAGAATCATTAAGTCTCTAATTACTGCAGAATGTTGTAGGGTTTTTCTGCACGGCTGATGATGTCAGTTAGCTTGTCTGTCCACCGCTGGCGTCAAATGCAAGAAAGCATCTACAGGCCAAATTACCAAGAATTTAGATAAGGTGGTCCCCCAAGGATGCTTCCTAAGGATTTTGGGGGCTCCTGACCTTTAGTGCTACTGTGTGGTCAAAATGTCAAATTAACCAACAATTTGGCAAAAGACTCTTGACCTAAAACTGATGGCTAGATTCCCGCCAAATCTGGAGGAGGAAGGAGAGGATTCAAAATGTCAAAAGATGTCTCGCTGTCTAGTTTACAAATAACGGTTCTTTTGACAGTGTTACCATGGCAATATTTCAGTGAGTCCCGATGACACAGTACATTTTTTCAACCAAATTTACCCATTTTTTTTTAATCCAGAGCTTTAAATGAAAAATTAATTGACCTGCTAATCACTAAGAGTAGGAAACATCTCGAGTGCATTAGTTCTGTCTGAAGCTGTTAACACATGATTAGAGGAAAGAGCCGACACAGTGTGAAAGCACTATTTTGATTTTGCATCTGGTTCAGTCACTTTCAGCTTAACTTTTCAATGGACAAACGCCTCGATCACAGTTTCCTTTACAAGAGAACAAGGTTCCCTTTTATCCAAAGCCTCTGAGACCAAACCCAGACAGACAACAGACTTGCGTGAAACAACACAGGCCCCCCCCTCACTCATTTGAATGCAACTGTACAAATTTCGACACGTTATTTATTGAGGGTTAGGGTTCGGTTCTCTTTTGCAGGAACAACCTCACCACTCTCACATACTTACACACATTCAAGCCCATACTGAAAGCCGCCCAGTACAACCGCAGTCGGACCTGTTGGCCAGCGGAACGGCTGGATTTAAGGGCCTCGCTCAGTGGTGGCAAACGCTGCAATTTCTCTTCACCCCCTCGTTTAAACCAGGGATCGAACCTGCGACTGAACTTATCGACCCTCACAAGCCTCTGGCGCATGTTGGCAACGTGAACTTACGCTACACTCTGCCTTCAGTTTACTCCTCGACTCGCACCGAGCACAGCTCCTGTTGTTGATCATTTCTACTGAGCCTTGGGGCTCAGAAGACGTTGACAGGAGAAAGAAAGAAGTTCAGACCCTGCCTGCTTTCTCACTCCCACACACCTGGCCACTTGTTGTGTAAAGGGAATGTACTTGTTGATTTGTCAGTGTCAGACAGTTACAAAGACTTTGGGGGATTTCACGCACTGTTAGATGATCCAACAAACACCTTCTTTAAAAGGTCTCACATTTTACACTGGGTATTTTATATATCTGTGGTTTTAAGAAACAAAAACCATCTCAATGTAGTTTTGAGACTCTCTTGTAAAAAAAACAAAAAACAAAAACGAGCCCATAGGTCGTCTGTGCAGCAGGTTATTATGACCCGTAGTTATGTTTTGTTGCTAGGCGACGTCTAGTGGTCGTAGTTATCATGACAGGAGCAAAGCAGGAAGTCAGGTGACGTAGTATAAAGAGAGACTAAGTCTGGGCAGGAGGAGGTTGTGGCGGATGGATGGATGGGTCAACAAAACACAGGTATATGACACAGGAGAGCGGTGTTCGATTCCCGCGTGAAACCAGCAGTTTGTGCTGCTTCTGTTACCCATGAGTGTTCGACAGAGTTAACCACGTTGTTGTTATTATTATTATTGTAACCACGACAACAAAGATCATCTAACGTCGAGGGGAGTAGTTGTTTTAACCCAAATCACGACCTTTTCCTAAACCTCACCATGGTGTCGAAGGTATAGGTGCTTATTATGGTAACCATGACAACCAAGATCCACAGCTTATAGAGGCTGTTAGACCATGAATCTGGTATTTGACATAAGAAACTGAAGAAAACTGTTTCGCTCACTCTTCATGCTTTGCTTTTTCATCACATACACAATGACAGTAAAGCGTTTTGTGGCTCTTTTTAATACAGACTACCACATACCGGAGCCAAAATATGATGCCACCATCTCATCTGCAGGCATTGTTAGTCCCCATTAAGTGTCACTAAGCAATATCCTCCTGATCAGAGCTAAACAGCGGTGGCATTACATGGTCATTTGAAAAGATGTAGGAGGGCGAAGTATTCAATCGGCTGTCTGCGGGCGACCGACGCTACTGATTTCTGTAAACACGAATGGCAAGCGATGGAGTTGTTCCAATGAAGGATGGTGGGGAAGACCCTGGGAGGTTATTGTCGGGGGGGGGGGACAAATTAATAACAGATTGCGGCGTGACCTTGACGAGTTGCGTTCATTTTACAAGGCAAGAAAACAGGAGAGCCCGCTGTGGCTGATCTGCACCGTTCGGGTTATTCATACCACAGTGTCTCCATACTGGAAATAATTAAAAGGGGACTCTCGACTGCACGGGCTCACTGTGCTGCCGAGAAAGTGAAATTGACAAAAGCGATTATGAAGACAGAGAATCTCATGTAAGGGCATATTTTCTCTTATGTAATTTACATATTTCATCTTAACAAGGGGCCTAAAGACAAGAATCCTTGAGCTGCTGAGCGCAGTTTAAACCGCATCTCTTCAGGAACACCCAAAGACATTATATTGTATAATATTTGATGTTCTGTGCTCAGTAGCATTCACACTTTTCACTTTGCATGCTAGTACACACTCTGTGGGACTAATGCATGTTTTAAATGGACTAAATGATGGATTTGGTGTTTGAAAAGACTGACGATTGCTTCATGTGGAGGAAAGCGCCTCAAAGTCGATTCATCACAACTTTTCAACTAATCCTGTGGTTCACTCAGTGTTACAGGGGCACTGATGTTTTTCCACCATCTAACACAACAAGTAGTTCATTTGAATTTGCCCTGGAAAGCGATCAGTCTTCTAGGAGGACGTCAAGTTTTTTTTATTTTTTTATATAAGACAAGACATATCGTGAGCGAAAGGGAGAGGTAACCCCCGCCTGCTAACACAAATGACACAAACTCCATAATGTCTTGAACTGATGAGAGAGGAAATCTCATGAGGAGCAAATCAGGCAGCAGTGGTCTAAAGCGTAGAGAGGCAGACTTGTGACGGAAAAGTTGCAGATCCAAATCGTGTTCAGGAAAATCTGGGTGGGAAAGTGAATACGCCTCCGAGCAAATCTCCTAATCCTGAAGTGCTGCAGTTTAATTTAACGTCCACCTTAGCGATAGTCAGATTTACTTATTATTTTCCTTCAAATAAAAAGGTTTAAATGATCTGGAAAAACAACTGCCTTGCATATATAACCTGTATGATTGTGTGCTTCCTCGTGTTTCCCGCCGCGCTGGGCCTATTTTTAGCATCGCCGCCACTTCCCAAGTTCACAGCATCGTTACTTTGATGAGTGTTACTCATGAAACTGATGGCTAGAACTGTGAAAATAAGCTGTAAAAACAAGCTGTGATTTCTGCAGGTTCCATAAAGTGATGAGCAGGGGATTAGCCCTTCAGTCATTACACCCTCACAAAGTGTTGGAGTCGACCACTTCCTGATCATTTTTGCTATTCTCAGATCCGCACCTTTAAAATGTAATGATGCATTGTATCTCTTTATCCTAAATTACCACTTTAAAAACAAAAATCAATCGTTGAGCGTGTCTTCTCATTAGACTTTGATGTTGTGTGAATTTTCTAAATTTGGCAAAAGAGGAAAGGATTTTAAGATGTACCCCCCCCCCCAATTTTTACACACTCAGTTGAATTAGCTGTCAAATCTATTCAACGTTAATTAGCGGGTCATTAGAGTCTGAATTTTAAGTTAAGGGGTCTGATTTTTTTTTTTTCTTTTGTGGGGGTGGGGGGGGGGTTGCAACTCCAAACTTTTACAAAATAACATGATTACATGACTTGTGCACATGTATTTGGACCTTTTAAAGGGACATTAGTTTTCAAATTAAGATGCCAATTTAGGGTTTCACTCCAATTATGGGGTTAATTCATAGATAAACTAATGGATTTTAGTGTATTATGAGCTTTTTAAATGTACTATAAAATGTACGAAATAGCATGAAAACCATGATTGAATTTAATTTTAATTGAAAAATTAAGGCCCTTTAACATTCAAATTAAAAATCCCAGAAACAGTGCAGATAATCCATTAAATTACCCTAATATTAAATTTTTTGCAATTGATTGTGCACATAAAAATTCATTTAAAACACCTTAATTAGAATTTGAATGCAAATAAATGAAAGGTTTCGGTTTCATAGTGTTGTTATACTGCGGTTTAAACCATTACTGACTGTTGCTTCACATCACATAAAGGTCTCAGACGACCTCTGGACACAATCGGCTGCATATGACCAGTGAACACCGGGTCCCTCTCTGCTGATGATGGAGCCGGTGTAACGCTGTGAAACAGAGGTTGTCAGGAGAAAGTGCTCTTACGAGGTTTCTCCTGCACCAGATGAAGTTGTAAATCTGCTGCAGTGGGTGACTGACACATCTGTATGAAGGCAGCACCAATTACACCAGGGAGAGCTGGGATGGTTCTCTCAGGACACGTCTAGTTATTTCCACCACAGCAAAAAAAAAAAAAAAAAGAGGAGATAAATAAATAATGAATAAAGAAATTATATTGTCAACTTGTTCAGGTCCTTGCTGGATAAGCAGAAATTCTCTGCAGTTCTAGTTACTGTGTGAGTGGGGAGAGAAGAAATGGGGACTTTTCTTATTATATATCCAGTTACATCATTTACATTGTTTTCTGTTGTGCTACTCTAAAGCCTTTAGCTCTGTAATCTGATTAAATCATAATTCTGCTTTTCTTCAAAATTCATAATTTGCCAAAAAAAAAAAAAATTAAATTCACAGCCTCCCACAATCTCCACTATATGAGGCTGATGTGACTCCCTGTTCTCATAAAATAATTGATAGTAAGAGTTAGGACTCGCTGTCAAATGTTATGAGGTTAATTACCAAGCCCAAGTTTGTTCTTGCAAACTTGTGACATTTCAGAAGAGACAATTATGTGTAATTTGAGAACATTTCCCCCCCCAAACCAAAATGCTTTTACATTTTCAATAAAAAACCCTTAATTAGCCTCCTCGAGGGCATCGATGATGACTTGAGCTGCTGCTGCACATTAGCAGTTCACTTGCTTCCCTGTGGGGGGCACAGTGTGTGAACAAGCAGAATGAGAGGAAGGTAAACAACAGAGCTGGGAGATAAAAGAGGACTGTACAGTGTGCGGTGGGTGTAAGTCAGCCGTGTGTGTGTTCACCCTCACTTCTCACAGTCAGAGGTGTGTGTGGTGATGACAGTGAGTCCCACGACCAGGACACATCCCATTACGCGATCTGTCAGAGTCGGCGCGGTCGGTCCGAGGCTACGTCTCCATGACGACCGATTTAGGCATGCTAGCATTTGATTGGCTGAAAGGGCTATAGCAATTAAAACATGTATCAACTCTTCTTCTAGCTTTAGCTTAGCTGATGTACCTGAAATGATAAATTTGGTGTTTATGCTCCAAATGTATCACTGACTGAAATAAGGCTTTTGGTTAAAAAGAAAATGTGAGTGCGCTCACATTACACTGCTCTAATAGCAAAGTAATGCCCGTAGCTTTAAAATGACGTGTTCAAATATCACATGAGTGCAATGTGTTCAGGTATCCACATCATTTTGGTGAGTATATTATCTGTATGGATACCTCAGTGTGTGTGTGTTGACCTTTATGTGTTTGTGCAGGTGAATTGTTTTGTGTTGTGTCTGCACGTCACTATAGATAAGCCTGTAACAGTTGGACGCTGGTTAGTGCACAAGTGTAGTAAAACAAGGGTGTGTGTGTGTGTGTGTGTGTGTGTGTGTGTGATGAGAGAACAGGGGAGAGCTCAGCCACTCCAGGTAGAAATGATATACGTCTGTTTCCAGCCTGGGCTCTCAGCCCTGTCACTTTACAATATGACATTATGAATAAACAATGTGATTCCTGAAGAGCCGTGCTGACTGTGTGGCTGCTGAAGAATCGCCTGCTCGCAGATTAATCACTCTGGTGGTCTAATCAGGTGAAAAAATGGCCGCCTGGGGCTCAGAAATGACTGTCCATTTTCACAGGTAATTTGTTTGATGCTCCTTTATTAAGTTCGTTGTTGTGATGCTACTGCCCAACAGCTGACTGACGGCCACACCGGGTTTGGCCAGGAAATACTGGTTATTATATTTAACCTGAGCTCATTTGCAGTTATCACAGTTGTTATCACCACGATCATCCTGTGCATCAAACAATCCCCTCCAGCCGGAGCTGGTGGAGTAAACATCCCTCGTCAAAAGCCCAGACGCTTTGTTTCCAAAATTTTATGATGTCTGCTCGTTCATTCAGAGCACCGCACCAATCCCAACATCAAGGGGCTGTGATTTAGCAGCTTGACAAGCTGGCAGCGCTGCACCTCTGTGGCACCAGCTGTTGCTGGTGGGAACGCGCGTCCTCGGCGGGGAAGTCTCCTTCCTGCTGTTGGACTGTGACCTGGGGGAACTAACTCCTATCAGGAGCATCTGGGGTAACAGTATGTCTCCAGAGCAGAGCAGAGAGGCATCACCTCCGGCGAAGGCCATCAGGCTAATATGAGTCTAGACAGCGATGACAAGCAAAACAGAGGAGAATGAAGCAACAGAAATATCAGTGTTAGAGCCAGGATTCTCCGGGAGAGGGTCGAATGGACTTGCAGTTCTTTTTATACGGGGTCACTGTGTCACTAAAGACAAAGAACAAAACAATGAAAACTCAACATTTTCGGTGTTTCTGTGTTTTCTGTTTTGGATTCTTCCTGTTGTCAAGTTCAGTTGGAAAGACTCTCTGAGACTTCTCTTCATCTGGCTTATATTGGGAAAAGTTGATCACTAACTGGTCAGGAAGATAATTTATTATTTTGAGATGCTAAAGTGTCACATGCAGGTAGTCGACTGATGTGTGTATCAACATGAAAACCTATGGCTTACTGGCTAGCAGAAGTTATATGTGTTTTGCGGTGTGGTCATCTGTGCCATATTATGTGTTGGTCTCATTTCTCATGTGTGGGAAAAGGCTAACTAGTGTGTTAGCTGTGTGCTAACTAGCTAGCGTGTACAGAGCGCTCCTAAATGAAAGAGAGCACATCAGCTAGCTTGTTTACTGACTAAAAGACACATCACTTTTCTTTTCTTTTGTAAGTGCAAATATTAAAATGTTACAGAGTGATGTTTTTCTCTTTAACAAACACCTTTGGCCTCTGTGCCACTTTCCATTTACTGGAAAACAGTCAACAGTTTGAGTGACTCACAAGATAAAGAAACAAAATCACAAGATCTAAGAGCAAGAAACTGTCTAACAGCATTGATCCTGCCGTTGATTAAAAGAGGGATAATTGGGTGCAGGGAGGTTATAGAAATGACACATTTTATATTTTCATGCTTTGACTCAAACCCTGATACAAACATAAATCCCTGCCTCGCTGAGATCTTGCAGTTCCGGCTTCAATCATTACACAGATAAAGTGATACTGAGCCGTAAAACAGCTGGAGAGCAAAAACAGGCTTCTGTATATACAAAGGAGTAAAATAAGGTACAAAGTGAATTGGCAAAAAAATTCAAATCTTATACAGAAATCTAACTGCTTTTGCTTTGTAGAAACAACCATCAGAGCAACAATCTCTCTTCGGGTTGATCACATTTAAATGGAAAAAGTTGCAGGAGGCCCCGCTTTTTCTTGTGCTGCCAGATTCCCGAGGCACAAATGTCGTAATAACAGCAGACAGCAGTACAAATTTTAAGGTTACTTTATTGAATTTACGACTTCAGGCTCCCCAGATTAAGCAGATAGCGAGGCTCGGAGGCGGGCTGAACCGGGATGAAACAGACGAGGTGTAGCGATGTATTTGTATTCACGAGACCGTGCTCAGGTTTTCAGAGAGCTATACAGTAAATCCTGTCAGATCAGCTTTATCACTGGAGAAAGGACAAATGTTTTTGTCAGGATACAGGATTTAATCGGACCTCCTTTGGCACAGAAAGCCATTTAAAAATCCCCAATTTCATTTGTCACAAACAAGGGCGTCTGGCACAGGGAATGAGGTTTTAACTTCGCAATATACTGCATCTGAGTCTAAATCCTTTTGTGTAATGAGATAAGAAAATCTTCTAATCTGCATCTACTATATATTTATGGGTAGCAAGAACAAATAAAGGCTGATCCCCAATAAAAAAACAAAAAAAACAATATGATGACAATGTTATTTGCCAATAAAATTCCATTATAGCTTCTCTTTTATCATTTTTTGTTAAATTTTAAAGCTGCGTAATTTTACATGAACAATGGATCAAATTTCCTAACCATATATCTCAATTAAACTCTACTATAGGAAAGCTGTTCATCTGTCCTCACTTTCACTTGTTCACCACGCAGCCAATTTGATGCATCTCGCCGCTCTTTCATTGCTGTTACACATTTTTTGTACATGTTCACTGAACATTCAATGGGAAATCTAATGGGTTACAAAAAGCAGCACCAGTTGCTAATTAACAGACATAAAAGTTGGTAACCGATGTTGGATTGAGCGTTAGATTGAGTGGATTTCCTAATCCGAGATAAAATAGGATTCATAAAGTTAGTTAGGATTGGATTCTGCAATTCCAAGTTGAGAAAACTCCTATCTCATATCATAACTTAACACTTGAGATATGAGGTTTCTGTAACGTGGCCCCGGGGCTCTCTCTGCAGTCCAGATAAATAAAGACCACTATTTACTTCTTTCACAGTGATTCTCAAAAAGCTGATTCACACTAACATCCTGAGGTGGTTAAAGAAAACAACTCAGTAGACGTGTCGCACCTGAGATTTTCACCAGTGCTCCACACCCCTACTGTCGCGGAGAATCTCGATGCCAGCCCCGTCCCTTTTTCCACTTTGCACTACTGTGTAAAATGAAGTTGGGAAGCAGAGCCGTTCAATTACGCAGCTCGGGCCCGCCACGAGTTGAAGTGACACCACACTACAAGCCCGCAGAGACGATGGGAAGAAGAAGAAGAAGAAGAAGAAGGGGAGGTGGAGTTAGAAAAGGGAGAGAGACAGAAACAAAAAGCAGGAAGGGGTGAGAGGGAACGCGACAGAGACAAACAGCATCTGCAATATACAGTGCAAAATGAGTGCTTTGCAGAATGGTTGGCCGACAAGCCCCAGAGTGGAGATAATTACGACATGGCAGCAGCAATGAATCTCCGCAGAATGAACTGAGCTGCTACTCCCCTCTCTATTTGTCTTTGGCCCTGTGATGCTTCTCAGGCCTGTAGGTTGACCTTAAGATTACCTCGGGACACGTGCATCAGCTATCATGCAACAGTTTCCCTGAAAAAGCCGTTTTTACAACTTTTTCTTCTGAAGCAAGTTGAAACAATGCTGATGTTTGTTGTTATGGGGACGTGTCGCCCTCTGGAGGAGGGGTGGAAAATATATGGATAACACTAAGACAGCCACAAAGTAGTGTATCCACATCTCCGTATTATATCAGGTTCCCAGGGAAAAAAGACAAATACATTATCATGAAATGATATTAACGCAGGGGCAGGATGACTAACACAAGTCAAGACCAACGAGTTTCAAGGTCCTAAACAAGTCCTTCAACAGATTCATGTGACAGTCAAACACATTAACAGTTTGTGTAGCAGATTTACAGAAATGATGGGAGCTTTTTATTTATGGCTTTCAAACTACTTTCTTAAACATTTAAAAGAAAAATTATGAAAAAAAAATAGTAAAATTTTGAGCTAAAGAAAAAAATCCTTCACTTTTATTCCTAAACACAAAATTGAAAAAAAAATCATTCGTCAACCTTCTTTTAAAATTGCTCCAGAGGACTCATGCCTGCGTCGCCTCCGCCTCTGACATCAGCAATATTACATAACTGATACCTTTCAATATAGTTTCACTGTCTAGACTGCGATTCAGTAGATCACAGACGTTATTTTTCAACCATTTAAATGTGTGCTATTTAGTCACAGAAGAATCCTCCTGTAGAGTATCATGTCAATAATTGAACAGGCGAAGGGCATTTCTCTGGTGCTCTCCCTCTCTCAGTAGCAGCGCTGCAGCAGTTCCGTGAGGCAGCTGTCACGCACACGCGAAGTGTGACTCGATCCCTAAGATTCAATAGGACTTTGCATAATTTTTTCTGTTTTCTTTGTTTGGACTTATATCATGGGTGTAAACAAACAAAACAAAGAATAACATACCACTGAATAAACTGATATAATCGCTGATGAGGCTCAACTTGTGTGGAATCAGGTGAAGCACGTATTAAGTATTACCTGATGAAGATGTAAGGCCGAGCTGTCGTACCTCCACTTTTTAGTTTAGTTTATTTGTCATGGACCATGTGCCGGAGACATTAATCTCACACAAAGAGAAAAGCTGCATTGTACCAGATTTATCTCAGAGCTCATTTCCAGTTCTTGGTGGTAGCATCTGTTCAGTGAGGCACACGCAGCAGCGCCTAAATCCAAACATACAAGTAGCCGGAAAATAAACGAGTGCCGACTGTAAGCAACAAAAAAAGGAAAAAAAAAAAAGGCATGCACAGACCTCTCCAAGTAGACACCTTCCCACACATTCATGAACACACACACACACACACACACACACACAGTGTTGGAAATGGCTCAGACATCCTGGGGGACTCAGCTTGCTGCTATTACGCTGCCAGAAATGAATCATCTGCTATTGATTTCTGCACACTCTCCTCCGTCGGCGTATTCATCACGGCTCGATTTCAGAATCTTTCTCTTTTCCAACTATTTCCTTAAAAGCCTTTTGATTGATCCTCACGTTGCACCAGACTCAGGTGTTATACCCCTGTTTGGTTTCCAGGCGGTAGCAGGATTTGTCCCCTGATTATTTACAGGGTGAACAAGCCTGTGGCTCTGATTAATTTCCACCTAATTGTAACCTTTGTGCACTGTATCGACTTTCCAGACATGACTTCGCCCAGAGCTGCAAATTAATAATATTGCAAAAACAAATGTGGCTAAAAATTGAACCTAACCCTTAAAATTGATGACTATTATAGAAAACAGTCATTTCTTTGCAGGTAAATATTGCTTTTCTGACAAAACTGGCTGTCAGCCCCCAATTTGACAATAACAAATACATTTCAGGAAGCAGTGAGCACCTTATTTCCACCTGAGTATATGAAATGTGAGTATTGATTTGCCTCTGGCCGGCCTACTTAGGAGGTGAAGAAGCCATATTACAAAGAGAAACCATTTAACACAACTGCTGTACTTCAAAAAAAAAATTTAAAAAAGGACGTCTGAGCTTATAAATGATTATGCTTGTTCAAACACAGATGGTGCTCTGCTTTAATATGACTCTTCTGTTTAATATAATAGTGTTCATTTTTACCCTGCATTCAATTTAAAAGTCAGAAATTGAATATCCCAAGCTGGTGGGTGATAATTATATCCTATGTACATTAAAAAACCTATAAGTGAAACAAAACACATGCACTCTCCATGCAATTATATTTAAAGGGCTACTTCATCAATGTGTTAATGTACTTACATAAAGCTGTGGGGGAGAAAATAAAAAAAAAAGGTCAATATCCAATGAGGTCCCAATGGCACGATCAACATTCCCAAAATATAATGATATTTAAAATTATTATGTCATATAAAATATATAAATAATACACATTATACTGTCATAATATCACAAAACTTTTATATTATTATCATATTTTTGTTGTAAGATATATCATATTACATTGACAGGACATCATATAAATGATATAGAGTATTATTATATATCATTATTATAATTGTTATTACATACGTGCCACCTTGCCACAGTCTCGACCCCAAACACCAGTGTACCCACCATCACAAAACACACATATGGTTACCTGTGTCATGTCACACCTGTTTTTGTTTCATTATGTCAAAAATAAAAGGAAGATAATAAAATATAAATGAATAAATAAATCATGTTACGAGTCAGGTGAATATAAATGTCAGCCTATATAAATGCAGGAAATTCAAGAAAACCAAGCCTGAATATTGTGCCTGTGTTCATATATTATGAACAAACAATATTTCAGGATTAATAAATGTGTTAGACGTTATGCTGTGTCACGTAATGAACACTGTAAGCTGCAAATGTTGACTTGACGCCATATAACTGCATCCCAGGAAACCAGGAGGTTGGGAAGTCTAGAGAAACTGTTCCATTGCATTTTTCCTTCAATCATCCCACATCCCAACCTGCCTGCAATGATTTATTTATTTCTGCTGAGGGTCAGTGGCTGCACATTGACCCCAGAGGTAATTCTACTGACAGGCAGGTGTAGTACTGAGTAATAACCCACAAAAAAATACAGCTGGGGTGCTGTCCTTGATACTTATATGGTACTTTTTTTAGCGGTACCTGGAGTCACTGTTGAACCACCTCAGTGGTTCAACTTAGTAATTGGGCCTGTTTCTCCCTGGACACACGTGTGTTTCTGTTAATTCCCAGTCCGAAGGTAACCAGAGCATTGCTGTGCCTGTGGAGACAACTTGATGCAGCATCAGAAACCGATAGGGGGGCCAACTAGAGGACCACTGTGGGCCCCAGTTTCAGGATTAATGGCAGAGCATGCTGTTTCTCACCTGAAATTAGCATAGCCACAGCTGCAAAGCAGGGGACTTGCAAGGGCCTTGATGTAGCAGAATAGTGACTATCAGAGGTGCATGACGCCCCACAAAGGCTCACCTTAATGCTGGAAATCTCTATGACATTACACTGCCTGTGTGGAAAACCCTGGAAATGGCGGTAATCTTGTTTTCCACGTCAATCATCCACCATGTTCATTTCAGCGTGAGCCCATTGTTTGGCACGTTGCGAGCCAGACAGCAGTCAGACTTCATTAAAGCAAGGATAAGATCAAATATACACAGCAGGTAAAGAGATCAAAGCGTGAAGCTGCTTTCTTACGCGCGGGACTTGACTTCACAGAAAACCTGCTCTTACCACGAGACCAACTGTGTGTTCACAACTAAATGGACACCAGCGATTCAAATGCACTTTTTCCAAGCAGGTGATAGATGAATTCTTTTTTTTTATCATCCTTCGCCTGTCACTTCCTAATGTAAGGCCCACAGACTGTCTAGGATTAATTGGAGCTTGTCCGGGGGTTTTCGGGTTATGGAAGAGACCGGTCATAAGATTCTTTATCGCTACGAAGCTGCGCAAACACAGTCTAGATCCAAGATTCCTTGCACCTCAGAAAGTTGTGTAGTCACCAGTATGTATCATCTTCATATACATCCCCTGGATATATGAAAATATAGGTTTATAACATATATAGAGAGTGGTCTCAGACTTTTGGACCCTGTGTATAATATCAACATATATTGACAGGCTTTGGGATGGATATATATTTATATAACATATGTCAACAATATAAACCTTTGTATGGGCTAGACGTCAATATATGAAATTGCTCTAACTTCTTATAGGTGTCATATATAATTTATATGCTTTTATTTTATAATATAATACATATATTTCATAGGAAAGTATGATGAAGTTAAAGCTAAAACGGTTGAAATTTGACGCTAAGAGTAATGGATAAACACTATGAATAATTAGTGGACTGCTAAATGGACTGTTGAGAAATAAATGTTTGAAATGTCCGGCCTCAGTCACCCCGAGTGAAATACTAACTTGGCAGAGATTCAGTTGTTTGAGAACATAAGTGTAATCTAACAATATCACTTCTATGTGATGGTGTTCCTATAAAGTGAGTTGAAAGGAACACATCTGGAACACGATGGGTGGCGTCGATGAAGGCGTACCTCGTCTGACGTGGCTGTGGGGCGGCGGGGGGGGGCATGTGTGATAAAAAGGTTGGGAACCACTGGTCCAGATTAGTCTAGAATAGCCGTGCTGATGCATGACCTTTCCCTGAACTCTCGCTGTTTGTCTCACAGCTGATTAGAGAGACTTGCATATCTGAAAGACTATTTATTCCCCTTCTCGTTTCATCTCCATCTGAAGTTTCCTGACACGCCGAAGGGGATGTGAATCAATGTGAGATCTGGGGAAGAGCATTACTGTGATAAGTTTATTCCAAAGACATGAAAGGGAATGCCATAATAAGCTGTCAGCCCCAAAGTATTTTAGACTGCGAGAGTGTGTGAGAATTTTAATCACACAGCTGTCTTCTCTTGTAGACTCGGCTCCCGCCAACAGATGACTTCTTTTGCGTGACAAATGAGAACTTCATGGCGTATCTAGGTTTCCATTTGGAGTCAGACGTGCATTTTGAAGGAGGAACAATGAATATTTAGCCACCACTCATCACGTCTCGCCGTGTAACAGATAAACGTCTAAGAACACAATCTCATCCGGAGCGTGATGTCGACAGGCGGTATGAGGGTTGTTTCACGTGCGGCTGTAGCCAGAGGAATTCATTGGTTCAGTGCGTTCGCTCGTGTCAAGTGTGACACCAGCACATCTCCAACATCTTGTTATAAAGCGAGTATCAGGACGACCCAGCAGGAGAAAATTTTCCACTGGCACGCAACATGCTTTTCACATTTCTTCACACACTCAGAGAGAGAAACAGCGCTGAGCAAGAGAAACGCTGGCAACATGTTTCTGTACATGTTTGAGAGCTGTGCGACAAAAGGAAATGACACATTTCGCGTGTCTTTGTGGAAAATCAGAGCAGATCCAACCGATCCAACATGTTCTCACTCGTCACATACGGACGCTTGGTCCGGACTGACTAATTAATGTGCTGGGTATCCCATTAGAGTAATTTCTTAACATGCACAGAATGATGTCACACAGCACCAATCTGGTGCTGCACATTTAATGAAGATTTTCAGCAAAATGCAATAATATGACTTTGTGTTCTCAGTCGCTACATGGTGTTATCTGCTCCCACAGAGAGTCCCATTGCCCTCACTCGCTCACAAGAAACAAAGACAAAATAACATTTACGCATAAAAAAAATAAAGAATTACACCACGTCTCCAGCTCTTCAGAGGGTAATATGTCTCATTCATTTCCATACAGATAACACTGGCTCAACATAACAACATATTTCTACATAAACAGTCACACAAAAAAACGAACGAGGGCTCATTGTCTGGGCCAGTGGTTCTCAAAGAGGCGCCCACAGACCCCCAGGGGTCCTTGATGGGGTCCCTGAGGGTCCCCAGCAAAAAAGAGGAATCATTTATTTTCACCATAATTCGATCCATAACTAACACAACGAGAGAATGTTTGACTACACTGGTCATGGGTTTCATTAACTTTCTGTAATAAAACATCTAAAAGCAGAAATCTGGTGGGAGACTCTGTGTCACCTTAGGGATACGCCAAACACTCCGACTACTACGATGGCGGATGTGAAATTTACATTAGCATACAGAACTTCACAGTGTCACAGAAGTACAGTGTGAACATTGACTTATCCCAGGTTACCTAACTTACCTAACCCCAGAGGTCCTTGAGGGGGTTCCTTTGATTTTCATTTGTAGTTGGAGTTTGGATAAACTTATTGTGAATACAAGCATGTATTGCTATGTTTTAATAATTATAATAGAGTGCGATTGATAAATCATCTTCTATCATCACAAAATTCCTCGTGCACATGACAATCTCAAAACTTGTTGTGCTCTTATGAATCTGCCACTGTTTAGCTCTCTGTTAGCCACTCTCTGTTAGCATTAAAATGTACTTTTGTCATGTATTAACTTCCACAGCATCACTCCAAGCAGGTAAGAAAACTTAAAGCATTAGTCCTTGCACTTCTTCTGCCTTATTATTTAATTGTATAGAGAGACTTCTGTGTAATCATGGAAGTGCAATGTGTAGTTCAACCTCTGCTGTGTACAACAGACACCGGTCTGCACATGTTTTGATTTTACAGAGGAACGTGACAGAACTGTTGACTGAGGAAATTTCACCATAATGAAATTTTCTTTAAAAAAAATCAGACGTGTCTTGGTAGCGTGTCCTTTATATTAACAAAATTGAAGCGGATAATTACCCCTTCCTGTCTGCCATGTCTGCGCCCACCACTGGTGTTTAGGTGAAGACAGTTGTGAACGGTGTGTATCCCCACTGTGTGCCTCTATTGTGTTTCTCTTGAAGATAATCCAAAACACCCTCATGCTGGAGGGGATTCACTGCTGGCTTCAAAATAAAGTTCAGAGTTCAAATCCAAAACTTGGAACAATGTCTGGTATGAACCTACCACATTCACACTTCCTGAACATGAATATTGGCATCCATGCAGCCTCGAGGAAATGTTATTTTTAGGGTTTTCAAAGTGAAGCTTATTTGGTACGATCTGGTCTATTCACACCGCTGTGGTTTGTAAGAACGGAAACTGCTAGAACTCGAACGTCTCATCTCACTGTGTGGTCTGTCTTGCAGCAATTTTCTTCCACCTTTTGTTCCTTCTGTGCCAAAAAACGCAGCGTGATATTCAGTCTTCAAATCTTTTCTTTGACAGGGAGAGAAACCGAACCAGCCCAGTGAAGAACTTGGGGTTGGTTCCAAAACATTTCCAATTGTTTCAAAAGAAAATTTAAAGACAATCGTTCTGAAATGTCCAGCTGACAGATTTTTATTAAAGTATAGAATCAACATTTATGAATATGTTTATGTTGAACTTTTTTTTTGCCAGTGTAAAAGATGCATTTCTGAAGCTGTTGATAAAGTTGAGGCTATACTCACAAGAAAGGTGTTTGCCATGACTTTCATGTTACTTTAACAGGGGAGATGACTGTTAATAAACTTAAAGCTGCAGTAATCTTTTCGGCCTCTTGGGGACGGAACATACTGAAGATCACCCATATTTGACATATTATCTTCTGTAGTTGATATGGCTGATGTGTTTATACAAGCAGCAGACACCAGTCCAATATTCACTCTTCTTTTAACTCTATTTTGGTCTCCACCAACCTCTGGGCAGATGTGCCAAAAACTGCAGTTCCTCTAGTGACCACTAGAGTCTGGCTCCAACAGTGAGTCACTCCCCATAGACTCCCATGTTAAAATGTCCAACTTTACAGCAGAAATAAACATGTTTATAGTCTTTTTTTTATATAACTCACCAGTTTTATTTTATTTTATTTTTAAAATTTAAATTTAAAATGTTTCATCTCATCAATGTGAAAACCGTGTATATAGCAGCCTCACAGCAACAAGGTTCTGGCTTTGAACCCGCTGGCTAGCTACGGCCTTTGTGTGAGGGGTTTCCATGTTCTCCTCATGCCTGCGTGGGTTTCCTCCGGGTAATCTGGCTTCCTCCCACACGCAGGTTAGGGTTAATTGGCGACACTAAATTGCCCGTAGGTGTGAATGGGAATGTGAATGCTTGTTTGTCTCTGTATGTCAGCCCTGTGATAGACTGGCACATCAGTGTCAGCTGGGCTTGGCTCCAGCCCTCCCCTGTGACCCTAAAACGATAAGCAGTATAGCTAATGAATGAATGAATGAATGTATATAGCAGCGATGACATGTCAACATTTTATTTTGATTAAACCTCCACCAGTATTATTGACTTGGCTGAAATCTCTCTGCAGTGGTGACTGGCTTTTGTAATGCCTTCACCCAGGGTCTCTGACAAGACTTAACACTTTTCCAACTGACAGACCACTTCTGAGGAGCGCTGATAAAGATAAATAACTTCCATTCAGGAAAATTTCCTGTATCATTAAACATGCAAAACCTATTAGTTTGGAGAGGTTCGGAGGAGAATCCCCACAAGAGATCAGCTAAATCAGATCCACCGCTGTAATCACAAAAAGAGGGATAGCGCCTCGCCAGCCCAGCGGCACCAAAGCAGATGAAGGGGAACTTAACATGGCTCTTTGTGCATGAATAAACAGGATGATGGTTCACTCTGTGTACAGATAAAAGCAGCTCTCAAGTGCTGCCCTTTATTTTGACTTTCATTTTTCATTCAATTGCCGTCACGAGTCGGTTCACTTAATGCCCGTAACCTTTGCCGCCAGCGTGGCTTTGAACATTGTCTGATTCTGCATTACCTTTCCCCATTAAAATACCATAAAACCTCTTATACAATACTTTAACAATAGAGGATTCAAAAGAAGCAATCATAGCTGGTTTTGTCTGCTCCTGTGATGGCTAATTGGTGCCTTTTGTGACTCTGAAGGCACACAATGTGACCCCTGAGCAAAAAATCATTGTTCATTTTTGTAAGAGATTAACATTTGGCAGGAGGGCGGGAAAGGAAGAATTTGCTTCAGACTATTCATTTTCCTCCTAATAAACCCGATCTATACACATATATATTATCAGAGAGTTATCCCTCCAGAACAACCAAAATCATTTGTGAACACATGATCCTAGACCTTCTGGCTCTGCAGACTTTTTTTTTTACCTTTCAAAGTGCACATTTGATAGTCGTAATGAGAAACGTAGGGTCCGAAGACCGGCTGTGTGTGTGCGGAGGGTGCAGGGGCTTTGGTTCAAATAAGAGTGCCTGCAGAGCTGGACGTGCAATGGCATACCTTTTGTTGTGAGTACATATTGACATTTCACACTCCAGTAAATGAGCAGGTCCTGGCCCCTGGCCCTCGATGTGGGTGCAGTGCCACAGAGCAAATTAAAAGGCAGCTCGGGGGAAAAGACAGGAAATAGACAGAGCCTCTCAGATGGGCTGTTTCTCTCAGGGCTGATAGAGTCAGTACGCCAACAACATAGTTTGTGTGGCACATATATCTCGCTGTTTCTGATAAGCTATGTACTTACAACAGTGTCGGCCCACTCCTGTGTTCACAGTGCACAAAAACAATAAAAAGTTGTAACCTCACACACACACACACACACACACACACACGCACACACAGGCTCAGTACAGCCTTATTTTCCCATCGATGTGCTGAACTGACAGCTTCTCATTTAGACCTCCCTTGTGGTAAACAGGTACATTTCAGGAAAGCATTAGCACAAGTGCATTGATTGTCCATTCGCTCAGAGCTTATGTTGCGTTCAACTGCTCCTCAGACGGTCCCATTTCCTGAGTGTGGAGACAATACAGACACTACTACAGCATGTAGATAGCTGGTCCCAGTATTTGCGTTACGTGTTATCAGGGTTATTAAATAACTTTTCTAACTAATCTAGGTCACTCCACATGCACAGCAACTACTGGTTACAACCTCGTACCATATTTAAAAATAAATAAATAACATGCAATTCATGAATTTTCACAATTAATCAAAAGTTTCTCACCATCAACCAAACATTGAGTTATTGTTCCGACATGAGGGGTGTGATGAGTGTGAATTTTCCCAGTCAACAACTCTTGATTTTCCCAATCAACAACTTTCCCATTTAAGAACAAGAAACAATAACGATGAAAAACAGGCGACAGTTGAGTCACAGTCAGTAGCTGTTTTCTGGGACGTAGGAGGCTCTGTGTGCTCTGTGGGCCATAAAAAAGAATAAGTGGGTAAAAGAAAATAAATGTGGAGATACAAACAGGAATTAAAAAAAGTAAATAAAAAACCAGCCAATAATAGGTGCTGGTTGATTGCAGGAACAAGTTCATGTAAGTCAAACGTGACTTTTATTGATGCGTTTCCCCTGTGGCTTATTCAGGTTCTTCATGTTTTCAATAAGCATAATGATATAATACATTATCGAAAATCACACCATTATTAATATTACTTACAGTTACAAAAGTCACACTGTTTCAGATACACAGCTGACTACATGAAAGAAGTCGAATTTATTTACAGAGGTAAACTATAACTTCACTCTAACACTACGTAGGGAGGGTGAATGAAGCAAAGTCAAATAAGATGATGTCAAAGTGACACTGCAAACATCTGCAGCTGGTAACATAGCAACAAGCAGAATAACTATTTAATGCATCCAGTGAAGATGAGAGGCCAGATTTATTAAGATATATTGTAACCATATACAGTAGCTTTTTTTGACTGCCCAAATGAATGCAATAGTCATTTTTAAATTGTTTAATTTTGAATTAATTAATTCTGTTCATTCAGGGTTTGTTGAAAGTTTCTTGTTTCACTCTGAGAACTCGTGGTTCTTTGGCCTCGGCCACTGACGTTGTACTCCAGTGAGATTATTTCTGCCCCCAGAGCCAGACTAGCTCTGCATCCAACAAATGTTGTGTAACTAAAACCCCAGTCTGCTGTAGAAACACTCATACTGACAAACAGTAAAACTGTGGTGGCTGTTGGCGACGGAGGATGATGTATCATCAAGACAAACTGATTCTGACAAGGGCGTCGTACAGCCAAAATTTTTGAGGGTACACAAACGTCTACATTGTTAATCACTGGAGAATAGAGACCAATAAAACCATACGCAGTATGAGAGGGACTTTCCACTGCAGACCTTAAACATGAGGGTGTGGGAGCTTTAGTTCAACAGTTGTATGTCAGATATTTCTTCATCAATATGGTTCAGTCCCATCACTTTTAATGTCCTTGACTAAAACATTTGGACACCAGATTGTGATGTTTTTGTTTGAGGCAGCCTGAGGTGCTAATGGACCTGTGTCTCATCCCTGACAGACTGTGAGGACTGCTGATGTTTTTCCAAGAAGAGGAAAGTTTGTAGACTTTGACAGCACTCTGGCTATCTTGACAGGCAGCACCTCTGTCCCCGGGAGGACGGCGCTCACGCATCTGGGGAGGACGTGGCTCTGGCTGATGCATTGTCTGCCCAGGTCTTTATTGTCTCACTTTGTTAAATTAGCTGTCAGTGAGTTGACAAGTCTGCCTGTTCCCCGCAGTGGCATAATGCCAGCGAATGTGCCGGAGAGCTGTTGAGAGGGTTATTCAAAATGCTGCCGTGTCACCAAAGTACTATTTTTCATAATTTGAACTGTGTTTCAGTTGCTGGGAATAGGTGTAAACTGGAAGTAAGCAGGCCTCAACAAACATCTATTATATCAAGTATTAGAAAGTCAAGGGATGAGTCTGGCAGACAGGCTGAGAAACAAGTTGTTTGTGGATCAGACAACAGTTTATCCAGATTATAAACCACTTTATTTGGAGCCATTGATCCCTCATTGTACAGGAAAACTCTGCAAACTGTAAGTTTAATGTTGAGCCAGGAATTCAGTTTGTAAATTGTAATGGACATCTGCAGCAGACAGTTCAACCCTAACCCTTGGTTGTCATGGTTACAATAATAAATACATGGAATGTAACGTGGAGTGTCGGACCTTCGTAACCATGGTTACAATAATGAATGGTCACGGCTTGGTTAGGTTCAGGCACAAAAACTACGTGGTTAGGTTTAGGAAAAGATTGTGGTCTGGGTTAAAATAAGTACTTCCTTAACATTAGACAATCGTTGTTGTCATGGTTACAATAATAAAAACTTGGTTCATTTTGTGGAACGGTCATGGATAATAGAAACAACATAAACCGCTACTTTCACATGGGAATCGAACACCGCTCTCAGCGTGTCATATTCCTGGGTTTTATTGACCCACCGCAACCTCGTCCTGATGTGTCTCTGTTTATACTACGTCAACGCACTTCTCCCTTTGCTCCCGTCATAATTACTACGACCACTAGATGTCGTCTAACAACACAGACGATGGGCTTGTTTTTTACAGGACAGCAGTCTCAACAGTTTGTGTAACAATTTCACTGTTTGCCTTAAATGATCTAAATAAGTTTGGCTAACCTGACTCGTCTGATATTCCTCTGTTGGATACCAGATCCAAAGTTGGTGCTTCCAGGTTTGCTTCCACATCGGGTGGCCCAAAGCAGATGCTCCTGCTGGCCCCGCGGGCTCGTCCACAGCCGTGCGCTTTGTGCAGGCTACAATGAAATGAGATTAAACTGGACTTGATGAGACTGAGCATGTTTTATATTTGAACATTAAAACCTTGTGTGTCAATATGATTTCTTATCAAATTAAGCATCATCTCAAAATATACTTTAATTTCATTCTTTTCTCAAATACTTTTTAAGATATTTTATGACCTTAACTTTAAAAAACAAAAAACAAAACAAAAACAAAAACAAACTTAAGGCCCTTTTAAGGGTCCACAGATACCCTGTGGAAGGCAATGAGAAATGATGTCCTGCTGAAGGGGCAGCAGACCAGAAAAAAGCCTGTGTCATTCTGGAGGGCTTGTTGGCATAGATGCTTTGCTACTTCACTTAAGCAGTGCATGGACAATTTTGTGCAATCACCAACACCAGCTGCTCCAAATGTCACAGATACAAAAGGGAGAGGCAAGAAAATATGATGAGGCTCCATGGACACTGTTGGGGGAAAAACATGTCCAGCTGGTGACAGGCAGGTTTAATTACAATACAGTCAGATATGAGACTGAGATGGTGATCAATACGATGTATTAGAGACTGTTCATACATGTTACAGTGTTGATTCCAGAACCAACAAAAAATCATAATTACTTTTGGATCAAACCAGAATCACATCTATCTATCTATCCATAAAACGAAATAGCTCCTTATAGCATTTACTATTTATTCATTTTATAATTGACAGCAGTCGTGTTTTCCATGTAAAAAAAAAAAGGCAAATTCATACTGAATTAAACATTTAAAAATAAGTTCAGAAATAAAGAAATTGGAATAAGTAAAATTATGCACCATTACGCACAGAAAACATGATGATCATAAGATCATCATTGGATTGACTTTAACTTAAAAGAGACACTGTCTGCTCATGGCAAGATATCTGAGCTGCAATATTCATATTTTGAAACTCTGCACATTTCCACAGGATTTCCAAACTGTCAGTGTGACATGATAGGGAGAGTCCTGTGTTAAAAGGGTTTTAAAAAGTAATGAATGTGATTGGCCGTGACTGTCATAGCCTCCAACATCCAACACACCCTCCTATAATGTATTAAAATGCAAAAATGCACTTGGCACGCCCACACTGAGGGCGCAATGGGCAGCACTGCATGGGGTCTGTAGAAATAGAGCCATTGCTTCATATTAAGGGTTTGTGCCCCCTTTGAGAAAATTGATAGAACTATTGTAATGGACATTAGCTGACACAGTTACACATGCGGTTAAACTAGCTAATTAGTGCAGAGATCAAACACGAATGTCACAAATAACAAAAATAAAAATGCTGCCTTTCAAAAAGAGGTTTAAGCCAGGATGCTCTAACCAGAAATGGCAGTATCTAGCCCAGTAATTACTGTGTTATTGCAGTTAATCTGAAACTCCATCAAACCCCTGCAGATATATTGCTGCCATTTTGTGTTATAGAGCAATAAAAATCCCTCTTATTGCTCTTTTAAGTGTTAGAAGTCATGATTGAGGCAATTTTGAACTGAGTGACAGAGCAAATTGTCTCATATTGTTGGCTTAAGTGAGTGAGCCATCAAATTGACAGTAGAAGTTATCATTCTAGCACTGTAAGTGTTCCAAAATTGTTGTTTTTCCACTCTGAATCTTTTGCATAAGGTTGTGCTGGTTTATAAAGCCAGGAACATCAGTGACAAATTCCTACGTGTGAGAAATCAGAGGACACGGTGTCAGAGACAAGAAGGAGGCATCTATAGAAAAGAGATACTTAAGGATTTTTTATGCAGGAATGAATGTTTTATTAAAGTGGAGGTAGTATAAATCCATCTGGCTGCAGAAAGCTAAACATAAACCCTGCAATTCTCCCTCAGTCTGTTTGGGGTAACTAGACTAGACTGGCCGCTGATTCACTCCTAGGTAAATGATAGCCTTAAGTGACTTCACAGATAATCCCCAGCTTCCCTGAACCTGGGTTCTTTCTATCAAGTGTCCACTGTCGAAGTGCCTCCAGACGGAGCTCGGCATACAATTATTTTTCAAAATTGGACACTTTCTTCATCCTGAGAACTACTAAACACGCCATATCCACCCAGAAAAGAAGGGAAATAATGTGCTTGTCCAAGGGGAGAGAGGCAACTGGTTATAACCACTCTCTCCTCCTTTTATTCCACTGTACAAGCCAACCATAGTTCACCAATGACATTTCAGAGCAATATCTGTTTGGGGATCTGAAAATCCCTCATATGTAATTGTAAAACATCCAGCAACAAGCCTGCTGCAGTATTACTTTTTTTTGTCACTGGGGGTTGATATGATAAAAATTAGATCATGCTAAGGAGATTAGCGGACCTCCCTCCCTAGATTAATTTCCTGTAACTTGTTAATTAATATGGCTTTACTAATAAACTTTTTTCTTGGGCCAACTTCCCAAACAGGGTTGAACACAATCAATCAGAGGAATGCATTACCACAACACAGGTTGGCAGTCATTCATTAGTCACTAATCACTGTGAGTAATGCTGCTATGGAGACCCTCCATTATGAGAATATAAATCTCCTACATTAATATGGCAGAGCAAAATGGCTTATTGGCTGGCTGAAAGGTCAGCTCAGAGTCAAGGTCTCGTCCACTAGCCCTTGTGAGAACAATTTGATCTGAACATTAGCATAATACAAAATATATTGCAGGGCGGCGGGAGGTGACAACATTTCAGATTCTGAACTGGCAAGACCTCAACCACATGTTTACAATAGCTTCACACAGCCTCCCGCTGCACATAAACTAAAAGGTACATTCAGAGGTAAAACTCAATTCTACTTGTCATTTGGTTACATTTTCTCTGTATTTGAGAGCAACATAAATAACTTATATGAACAGAAGAAAGAAGAAGTAATAATTATTTATTGGTTTTGTGCTATGCAGCAGCTGACTGAGAGTTAAAGGAAAAACTAATTCTCTCTAACAAACACGGGATCCGACTCAGGAACACTTTCAGGAGCCACGCCTTCTCTTGTGAGCTCCTACACAAGGACCCATTGAAAATGGAGGGGGGCGGGTGCCAAGAAAAGGCGGCTGGTGAGTCCCCAGGGGCAGAATCAGGCAGGTTGATAGCCAGACCAATCTGCTAGCCGACTGGGAAGCATGCTAGCTTACTTGCAGGCAAGAGCAGAAAGTGGACTAGCCAATTGGGACATGGGCTGGTGGCTAGCAGGCTGGAGGGTAGCCAACTCAAGGGCAGGATGCTAGCAAGCAGGCCTCTGGGCTGCATGCAGTGTGGAGTGGACAGCTGGTTACGGTGACAGGCTCAGGAAAAACTACCTACTGAGCAGAGCTGGAGTGGAAAGCTACCTCCCGGGCGAATTCAAGTTTCCTCTTCCAAAACAATCCCAGCATCCCAAGGAATTATTTGGCCAGATCATGATTTGATGGTGATTTCCCGTGAGGATCCAAATGCAGACATGCAGGCAGGAAGGTTCGTGAAGTGGCTTTATTCAAAGACTTCAGAGCAAATGCGAACAAGACGGCAGGAAGGCAGGTAGGTAGGTAGGTAGGGAGGAAGGCAGACAGGTCCCAGAACCAAATCCCTAACATGCAGAACATGAATGATTAACACATGGAAACATGACAATCTGGCAACTGACAGGCGGGGGACCCCGGGCTGGTAAATCTGCAAGGGAGCTGATGAGGACAATGGGAACAGGTGTGTGAGTGGGTGTGGTTAATCAGGTGACTGGGGAAGAAAGTCTGGTGGAGTAAACAGGTCTGAGAGTGTGGACAAAAAACAAACAAAGCTGAGACAGAAGCTGTGACAGAGGTTGTGTTTGTAAGCGGAGGCAGGTGAACATATGACCAGATCACCTTATTTTTTGGAAGAATTTCATCTATAATTTCTTTCCCCATCTAGACATCTGTTACATCTGTTTCACTCTTCAGCACCTCGGCTGTGCACAACATATTGTGATGATTATTCTTCTTCTCTACTACTTGTTTGGCTGTGCTGTGAACAGTGATGAGACTTAAGGTGTGTTTTTTGTCCACAGTGGTTGATATAAAACTCTGGCACTTGTATTATTATAAAAATCCAAAAACATTTGAATTATCTTTTTAAGGGAATATAAAAGTAATGTGCAATTTTTTCCCCCATTTTTCAAAAAAGGGGTAACCGTTTTTTATGTATTAATGGAAACTGTCTAAACTTCAGCCCTCTGAGTGGGTGTTTCCCACGGCATCAGCTGAGTGACAACTGAGAGCTGCAGAATAGACATGCTGCCAACTTCCATGGTTTGCCACTGACTGGAGACTGTCATACATTTTTAGAGGCATTTTTCCACTTTTCAACAAGTGCACAAAGTGTTACCAATCCACCGCTGGTGATGGGCTGTGCATTTACAACTTATTTTGGTTGTCACGACTGTCATACTTTTGTGTGTCCAGATGTGGTGACCAGACTGTCAAAACTCAAAGCAGTGGTTAGTCCTATGACAAAAGCCCGGGCTAGCTGGTTAGCATGCTAACTTCAGAAGAAGAAAAGACGTGACAGAGATGGAGGTAAACGTTGATGTTGCTTTCCACCGCTCGAGGCAGCTCTTGGTTACGTTATAACATGTAGGCCTATGAAATACCCTTAGCAGAATTAATACATGTATTTAATTTAAAATGGATTTGTGTTACTGACTGAGAACATTCCTTCATCAGCATCAGATACAGGACGCTCTTTTAAACAAATCCATCCAGAAGTTAAATGATTTTTAAAGGGAAATCTAACCGTTCCCGTTTCCTGAACACATGGGGTTGAATCTTTTCAAACTGTGGGGAAGAGGAAGAAGAGCTTGAGAAAATAAAAGGGAAAAGGAGCTATTTTAAAACATCATGATGACTGTAACATTGTAGTGGCACAGTCAGTGTTAGAGGCCCCAAGGAAGCAAATCAAACATAATGCTGTGAAAACCCTCAGCTCTTGGGGGCCACAGACACCCCTGATCCACACTGCCATCAAATATTGTTTTACCTAGCTGCTGTTTACATGGTGCGAGCACATGAAACACTTATTTGACCTAAGTGTCTCATCATTCCACTTCAGTGAGCACCTCAAGCTCAAAGCGCCTGTCTACATCACCAGGTTCAGTAAAAAAAAAACAAAAAAAAAACTTTATTTGTAGCCGAGCACTTGAGTCGTGACAGTCTCCCTTGTATCTCGTGTACTGCACTTTGCCAAGGTTGCGCTGTATCTGCTGCCGAATGACAAATAGCCGGGATGCTCTCAGCCTCACCTCTGCTGGAGTGAACCGGCTCCTCCACTTTCAGCAAACAGGGACTTTAAATGATGATGAAACAGAATATGGACAAAGCTGCGGGTGCACATGCTGCTACCAGATCAAACACACTGCCCTGCATCTATGGGTAATGATTTCTTAAAAAAAAAGGTTGAGCAACTGCAGCACCTTGCAATGTCAAAGCAACATGTTGATGGAGACAATAAAAGATGCATGCCTTTGTCTGGTGGTCTAACAAGAAATGGCAGCGCCCACCCAGGGATATAAAAAAGTAAATTATTGAATACACAATTGCACAACGTGACTGGGCAAACAAACATCAGATAATCATTGCTGCTCTGAGGATGCCAGAGTCAACAAGACTCATATCATTTATTGCTGGCGTGAGGTTCAGCAGAACAGAACTGAAATGATAGTTTGGCCAATTGTCAGGGGTAAATTGCAGCCGCCTCATAATTGCTAGTGGTATAAGCTTTAATGTTTTTTAACCAGGTTGTTTTTTTAATCATTAAACCACAAATAAATCATGAGGGGCGTAATTGAATCTCTCATACTTTATGTCATTACTTTTATTGGTGATGTGTGATAATCAACCCGCAGCCCCACAGTGGTTGTTAGTCTGAGTTTATAGGAAAATTGGAAAAATTGCCCTTCACAGAATGGTGAGAGCTTATTTTTAGTCATAAGTGTGTGAGAGATTTGAGGGTGGGGGTGGGGGTGGGAGGGTAATCACTGCATCACACCAAGGCACTCATAGTGTGGGGAACAGTGGGGCTAATGTTCCAGGATCCCAGCATGGCGGGGCCATCAAGAAGCAATTTTTTGTGTTTAGTCCAGTTGTATTACAGGGATGGACAAAAATAGTTTGGTTCCAGACGCAGTAATTGTGCTGAGGTTGATGGTTGGAACTAAAGGAAAGGTATGTTTCTCCAAAATGTTAGCAAAATGGTACTGTGGCTAATGTCCACTAGATCTGGCTGTGTTGTCTTGTGTTGTTAGAGATGACTTGCAGTCCTATATCTAACTGCCAGTCCTTCCTAGCCACTGTTTCGGTTAGCCAGCCTATAGAGCCTCTCACTTCCTGGTTACTAGAACTGTTTTTTCTGACTAAACTCGACTCATTGCAGATTGTACCCCCTCAATGTGATATTGTTACTATAGCGACAACACACAAAGCTATTGTGACATCATCTTCAACACGAAAAACACATGAACAATGGAGAATATCGAAGGGAAACCAAACAGAGGAACGTCTGCACCTCCTCAGTTGATGGCCTGGTGGCCTGTACAATAAGTAACAGAAATGTAAGAGGCTACAATGAGCGATGTACACTCACTTGTCTGTTTAAAAATGGCAGATTTGTAGAATGTCCCATCTCGCACAATGATTACGAGTTAGTGACGATTTGCTTTGAAGCTTGGTGGAGTGGATACTAAAGAAAATTCAACATAAACACCAAAAAACAAAAATCTACCAATCAATGCCAAAAACAAGGCGAGGCAGGTTTATTTAGATGGCACCAATGGATGCAAGGCAATTTAAAGTGCTTTACAGAGGCATAAAAGGAGATTAGAAGATATGAAAAGACGATAAAAACAAGGCAATTCAAAGTGTTTTGTAGATTCATTAATAATGTGTAAACTCTGTATAATATATAAACATGTGTCTATGTATTTAGTCATTTGCTATACAGATTTTAAACACCCATACATTTTTATTTGGAAGAATTTGTGTCTCTTTTCCCTATACTCCTCTATACTATGTTTGAATACCCAGTTATACAATATACACATTTATTTTGTGGATGTTGTGACACAAACTTTGCTTTTCACATGTGGAGTGCTACCGACTGATATGGTTCACATGGTGTCACAGGCTGATTACAACACCTGCGCTGCCTTACACAGCTTAAAATGCTGTATGTGCTGTAATAGGATGTAATAGGAATTTTGGAAGAACATTCACTCTTTTTGAGTGATGCAACAAGCACTTTGATCATGCAAAGCTTTTGGAGTTTCCTGTTTATAAATAAGTTGGACATGTAAATTTGATATATCCTGGTTTCAGACACTTAGATAAACCCTTATCCCAGTCATTAGAAATTTGAATCTATGCTGAAACACTAAAAGACTGGTATATTGTGGCTTATAAATGGTGTATCCCCTAACGTAATTGTGATCTGGTGAGAAGTGATGAGGAGTAAAGACATGACCATGCAACTGAAGACAATCTTAATGAAGCTCATATCAAACATAGTTGGTTTGTCAAATTCAACAGCTGGGTACTTTCAAAAAAGCCGGTGTGCACAGGAAAACTAAAAAATGGCAAATGACTTGTTAGACGAAGGAGCACAAATCTTGTGAATGAGCCAAAAATCATTTACATGGTGAAGAAAAACCTCTTTATGTCTGCAGAGCAAGTCAAGAATGCCGTCCAGGATGTAGACACATTTCCTTGTCAACAATCAAGAGAAGACTTTATGACCAGATGCAAACCCTCTGTAAGCCTCAGAGAGAAAAGTCTTGAACCAAGTTGTACGGACTGATCAGAACGACGGAAAGAGTAAAGTGTGGAGAACAAAAGGAGCAGCACAAATTAAAGCTGAGACTTGGCATCTAAATGTAGTGTCTATTATCTTACTTCAAACTGAGTGTGAAACCGTCCAGATACAGTGAAAAACTTGTAAGCCTGTAATATGCAGTAAGCCATAAAATGTGGTTCAACTGCAGTTCACAGAAAGTATGAATAATTCAGACAAAGTGTATATAGTGTGGACCATCAAATTGTCAGCGTTACTGTATCAGGGTAGACGTATGTACTTGTTCACTAACAAATATACATCTTCTAATAACCCCTCAAAGAGAAGGCTATTTCTTTCTAGGACAGCATGGACTGTAGCTGGCAGGTGAAAAGGACACTGGAGCTTTTTCCCTTCTGGCTTGTATTTTGCCCACATTAGCAAAAGTAGACAAAGGCCTTCACTTTCTCTGGCCCAGACACAGAAAAGACAGATTTTCTAGGCCAACTTATATAAGCATTTAAGATTTTGAGTGGCATTTTGGAGCATAGCATTATCACTGCTCCTAGCTGCTGTTTCTTGCCGGAATATGTATCATTTAAGCTGCCAGACCTGTCCATCAAAGGTGTTGTGTGGTTAAAAAAAATGATGTGTGTTGCATACAAATTCTAAATTTAAAGTCTAAACAGTTATTCCACAGGTTTCCAGGAAGATGCTTTATTCCCAAATAGTGAAAATGTCCTTATATAAGATGCTATCACATTGTGGACATCCTCGACTGTTTGTAGACACAAAACCTATCTATTCACATACAAATACAGATATTACTGTGAGGTTGACAGATACAGATCATCAGATCACCTTTCTTTCTTTCTTTGGGGGATACATTGAGGGGGGACTCTGAGCATATTTCTAAATTGTCCCAATTTTATCAGGGAATCGATGTTTAAAGTGCGTTGTTGGAGATTCCATGAACACAAGATAATGAAACAGATACAGATAATACCTTTGTGTTACACCCCTAGTAAATAATAAGCTTGTCATGTGAGGTAAATGGTAATGGTCATCAGTTCTTGCAAGCGGGATTCCTACCTGATGTTGAGGGAATGACCAGGGCAACTCCAGATTCAGCACCATGGACAGCGTTTTTTAACACCATGAAAACAGATCATATTCTATTGGATTCTAAAACCTCGGATCGTCACAGTAACTGCACAGTATGTTGAGAAAAGAGAGATGAAATATCATAGATATACATAGAGTAATCTTGGCTTGGAGTTGATATAAACAGTTACCTGAGTGAGTCTGGATGAAGTAGCAAGAGACGGACTGCTTATGCAAAGGGCCCAGATTTTCATACCATGCCTCTGCATCACACACACGTAGTGCGATCAAACAGCGTGATATCATGAGTCATTTACATTTTCAACAGTCACTGCTTTTTTTCATTATCTTCTTGGCCGAGCTGGATCAACTGTTCTTTAATAGTTAGTCCTGTGAGCCATGGTTCTTCCAACAACTTTGGCTCCAACACTATGTGACCCAGTCAACACCCTGTTATTAAGATGGCCACATTCCACTTCCATGCCTTTGTTTTTTCTGGGTGGTAACAGATCATCTGCCCAGTCTGGCTATGTGGGGACTGCTTTCAAACTTTTGTTTGAGGGAATACAGTCTACAGATGCAACATTTGCCACTGCCACTGCTTTGATCACATTAAATGCAATCATGGATATTTCAAATTGGTTTGTCACTCATTCCAGATTCAGCATTTTTGGACAGGGTACATTCAACTCCTATCAATCCTATATAGGCAATATGTTCATTACCATTTGCTGCAGAGAGGTTTAACGCACCTTCCTTGAGCATCTCTTCCACTGGTCTCACCTCAACATCTGTTCCCATGATTGACTGCAGTATGAATGCCACCAAGGGAGGCTCGAACTAGGCACCTCTTCCCTACCAGCTCAGCAGTTTGTTGTTGCTCACCAGAGAGGTGCTTTCAGGTTGAACTGATCCACTTTGTAGTTGTCACACGGCTGAGATATTTTTAGTACGACAACCTGCCGTCCACTACCACATTTGTAACAGTGACCGCATTTCCCTTCAGGGTTGGACTGGGGCTTTGAGTGGCGAGGTTCTGAATAGCTTTGCATATGGCTTTGTTACCTCGGTCAACCTTTCCACTCAGTGTGCCACTTTAGGGTAAGGTTTATTATTGTTTGGTTTAGTTTGTGCATGCACCTTTCTTTTTAAGTTTTCTCTCGCCTGTGGCTGCAAATTTTTATCATCCTTGCTTTTAAAGTGTTTGACAACCTGTTCTTTCTTTTCCATTTACAGGCTATGCAGCTGTCATTTTTTCCAGAAAGGCTTCATCTTTTACTTTTGGGTCTTGTAAAAATGGCTATAAGTCTGCTCGAGTAGTGTCATCATGGAGGCCAGTGATTAGTGTTTGGAGGAAATGATGTTGGATCAGTTCTGAGCTGTACATCAGTCCAGACTCAACTCTTTGTGAAGCAGAAGATTTCTTGTTTCAGGTCCATGGCTCGCACCAAAAACTGAATAGGCTTTTCCCTTGGTTCATGAACTGACGAGTGAGGGAGTGGTACAGCTCTGCAGCGTCCTTCTCAATATAATGAGCTTGTAATATCTCTCTGAGAGCTTGTAATGTCAAATCAATGACAGCCTCCACAATTTCCCCCTCATCATATCCTTTTTATTAATGCCCTTTGAATTTGTATTTTTAAGCTGGCATATCCTAATTTGTCCTTCCTTTTTTATTTGGTTCTATTTGTCCCACTATTTTTAAATCTCCTTCTTAGAGTGGAGGCACAAATTTGGGGCAGAGATGCACTGTGTTTTCTCATCTGGGTTATTGGATACAGTATCTCCTCCCCCCACCAGGTGGTGCTGGGGCACTATTTGTTTAGACTGGGATTCATTATTGCCGTCATTTTTTATCTTTTAGTTCATCAAAATTGTCATTCAATTTCAATAATAGAGACACCGCCTCGTCCTCTAGTGAAGTAAAATCCTCACACTCTAAATACTGAAGGATGAGCCTCAACAACTCACGAGGTTCATCTCCGTAACCTCATTCTTTGTCACACAGATGTCATTTAAGCCTAGTGCTGAAAGTGTCAGTAACTTTTCTTTTATCTCCTCCCATGCACTCTCCCATGCAGGTGACATTTCTTGTGCATTCGGCATAACAGAAAATTTAAACCTTCACTGTTTCTCCGGTGCAAGTCCGGTGCAGTCTTGAGAATTAGCATGCTAGGCTAGCAGCCACAGCGCTTACTATTGTTTTGTGCTATTGTTTTGTGCTTGTCAATGACAATTTGCTTTGGAAATGGAAACATTTTACATTTATGTTGCACTCCTACACATAGTATGTAACTTCTTTCACGAGAGGTCTCTCGATCAAAACAATTACAGAGGACGACATTTGGTGACATTGTGTAGTAGCGTGGGATCATGGCAGTTCCAGCACAACTAGAATTATCCACTGAGGAGTCCTCCTCTCCAAAACAAACAGACCAGATGATTTAAATGGATAAAAACACTGAATAAAGCAGTTTCATGTTAAAAATTGTCCTTAACGGGCTTCAAGCCAGGCTGCTGCTCATGTTTTGTTCAGCTTGTTTTTCTAATAACTTATGACCACAGGTTCAGGAGGTTTTTACCATGAGCCAAAAATATCCAGAGAGGTCTCCTCCTCTCCAAAACAAACAGACTTGGTGATTAAAACCGATAAAAACACTGAATAAAACAGTTTCACGTTAAAAATCATTGTTTCTCCTACGCTGCTGGGCAGACACAAAGTGTCTTTGAAGGGCTGTGAGCCGAGCTGCTGCTTACATTTGCTCAGCTTGTTTTTGTGATAACTTAAGATCCACACATCTGATGACTAAAATCATTTATCCAGTTAAATTATATAATAATATAGTAGGTCAGATGTGACCACCTCTGGCAGACAACAACAATGCTGAAGCTCAGGTAGGAAACACAAAAATCCAAACTAAGGTAATCCAATATACTGGCAAAACTGAGGAACGTGAGGAAACATTAGGGGGACTGAACAGGAACAGACGATCTGACAGAGGCAAAGACAGAGACTTAAATACACAAGGGAGGCAAGGGTGATTGAACACAGGAGCAGCATATTGAGGTGGGGCAGACAATCACAATGGAGGGAAAACAAAGAAAGACACAAAGTTGAACAATAGTGGGCACAAAAGGTAAGTGATGTGAAAATAAAACAGGTCCAAACAAAGCCCCAAAAAAAGTCCAAGTCATAGAAGAGGCAGATCGTGACATTGACATTCTTCCTTGTGCTGCATATGTATACATAATACATATATATATATATATATATATATATATATATATATATGTATGTAATGGACAAAAAAATATATATTTTCCTGTTAATACTTCATCCATTCTGTGTCCATGAAATTTATAGTGTCCCAAATACTTCTAGGTCGCAGCATTGCTACCAGCAGAAAGCTAATGTTGCCTTTATTCTGTCTGCCCAGTAATCATGCTCATCGCTTTTCAGCGATTTCAGAAAAAGCTCATTTAGTTACAGATTTAAACTCTGTAATGCTCATTCTGACTATTTGTCAGTACAAAAGCAACAAAAGCTCCCTTGAAATGGCAAGATTTGGCAGATGTTTGTAGAAAATATATCATAGCTGGAGAGAAATCTGTTCATCCAGGGACCATAAAACTTTGATGCTGCAGCTGTAAACCCTCAGTATTTGGTATCAGCCATTTCTGCTGTACCTTGACTTTTTTTTTCCCTGGGAATCTGCAAAGCTGCTTGGCACATCTTGAAAGTGCATGAATAGATGCTAGAGCAATTAAAAACTGCAAGATGAAATCATCCCTGCTCAAATGTTCTGCTCTATTCCCTTGTCAAGGAAACACGGCCTCTCCACAGTAATCCAGTGTTAATAGGACGGGTTCAACCGGAGTGTCAAGAGCAGCCAAAAGCTGGGGATTTTCAGAGCTGCCTGACAACTAACCCACTTCCAAAAACCACTCCATAAGCATTGGGATAATGAAGCAATATGCCAGCCAGAAAGCATGGTGCTGCAGCACAGTGAGCAAAACAAATAAATGCACTTCTTGCTATGTTATAATTAGTGCTTGGGGTTCATGGCAAGTGTTGTTTTTCATGTACACAAGTGTTGGATGAGGGGATACACTGTAACATTCAGTGTACAACAAGCTGTTTCTGCTTTGGCCTTGGAGTTAGCCTGTGTGTGTGTGTTTGTGTTGGTTTGACTCAGGTTACTTTTGGGGACAAAAATCAAACTAAAAACCAGTTCATTGAGGACGGCTTGGCTGATTTCTAGGTCAGTGGTTAAAGTTAGGGTTAGGGCAGGTTTAGGGTTAGTTAGTAAACTTGTGTGCCTGTGTGTGTGTGTGTGTGTGTGTGTGTGTATGTGTGTGTGAAAGCGCGAGAGAGAGACTGCGCGTTAACCCTATCAGAAGAATATGCTCTCTGTTTCCTCTTTCATAGGATCATTGAAGCTGCTATATAGCAACTGATAATGTAACAACTGCCACATTATGTTAAGACATGTTGAAACAAGACCAGGTCAAAACCTAGTATATATCTGGACCGCCTTTGGTCAAATCCTGATTTTATAGCAGCGATGTCATCTGACAAAATCACCCGAGACAGATTATATTTCTTATTTTTTCTATAACACATCTCACAGCCTTCTGGGATCCACAATAGTTTAGTCTTTATTCACTTTAACTCCAGAACGTAAGAGACTTTTATTAGAGGGGATCTTTATGTTTTACTCCCTCTGTTTGATATGTAGAGTTGGTCATAGCGGTTAGTACGAAGCCTCGTTACCAATGACTTCTCTTTCTCGTGCTCTCTCTGCTCGGTGTGTCTTATCTTTAGTTGTTCCTCTGCCTCCTTTAGTAATAATGATACATGTAATGAAAGTAGTTTATTTGATCTAATGGAGACGAGGCTCAGTGTAGTGAAAGCGCTCCTCCCCTTCCCTGCAGTTCCTGAACGGCTCGGTAGACTGTGGCTTGGCACTCCACTGACCAATGGTGGTTGTTGTAGGTGGCTGTAAAATGAAGAATTCAATTATATATACATGGTCATTTAAGGTTAATAGATAGAAAATATATTTTAAAATTGGCATTAACAAGTTAACATAAACATAAACAACCATTACTTTCTCATATAATGCATAGGAGATATACCTTATTATTGTAACCCCCTGGGTTATTTTGTTCATAAGCCCTAGGATATTGTCCTTTATTTTCCATTTGTATAGTTATGTAATATTCTATAATATGTTATAGACTGTTTAAATGTGTGTAAACATTTACATAGGGAGTTGTGTAAATTACCACGACATTGAATGTAACATAAAAGTTTTGTAAGGTACAGTCGTCTTCACGCGGTGAAGAGAGTGAGAAAACCTAACCTGTTTATTTTATTCTCTCATACTACATTGCTATGTTGTACCCTACCTTCCTATTGGTCACTGATAAAGCAACGCCAAGTTCCTTGGTTACTGATAGGCCAGGGGGCGGGAGAACAGGAAGCGGTGGGACGCAAGAGTGTGTGAGAGCCGTTGATCAGACGTAGCTGCCTCTTCGCAGCAGAAAGGCTAGCAGTTAAGTGTGTAAACGAGGTGTTACCGTTGTCAGTGTCCTTGACAGAAAGTAGTATGGACATTACGAAGCTCAGTGAGTTGAAGTCACATGATCATTAACTATCGCGTTTTCAGCGTGTAGAAATAAGCGTGTTTCGTCTGAGTTGCGAGCTCGCTAAGCTAGCGCACATGGACGTTGGACTTCTTTAGCTTGAGTGCTAACCGCTCGCTAGCACCTCGGTGGATATCATAAACCCGACAACGAGCGAGAAGAGACCAGATATCGCACTGGATGACCAGGTGAAACCCAGCTACACCTCTGGCTACGAAGTAGGAGAGACCTTCTTCATCCACGGTCAAGGACTGGTGAGAGGAGAAGCCCGTTCGGTTTCTTACGGACAGAGGTAGACTGGATCGGGGTGAGTAACCCTGTTATAAATCGCGGACACAGTCGGCGGCCGTCATCTTTAACGTGACCTAACGCACACCAGCCACGAACAGGCCTGCATCGGTATGTGTAAGTTTATTTCACTGCCGTTTTTTTTTTTTTTTTTCATAGTGTGTGCCCACAAATATTGAATGTGTTGATTTATGGTTTGAATGTTTTAAGGTTTATTATGTAGTTAAAGCTACTTTATAATTACTTGAAAATTAAAATAGAAGTTAAAGAGTAAGTAAAGGTAAGAGTGTTTTTATGTGCTTTAACTCATGCGTTTGTGTTCAGTAACAGTGTTAACTTGAACTTGAGTCTGTACCTTCCAACAGAGGGGAAAAGGGTTTGACTGTTTTATTTGGTTGCTTTTACTGAGATTTTCCTATGCAAGGTGCTTAGGCTCCAACCATATTTTAATGGTGCTGTCATTGAATATACATTTTAAATTTTCTTATTCAGACCTAAGTTTGGTTTAATAAAGCCTTTTATTTTATGACTTTGAGATGGTTTAATGTGAATTATTATAGATAAGGTGAAAGCTAAAGAGGGTTAAAGGGGCAGAAGACAGGCTCAGAGCCTCCTCTCTTCTGATTGGCTCACCAACCTGTTGTTACTAGAGCTCCAGAGAGAAGCCTGAGAGAGGAGATGTAAAACTACACTGACATGGTTTTTGATGCTAAAATAGAAATAAATCTCCTTATGGATCAACACTTTGAATAAAACACTCTTATAAGAAACAACACTGACTATTGGTTTGAAACAAACAGTGTCCCCCTATGTCAATGGCTTCTCAGGCCATCCATCTAACCATACACAAATTTTATACAACCCCTGGATATCACTTAACAAAATCCTAATAAGCTTCTTCCACAATCAATGTTTTTTTTTTTTTTTTTATGGGAGGACAGTCTCAGTTTAGTCTGAGTTAGTTCAATAGAATTCATTTTCATTGTGTTTTTTTCGACAGTGTTGAAATGCATGTCGTAGCCTTATGTGAAGCACTTTGAGTAGTCTCTTTAAATTGCCTCTGAAATTGAAAGCTGCTGGACAAATAAACCCCCTTTCTCATTCTATTTCAATCCATTTATGATATTGTGGTATGTAACATAGGGTGTAAATGATAAAAAAAATAATGACATGGTGCAGTATTAAATAAATGAATAAATACCACAGAGCAGAGTGGTGAATTCTGTGCGGGGTTGATTATGTTGTATACTGGGACATTTCAAAGTACATTATTGTATTTATGGTCATTTAAACTGTTTAAACCCTCATCTATTTTTAAAATGCATTTGTAGTCACGGTTCGGTTGGTTTTACCTGTGAAATGACTGCTAACATAGAGTGAAGCATTTGTATTGTTGCCATGGTTACCCGCAGCAAAACAGAACAGTACTTAAATTGTTCATTGTTCATCAGTGTCCTGATATATTGATAATATAATGACAATTTTAATCAAGCACCTGCTAGGGATTCAGACATGTGTTGTTTTAATGGCCATAAAATAACTATTTACAATCAACTTTCAGCAGAGCAATGAGATTGTCATCATCACCTTCATCAGTCCAAAGCCATCCCAATCATAATTACTCTCTACACAGTTGGCAGTTACTCACAACCAGACTTTTTCAACCCACAACGCAGCCGGCAAGAAGTATTTAAATATGTTTTATTTAATAATAATATTTAATATTAAATATTTAAATATCAAAGTAATGCTGATGGCAGGAAATAAAGAGAATACTAACATAAACAAAGCTATTGAGTTTTCACCCAGAGCACAGGAGGATGGATGTTTGGACATTTCATTTTTTTCAACTTTTCCTCTGAAGATATTGCCCTGGATTTGAATATCTTTGACCCGATCTATTCAACAACAGATTGAAAGTTGAAGTATCATAAATTTGTGACACTGGTTTTACTTGTGGGCCTTTAGTTACTCATCAGACTGGGATCAACATTATTCATCTTGAAGGGGCTTGACAAATCTTCAGGATTTGGGAAATTATACCAGACTGACCAAAAGGCAGTATGACAGGCTGCCTTTATGGTATCTGGCCAAACAAGAGACTACACTCTGGGCAGATTGTCTCTCAAAGTCAAATCCTGGCTCAATACTTGTTAAGAACTGCCAAAGGACATTAAAAAATCATGGAAAGATGAAAATGAAGATGATGACAGTCAAGTGAGGTTGAGACAGATGCTTCCTCTTAACATGAAAAACACCTAAAACAACCACTGTCACACAATAAATATGCCAACAGCTAATATCAATGATGCTCAGTGTTAAAGCTTGAACTAATGAAAAGTAACGCACGCTGATTTCTTCCTCTCTTTCCCTTTTAAATTGTAAAACCACAGTTTCCTTTTTAAAGCTACCAACTTGACCAACTCTCGGCAACGACGTACTCGTACTCTGGATGACTCGTGGAATCCTGCTAAGCCTGAAGACCTTTGATACCATTTGAAAGCTAATCCTCTTTTGCAACATCTTCATGAAAACTGCCATTGTGCAGATCAGTTTCCAATTAAGGGGGTAAAAACAGAAGCAGACACATCTATTTTACTGGGAACACATTACTCACTCCCATTTAAATCCTCACCCCCTCCTCTTGTCAGCTTCTTCGACAGAGCCTTGCTTTGGAAGAGAAATTACATTACAAATCAAGATGAAACTTTTTAATGAATGGGTAAAGAGCAACTCAGGTAAGGCGTGCAGCTTGTATTTGACATCTTGTAAAAAAAAAAATAAAAAAAAATCCTACAGCACTTTTTCAATGAACAGTTTCCAGACATTGCTCATAATTCCATTTTTTTTCCCCCGGTCCTACAAGGCCCCTTGCCTTGTTTAAACACAGTTCAGAGAGCCCTGACGGCAGGGATACCCATAAAAGATGGCATGTCAGGGTGAGGAATAGGCTAACTAATGAGGACTCTCATAATACTTTAGCTCAAGCTTAATGGGGCATTAAAAGGAAGACAATGCATCTTCTGGCACAAAACCCCACTCTTCCTCACACGCTCATTTGTAGGAACTCATGTTACAAGGGGAGCACAATTAGCTAAAGCAGTGATAAAGAGACACAGCGCTTTTTTTTTTTTTTCTTCTTACTATAAGAATATCGCACTTCAGAGCATGCATTAATCAGTAATGCTGGTGCTACATTTTAATACTCACAGGCATAATTTACCCATTTGAATCTATTATTAGCATTTGGTACGATGATGATGGACTGTAATGTATCTCAGGTGCACACGCTACACATTTTTCTTCAGATAATTTCTCCATGAATTGCACTAATTGTCAGAAATTATTTGTTTTTCTTTCCCAAAACCTGATATGACTGATAATAAGCAGCAGTGAATAATCGCAGCCCATCCATCCTGCTTTTTTATGCTCTGTGTTTAGGACCTTCTCTCCTGGCTACCAGCCCGGAGTGAAACGACCCACTGTCACCCTGAGGAGAGGGTTGCAGTCAGAAGGCTGTGATTTCCCAACTTCCCAACTAACATCCCACCCCACCCCCCTCTCCTGCTGTCCTGTCTTTGCTATTATAATACTATGACCTCATCCCGGGTAGATCCCTGCACCTGCCCCCTGTGTGTTCAGTCGATGAATATGTATGGCGGGGAATAATAACAGGAAAATCTTTGTCAAAAACGCTGCTTGCTGTCTCAGCTGCGGCGCCTGAATAAAATCCCAAGCAGCGATCCTTCTCTTCATCCTGTGTATTAATTTTCTTGTTAAATTCTCTCGCAGTAAAGTCATTGAAAAATTCCCTGCATCACATACGCGCAGACCAAGGTGACCAGGCTCTCATAGCACAGGTGTTTTTACATGTCATGATGCTCTAACATAGGACATGTCTTTTGTGGTATTTGCTCTGACTTCTGAAATGGCACGTAGGCTTTAGTAAGTAATACACGTACCATACCAAGCTTTTAATACATGCAAAGCCCACTGTATTCAGGCTTTATAAAAGTTTAATGGTGTGTGTCATGACAAAGGCATGTCACACAAGCCTCTGCACTCTCCCACAAAGTGTGATCAACATAACATACAGCAGCAGCCTGGCTGTTCACACAAGAAACAAATGTAGAGCTGAGATTTTTCTTTTGCATTTAAGGTCCATATTTTAAGCTTTTCCATTGTTTCATTTGAAGTGTTGATTCATAAGAAGTTATCAGAGGGTCTGGGCCTCTCTCCTGATTGGCTGACTGTTTTCTGAGTGATTGAATAAAAATTGAGCAGATTTCAGGAAAACACTCAGAGAGGGTCCAGGTGGGCGGGGCTTGCGGCATGGCTGAGAGTGGTGACTGCTTTGTTGTGACATCACAAAGTTACAGAAATCCTGACGGCTGGTTTTAAGGCTCAGTTTCTGAATACAGAAAATTTTCTCCTGGCTTCAGTTTTCACAATTAACTCTCATCAAGAACATGTATAACTGCATTTTCCCGTATTTTAGCCGTAGCTCTTTAACACAGCAATGAATGAGGAACTCACTTTGTAACCTGTGATGGATGTTTACAATAGACAGTTAAAATGATAATTTTACCATTTGCATTGGTTTTCTCTTCCAAATAAGTTTGACTAACAAGTTGGCATGTTCACAGCCTGTCGGACTGTCAGACCGCTCATGCTCATTGCCCAGCTGGACCTATTTTTACTACCTCATCATCTGTCGAGCCATGGGAAACCTCTGACTCCCAGCATGGTCTTCCTCTGCTGACTTTTGAAAAGAGTGAGCTAAGAGACACCTGAGGATAACTGCTGCTGCAGTCTGTGTCACGGTACCATGGTGAAAAACACAAATCTTGATACTCACCCTCACCTTCATGTGGCGCCTCTGGAGAAGGTGATTAAGGCCAGCCTCCAATCTGGCTGTGTTTTGGCTGCAACATCACTCAGCAGGCATGATGAGAGAGGGGGCATGAGCAGGTCCATGGCCGTGTGGATATTGTGTCTTCATTATAATCCACACAGGCTTTACTGGGCAGCATTGTTTAGGGAGGCAGCGAGTGTCTCTTAAGGCTAATCCGCAGAAGCACCAGCAGAAACCTCTGCACATCCATGCGTTCCCTGTTTCACAGCGGCCTAGTTCAGTGGGCTTTAGATGAGGAAACACTGATACAAGAGAAAAAACTAAAGGAGAAACCAATCTCCACCTCTTGGGGTTTGCAAATGTTCTTTGAAACATACGGTTACTGACCCGGAGAGCAAAAGTTATGATACTGCTTAACACATCACAGCTCAGCGTTTCTAAGCTCTCAGGAAGCTGGCTACTAATTAAAGTCTTAATATCAGGAGTCACTCAACATCACGGTGAAAGGTGTTTTCTGTTTGTATTTGCAAGAGTACATTGTTTGGGAACAGTGCTTGTTAAAAAATGTATGAGGATTTAATGGATGCAAGTATCCTGCTATCCTGCCCCGTGCAGCGATGACGGTGCATATTTGCTGTGAAATAAACTTTCAAAGTTGATTAGTACGTGAAAAGGAGCAGTGGTTTTTTTCTTTTTTTTTTCTTTAAATGCATGCGTGTGTAGTGCTTTTTGAAAAGGCTTGATAAGGCTGAAACAGAGAGCCAAAAAAGCCCTGGGCCACAGTATGTTTTGAATGATGCAATTAACTATCTCTTAATTCATGTATATCTTCTGACACGTAAAGCCACCCAGGTCAATTATAGCCACTGGCCAGAGAAAGTAGTTTAAGTGAGGTTGTGCGTTCCTGAGTTGATGTACTGCAACATAATTATGAAGAATCAAAAGGGAAAACTGAATTATAAATGTTTTTTTTTTCTCTATAGCACCCGATGTTCAATCAAATCAAATCTCTTCTTAATTGCATAGATAATATTACTATATGGATGTCAGTTAAATCGAGATACTTTACACAATCCCTAGTATGCAGACACACAAGCTTCCCAGAGCATTAGTGAGGTCCAACACTCATGCTGGGAGCTGGCTTTATGCATTGGAACATTATCATGTTGAAACAGGAAACCGATAAAAACACAAAGCTTGAAAACATGTTATTTCTAAAATATCACTGCTTGCTGTAGCAGTGAGATTTCCCTTCATCGGAACTAATCCCAAACCATGAAAAACGGCCCCAGACAAAAGTTCACAAAGGTGTGTGTCAGAAGCAAGATTAGTGGTGCCCGGGTCGATGATATCAATACTAAGGGCCCTATTTTATCGATCTAGGCGCATGGTCGAAAGCGCATGGCACAAGTGAAGTTAAGGCGTGTCCATATTCATTTTTGCTAGTTTAATGGCGGAAAAACCCTAACCCCCTATTCGGCCCCGCTTTGCACCAGGTGTAAAATAGGGCGCTAAGTCTTTTTTGATTATAGATACAAGAATCCACGGGAATGATACCAACAAAATGAATTAGTCTCATGTGAGGTCATGGTCTGGGCACATAAAAATTCTTCTAAGTGCTGCATTCCTTGCTGCTGTAATGATGCATTCACCCCATAAATGACAATATACGGCTGTCCTCTATGTATTATATCTAAACTTCATGGTATCACCTACTCCTAGCTCTCATTATCGAATACCAAGAACACCAAACAGATAAGACTATTTTGACTCTTGAACCTAGAAAGCTAAAGCTAAAGCTGGTGTTTTCTTGATAGTGATCCCATTTTCAAGAATCATGTCTTTAACATTTGTGAATCTGGGTTTTACCACCTGCACAGCATCTCTCAAACTGTTGCTAGGATAGTATAGGCCAAACCCAAACCACTAGAAGAGCACTTCACTAGTGTAAACTCATAATACACTCTGGAGTCTCAAGGAGAATCTTAGCTGTGATCTTGATGTTCAAGTGAAAAGATGATATGCACAAGTCTTTAGATTTATTTTTTACGTAAGGTTTACCTTAAAATTCGTCATATCTGTTGTTTAACATGCAGAGAGAAAAGAGTGGATGAAAAAACGCATCCTATTATAGATCAGAATAAATAACAACTATACTGGAATTGCTCAAAGTCGGAGATGCAGTTCATCAGATTTCACGGTGGTGAGTGAAGTGATATGCGAATCTCATATTTCTCTCCCTCAATAATTTACACTGACTTTCGCTTTCAGTCACAGCAAGCAGCACGCCGTCTATATAAGCAGTAATAACCTTGAACATATCTCCTGCTCTATTAATACAGCTCACTCAGGGCTGATTATTTGAGCCCAAGCCAGCGACTGATTGCATTGTCAGGGAACCTCAGCTCAGCAGCCGTGGCATGTGGGAACTTTAAAGGCACACTGTATGCTCAGGCAGTCTCATTCAGTCTCCTTAATGGAGCATGTGTGCGTTTGTTGGAGTTGTTCAGCTGGCTGGTCTGGACATGGATCTTTTTATTAAGAGAGAGACTCTCCACAACTACAGGCCAGATTGCTGTGAAATTTGGTTTGGTTATGCAGGGTCTCCAGATGATTATTCCCAAGGGTGTAAGTAACCATCTGACCATCTTTCCTTTGCTGCCACCATTAGGGTCAAATTCCCCCATGATTTTGTCCACAGCATGAGATCACATCACAGACATTAATGATTTCAATGAAAATGTTTTGTGAATACTCACAGTCCTTGTAGGATTTTTTCATGTTCCCTTCACCTTCCCTTGTGTACCATCATTTTTCACAAGAGAAAATACTAATATCTGTTGTGCAGACTGCCAAAAAATTTACTTGGCACATTCATGCTCTGCAGAGATGTCCAGTAGATGAACAGACAAATCCTTAATACTGAATTCTCACTGTGAGGCCTGACACATTGGTGACACCGACCAAATCATTAACTTTTAGCACTGATGCTATCCTCACTTGTGTCAATTCAGCTGCTGTCATACAGTATTGTAGTGTATGTTATTTCATAACCAATCATCTTGTGGTAACTCTGAGCTACTAACCTTATAGATGTTCGTATAGGCTTTGGTTTGTTCCTGCTTGAACCAGCAGCAGAGCTGAAGACTGTCAGAAGCAGCTCCTTGACATTAGGGCATTTTGAGTGGTGGTGTATAATCATTCTGCATAGCGAACTGTATTAACTACATAGTCAGTGACCATGAATCCCTGTACTGACCTGAGTTAAATAACTTGAATCAGCAAAGTGATTTGTAATTTCCACCCCCAGACAAGCTTTTCTCTGCTGGAAGTCTTGTCACCTGATAATCAGACTACGCTATATTAACATTTCCTGATCTCATGCCTCTGTCAACAAGTCAACATGATTTGTTTAATTTAACTTCCATGGTTATGTTTGATTATGTTCCAGCACAAGAAGTAGCTGAATGGGTTTAGTCATGGTAGAGTCATGATTTAAACAATGACTTGCTAACTAGATTAGCTTGGTCGTAAACAGGTCAGTAAGTTCTTATTCGTGTCCAATGTCTCCTACTGTTTGCAAACCATCACTCCCAAGTGGGAAAGTTTTTGCTTCAACAGAGGAGGTTTATCTCAGCAAAATATAATGGTGCAACAGAGCTAATAAGCTACGATAGCATCCTACGTTTTGGATTTGTAGTCTGTCCCCTCAAAGTTGGGCTCTGTCATGACGGCTCGCAACAACAGCTCAATTCCACGTGTCAAATTTCAACAACACTATTCGGAACATTTGAGTAGATTAATTTCACCTCCTCAAGTTCTGTACGCTGCTTTTGCTCTGGACACAGAGGAATTATAATTAATGCAACACAAACATATAGACATTTGAACAAATAGCTGGCTAACTTTGTGTTAGCCTTTTTTAACTAGAGGTGGGGTTTTTTTTATCCTAATCAATATTAACACTATAATGGGTGACAATACGTGAAGAGAGGCAATAGAAATTTTAAAAAGAAAGCAAAACTCTTGGTGTAAATAGCAAAAGCCCAGTCACCCTTTGTAACACACCTTGACTTTGGGGTGACCAGCAGGTCTCAACAGATCTCAGTTCTCGGGTGGGGACATAACATGTCAGTAAATATGAGATGTAATTGGGGGTGAGGCCATTTAAAGCCTTAAAAATCAGCACTAAAATTTCAAAATCAATCCAAAATTTAACAAGATCAAGCGTGGGGAGGCAATTAAGTTATGTGATTGTACCTGTTTGTTTCAGAAATAGGATGAACAGCAAATCTATTACCCCCAGAGTCCTGAGGGAATGTAATGACCTAACACAATCTTTCTGTCCAGTGTCTTGTTATTTGACATAACAACATGAGGCAAACAATATTTTAGTGCAATACTTTACGCAGCTTAGTGACACCAACTTTTCCTTTCCAATGGCCTCTGAAGGTTTGGAAGACGTAACCTTGCAGCTTGAACAGCTCTGAGAGGCTAATAATGACTCTGACAACAGAGTGTGAGTGGTCGCCGCTGCTTCCTTTTATTAGTGATAACTTGTAATAGAGCAGCACTGAAATCATGTCAGCCCTAACCTTCACCTTGACCAGGAAGCCACACAGATGTTAATAACTCCTCCAGGAAGAAGGATGATGCTCTGTGGATGTGTTGTGGCACAGAGCTCATCACAGGTGAAATATTTCCCCCAACAGAATCGCCGTACATTACAGAGAGTATGAAGATGTTCCACTTTAGATATTGAAGTCAAAACTGCTGCTTTTTTTTTTTTTTTTTTTTGTGATGATAATTATGATAACAGCATGGGCGCGGTGGGAAAGGAAGTTGGACCATGAGCTGTAGATAAAAGAAGGACATGATGCTGCAGAATATACATGAGGTAAAGAGTTGTGCGGTCTGCCTGTAATGACTGTCATCATTTAAACGGCTGCAGCTGAAAACCACACGCAGCTATAATGACAAATTCTGTGACGCTTCCAGTCTGGAAATTGGTCGGACTGAATGTCGTGGGGGGAAGCGGTCGCTCAGAGCCAAGGGCTGAGGGTGTGGATCTTAAACTTTATCAAAGCACAAAGGGGGCTCCTGGAAAATCTCTCCCCAAGCCAGGGAAAATTAACCTGCGAGAGTCCAGTCCCCCATTACTGCATCACTGGCTCAGAGTCACCATCTGGCAGAGATATATTGCACAATTACCCACAGCGCTACAGTGACAGTCTGCAAAATAAAGGCCCTCAGATGGACTCATAGAGCAGCAGCTGAATTCTATAACCAGGAGTCAGCCTGAAAATACAGATGTACTCTGGCCTTTTTTGAAAGCAGCAATTTTACTGCAAACTTGCACCATCAAAGCAATTGCTTTGCCTTATTGTGGCTTCATTGTTGTTGTTTGAAACTGATTCGTTTTCTGTTTACTTTTTGGCAATTTCAGATATGGCTGCAAAACTGTTTGTTCATGTTTACTTGCAAACATTTTACAAACTAAAGAGGCATTTTCTGAAGAAATAACGTGATTGCTCTGCTCATTGGACTTTATAAAGACATGAAAACTATCTGACCTTAATGCATTGGCATGAGTTAGAGATGTAATGGAAGTGAATAGGCCTCCAGACTAGGCCTCTGGACTTTTAATGATAACAATCTTTACATGTCAACATTATGTGCTTATGTATAGGTTAACAGTTTGCAGTACGGGGCATTTTGAAATTTGAATGAAGTTAATAAATAAATAGCAACAATCACCACCACCTGCTCCCAGCAAGAAACCACGTTCAGCAGCAGAGAAAACTTACAAACCAAAGTGCTTTTGTTGCATAAACAACAGCCAGGTCCTGGCAAATTTTCAGTGTCTGTTTGCTCCAGACATTGTATTGACTTCCTTTCACTTCAAAAATCATCAAAATACATGTATGTAATTTTCCAAGGGGTGATCAAACTTCTACATATGAAGACAAAATATTCTGCCCTTGTTGGAATAGTTGTTTAAGAGTTATGGACAATGTCTTGAAAGCCCAGATTCACTCCGACTGCATCTATAACTAGGCCAATACAATGATGTCAATGAGTTTTGACATGGTTATTCAGGCATCCAAAAAAAATCACACCAATTGACAGAAATCAATCACATTTTCTTCAGGAAACAGCATTGTCTTACATGTGAGAAAGAAAGAAAGGCACGGAAACAACACACAAGGGTCACAAATTACAAGAAAGTAGAGCAGGAATTGCTGTCAAAAGGTCTGAAAGACAAAGTTTTCTCCAAAGTAAACCTCTGCGGGAACGCGACAGTTCTTTATGCCTCACCGGTAAACCAGATTTGCCAAGTACGTCAAGATGGAAATTTCCGGTCTGAAACCTTATCCTCTGCAATCTGTGTCAGTCAAATCCGTCTGACAAGTGGCATTTAAGACAGAGGGCTTATTTCTTCATTTTGCACAACCACAAAACAGCTTTGTCTGGGAGGGAAATGGTTTCCGATGAGCAAGGTGGGAAAACAATATGGCTGTACCCACTGACAAGTCTTTATCTGGTGTCTGTCAAAACGTGTTGCAGCTAAAATACGACCAAGTGTAATGTGTCATTGAATAAAGTTCTGGGTGACAAGTTGCTGATTGGAAATATTATGCAAATAAAGACTTGATTTGAGCAACTTTCCAACTGTTTTTAATTGAAACATGGAATTTTATGTAATATGCTCTCTATAATATAAATACATATGAAAAATTAAGATAAAACTTATTGTTTCCAAAAGGAAATTCAAGTTACAGCAGCACAGAGACAGGCTGAGAATTAATTTAATGAAATGAATAGAAAATAAATTAAGAGATCAAAGAATAAAATATTAAAAACATATACCAATTACCATTTAATGTCTCAGCATTTCATACAGCAAGTCTGAGAATAGCCGCCCTCAGGCAAAGCTGGTTTACAAAATGGGCAATGTGTGTAACTGCCCCAGGGGCCCCAGTGCCCCATAGGTTCACTGCATGTCAATTATTATCTGGTCATTTGATTAATTGTCAAACTGTGCATCAAATCAACTAAATGAAACCATGCACTGTTTCCTGATTTTTGTCTCTCTCTAGTAGAGGGGCTCTGTGTCAACATCTAGTTTTAAAGGTCCCATATAGTACAAAGGTAGATTTCCATGTGTTGTTTGATTATAAAGCAGGTCTAGGTTCTATATTAATACTGTGAAAGTATCAAAGCGTTCAGTCCAAAGAGAAATGCACACAGCCTTTGTTCAGAAACTGAGCCTTAAAACGAGCCATCAGGACATCTGTAACTTTGTGATGTCACAACAAAGCAAAGCTGATTGGCTCAGCGACCTGTTGTTACTGGAGCTCCAGAGAGAAGCCTGAGAGAGGAGATGTAAAACTACATTGAGATGGTTTTTGGTTCTTAAAACCACAAATATATCTTATTATGGATCAACACTTCAAATAAAACAAAGGTCAAGTGTAAAATATGGGACCTACCACAACTAATTCAACAAATTATACCACTAACTTTTTAGCTACACTCTGCTTTTCTGATGATGTTAGATGTCTGAAAAAATGTTCAGGCTTAATCTGGACAAAAGATGGAAATTCTTTTGTTTAGTCCTGCCATAGAAACATTATTATTTTATTTAAAGTCAAACTTGGACAACTATCAGATTATGTGAAGCCAGCAGCTAAAAATTCAGGTTTGTGCTTTGACTCTGAGCTGACATTCAGTGGGCGAGGGAAATGGTTTTATAAAATCCTCCTTTCTCCAGCTGAGGAATATCTCAAAATAAAGGTTGTTCACAAGGTGACCTCACAAAAGCAGTAAATGCCTTGAAGCCTTGAAGCTTTCAACCACATGAACACACCACTTTTGTTTCATCTGTCTTCCATTGGCTCCCAGCTACTTTTAGAATTCATTTTAAAAATTGTATGAGAAACTTTAAATCTGTTCATGTTGTCTTGACCTGTATTAATGACCTCTTGACCCTTTAACCTGAGCTCCTCAGTAGCAGCTTTGCTGGCTGTACCTTTTGGCTTGGGGTTTGCTTTGATAATAGCTATCAAGGCAAATGTTTGGGGCCCACAAGGGCAAAGGGACCCCTGGTGGCCTCTCATATTGGCACATTTTGCAAAGACAACAATAAACCCCCCTAAATCTCCCATGTACACACTATACTGTGCACTGCTGCTGCCCCAAAACCCCCTTAATTGGGCCCCCCGATGATGTGTGCTGTAGCTAGTTTCTACCGATTGCGTGCATGTGAGATGTTTAGGGGACATCTGTAAATTGTAACGTCTGCCAGTAATCTGCATGTGGGGGTTTCTTTTTTTCTGGGGGCCCCCCAGAGTCTAGGATCACCACTGTACATGATATGCATAGGATATACAGGGTACACAATATATTGTGGGGCAGGATGTGATGGTGGTGGCGATGGGACCCAGATAGCAAAATAAATCTGGCCCATATTTGCGCCACATGCTTGTTTTCTTCTGGCGCAGTATATGGCTGGTTCCATGGCCTGAATCTGTCCCATGTACAGCATGGCTGTCAGATGCTACTTCCACATCAGAACTAATTGTGGTGTAGACACAGAAAATCTTGTGGCTGTCAAACAGTACCAGAGGATAACAGCCAGAATCTGCCCAGATGTGGAAGAATATGGGCCAGACTAGGGCCGAGGACACATGCATATGTTGCGCCATAAGTTTCATTTTGCTAACTGGGGAGGAAGGGGTCCAGACAGACCCAAACACAAAATTTTGCCTGGGCTCCCCCATCAGCTAAAAACTGGTGGAGCCCTCAGGCTTCCTAAAATGATTAATATGAATGAAGATAAGCAATAAAATAACCTGAACCTGGAAAATAAAAATCTTTATTTGGTGTTGCAGGCCTCATAGTACCCACTCTGGAGGAGCAGTGAAAACACACTGTAGCAGTAAGCTGTGACTAACACAACCTTTCCTCCTTAAAGGCTTCAAGCCAAGACCATGGAACCACCACTGTAGCATATACAAAATGGACTTCACTGAAACTAAGCCTTTAATGTCCTCTTCAGCCACTTCAAAGCTGATTAATGCAAATTGATGGATTTAGTACCATACTTAAGACCACAGCAAAACCCTTATGCATTACATTTATCATTCACTGTGCTTATAATCTCTATTTAATGCCTTTCATTCCATATGAGCATTATATGGACATTGTGTAAAAAAACCCACTTTAGATTAAATAATACCTTTGGTTTTACTCATCTTGAAACCATTAAAGGAATTATATTACATTAGGAATTTGAATGTAATGTCAGCAATCATTTCATCAGAAAAGATGACACATTTATCAAAAAGTGGTTATCTCATTTTGAAACTAACTTCTTCATTTCATGGTTATTCTGCTAAATCTTTTTTTTTTATTTTGTAGCCACTCTAACTTGTTTTCTGTGATTGCTTTATTTAAGCATGAGGAATGAAGTCATTGTGCTCCCTGGTGGCCTTCAGCTCAGAGCTTTGATTAGTCCTGCAAACCTGATATTTACTTTTGTATAAACCCAGTATCAGCTGATTTTAAGCTTAAAAAAGCATAACAGCAGATATTACACCTCTGTGATATTGTAGCTTGACTGATGAATTGATTACAGATATTTTATTTTTGAGACTCTGGTGAGCATTGTAGAAGCCCCATAGACTGTAAAAAAGATGGACGTGGGCTCTGTGACGTCATTCTGAAAGGCAGTTATGAAGCTCAGAGTGAGCTGCTCTGCTGTTGCCATCTTGGCAGTGCCTGACTTCGCCTAACTCCCAGCTCATCCAAAAAGAGGTAGGGATGTTTGTGGAGCTGAGGCTTCTGTGTATGCTGGTTTGTGGAAAACATCTAATCCTAAAATTCAAATGGTGAGTTATATAAAAATATAACCCCCTCACAGTTGTCATAAACGAGATAAATAGCTGTAGAGACCAAAACTGTTTTTTGTACCAGGCTTTAAACATGTTTATTTCTGCTGTAAAGTTGGACATTTTAACATGGGAGTTTATGGGGATTGATTCACTTTTGGAGCCAGACTTGATTGGTCATTAGAGGAACTGCAGTTAATAGCACTTCAGTGTTGGCTTCATTTTCCATCCAAATGATCCAAATCTTAAGATCATTTGCTATGATATGTGGTCGACATATTCAATATCACCAGAGGATGAATCCTAAGGAGGGTTGTGCATTTCAGTTTTCCAACCACGAGAGGGCACCAGTAAGAAAATATTTTAATCTTAGAGAGGGGCCTACGTATTTGCAAACATTACTAAACATATTAAACCAGCCAGTGAAAGGAAATCACAACCAATATAACTTCCAATATAACTGACCTATGACCAAATCATAGTTTTTTCCCCATATGTCCTTTTCTAATTTTGAAGTCAGAGATAATAAATAAACAGCCAATTCCCTCATGGACCATTGGCTGGATGATGGTGTTTGCTGTGGTTGCTAGGAGATTGAGGAGAGAAAGCCTCAGTAAAATATCCCGAGAGCCTTTTTTCAGCTGATTGCAGAGGGAAATTGTCCTTAAGTAATATTTCTATCAGTAACACATTTCTTTAATATGGATCCTGCTGGTTTTGCCTCTTGATTCCTGATAAAATTCAGACAGGTTAAAGTGGTCTGTATCCTCTGACTCACAGTACAGTATAACACTGAACGGAACAGGTCCCACTTTCCCAGTGGCTGGGAAGTTGAAGTGGCAGTGCTTTCTGTGGAATCAGTGGAGCATGAAAAGCTTTCTCCCCAGGCTACGGGCACACAAGAATGTCAGAGAGGACGAGTTTGTTCTGTCTGGCCACATGGTGCCACAGGAGAGGCGTCTTCTTTCAGGGAGTTGGATCAGAGTGTGGAACAAACTCACAGTGAGGAGCTCCTGAGCATTACTGCAACAGGCCCAGCAACAACAAGACTGACAGGGTGTTCACTCTGCACTCTCTGTTCGACAGGAGATTTGATTGCACCGAGTCATTTCTCACCAAATTTCGCTGGAGCCAAGTTTACTGTGAGGTTTCCAACTAAACATAAGACGACAGTGGAGGAGCAGGCTGTACCTGGCAAACAGAGATTTCTGAGGGCGCTGTCACACAAATTGAACCTGTGCAAACTCTGCAGAGCTTACAAGCTTTTTTTTTTTTTTGGTAGGTGAGAGTCCATTAGGAGTGACAATGCAATCGGAAAGAGCAGGTGTAGAATGAGATATTTTCCTCCAATGTAGCACAGGTCCAGCTGTCATGAAAGCCACCATACAGCCACTGGTCTGACCCTGTTACTCACTGGAGATGGAAAGGAGTCTTGCTCTTATTGGCGAATATCTTTCCTGTTTCCTGAAATGCCTGTGTCCACTGGAGGCTTTAGGCCAGGGGAAAACCTTGTTGTTTGCAGTGTTAGCTGTCAATTCAACTATAAAAGATTATTGTTATATCTTATCAGCATACACACCAGCAGAGTGTGAAATAAGCCTGTAAATAGAGAGAGTGATAAAAGGAAATACAACAGTGGCCATGGTGTGACACCAGTAATTTAACTTCTTTGTAACATATTAATTATTTTTTATTGTAAGACTAAAATTGTAAGAAAATCATTTGGTAAACAGTAGGTTGATATTGGAGAATTCTGCAAAACCCCAAATTAAACTGATGAACAGCCCCGACATGTACAATTAGAAAGAAATTAGTGACTCCTAGTGGCAGCATCAAAAAAATACACTTCTACTTAACGCATTGTTTTCTATGTAAGCATCTTGAAGCAGCTCATTTATGAGATGATTAACAAAAAAACTTGTCAGGATACGCCGCTGTCCTACTTCCCAACAGATATTGCATCACATTTGATGCTTGGATCAGCACATCCTATCTACTGCACTGTAAACTACTTCTTCTATCTTCATCATGTGTCCAGAGTGTGCTATCAGTGTGCAAGTATATTTCTTGGCACACATATTTTGTTTCAAGCTACAATAACTATTTCTTTTTTAGCTACTTCACCAAGTACGTCTGTCTGTCACCATTCCTGCTCAGCATGCCTGCACTAGGTATAATATGTAGCCTATAGGTAAGCTAGAGGAACACCACCGCTATATTATCCTGGCTGAAATAATGCGTACAGAAAGGAATGTCATCAAAGTTCGAACTGATTATAGAAGTGTCAGACTGATGTGTTTCCATGAAAACTGGAAAATTATAGCATATTGTTCTATTGTTCATTCTGTGCCACCTGCTATGCTAGCATGGCTTTTTAACCTTTTAAGCTAAATGACCGTCATGTTGCAGGTATGTTAGTAGCTTTGTCTTTTCACATATAATGTGGAATAGCAATGTAAAATATTATTTGTTACTGTATTATTTTATACTAACCAGTAGGTCATGTGAGACTTCTTGTGTAGACACGTACAGTGACTAGCCCACTAGTCGAGGTCAAATCGCGAAAAGTCATTACACCCTGAGCCACCGCTAGAAAACATAAGGACAGGAAAGTCCACATCAGATTTAAACATGGCACACAACTCCCCTGCAGCTGTATTGGCATCTCACCTGGTGCCACCGGAAGTTTCACAACTAGCCTACAACTATCACTCAACTCATGTTGGTTTGTTAAGAAACAACTGTCCAGCATCTGCTGGAACAATGGCTGTCACTATGGCATCCCACTGAAACAAGCCACACAGAACAGCAGGTACCTTAAATAGTGGCAGCTGCCGTGTCATGTCACTGGCAGCTGCTGGTGCCACCACAAGTGTCACCGATTCATGTCACAATCACTCACTCAATTTTGTTTACCTTTTTTAACCTACCTGTCATCTGTCAGAAGGGTGGTTGCAAACATTATATCTTACCGGCAGATGCCACAAACGGAGGCAGATACCGTGGCAAATGGTTGTGCCACCGGAAGTGCTGTTGCCTCTTTCCAGCTCTGGATATACAGTATGAAATTTTATTCTTAGAATTTACTACACTCCTGTTAAAATGTGTAGGATGGGTTCTGTCAACACTTACCTCTCCTGGCACTACAGGCAAGAAAAATACACTTTTTTCCACATGTTTGGCAATGCTCGGAGATAAGAGTTTTCTGGGAAAATGTGAGCAAGTACCTGGATAATATTATAGGTCATACTGTCCCTTGTGATCCTTTTTTATTGATTTTACTGTGTTAGAGAACAATTGCCACAGTTTTTTTTTATGTGTGTGGAGGCTTAGGGCAAATTTCACTCACTGGTTCACATACACAATCTCCTCAGTCATGGGATCGTGAACACTGTGGGCTTCTGGGCTCAAACATCCCTTCATCCATGACCTGGGAACAATCCTCCCCTTTCCACCTCGACCCAGCAGCAGACAGTGAGCAGTAGCAGACCAGTCAAGCCAAGCAGGCCTTACTTTGCCTTAGGGCTTCTACTGTGCTCAATGGTTTTCCCTGCATTGACTTAGAAACATGAAACCAGGTTACTCTCCAGAACAACTTCTCCTCATAATGTGATAAGAGTAATAATGGTAACAATAATATAATAATGTAAAAATTTTAAATACATTGTGGAATAGTGGAGTTACGTGATATTTAAAGTAAATAGCTGCCATATTGCAATTGTTTATATGCTGTGGAAATGCCCTGAACCTTTCTGTTAATCTGACATTGACAGAATATTGACTTGAATGGTAAAATTCAGATGTTGCAACTGACCCCAACCCTGGGGACAGTTGCAACGCGGATCAGGGACAGTTGCATCATATAGTACGTTCAGTTTCATTGATTAACAGCAGTAGATATTGAATGTGTCTTCTGGCTTCCTGGTGGGAGGAGGGTCTAACTGAGCATGTGCAAAACCCAATGCTGGAGACAGCTCTTGGTGAGTAAAGGAACGAAGTTTGATACTGAACATTTCTTCTAAACTGGTAAGTTAACAGCTGTTAATGCTAATGTTGGCTATGTAGCAATAGCAGAACTTACAAATAGCTCCTTTAATTACCAAAGAAAAGTGCCCAAAACATTCACCTTAACAATTTTCATTGGTTTTCTACTCATTTTGTTGTTTGTTGGTATATTTTTCTCTCTCTTACAGACAAGTAGACGATCAGACATGACCTTGCAGCTACAACAGCGTTTGATACCACTCAGGCATCAATAATGAATGCCAGGTTTTGGTATTTAACTTTTGATAGCAGACACAGTGACTTCTTCTTCTGTCTGCAGACTGATTTTCTCTCAGCTAGAAAAACACACTGCACCGTTTCTCTCCACCTAAACAGGTACAGCAGTGACAAGCCTCTTCTCTGGGGATCGTCAAAAAAAATAAGCCGCACTGGGAAATGCAGGAAATCACGACTTGAAGTAGAAGTAGATGAGGGGAACATGGTTCCACCAAAAAAAAAAAAAAAAAAGAAAATTACAACACTTCAGCACTCCTGGGACACACTCAACATCACAAATTGATGATGTCTAACAGTGTGAGAGTATCCGCAGGTGGATTTTTCCTCTCACCTCAGAGTCAGTAATGCATGGCATTAACCTGGGTCTAACTTTTTTTTTTTTAACAAGTTGATATAAACCACATTCTACAGAGACCACATTTCATTTTCAAGGGTTTGTAGATAATTTCAGCGAGAGCTCCCAGTTATGCCTCAGCGCCGCAGTGATGGCTCCATTAACGCCACCATTCCCATTTAACCTAGTTACCACTCAAACAGCAAATTAATGTTTCACTTCAGTGTTCATGAGGGCCTTGCGTCACATTTCAGGGCTTGGCGAGATTAATGGCATCAGTCATAATGTGGTAATATCTACCTCTGTCTCAAGGAGGGCCCAATCTGTGGCTCCCACAGTTATGTGACCAACATTTCATGGTTCTCTAGCCGTTTTCTTTCAAGGACATGTTATAGTAGAGTGAAGCGCTGCAGCCGCTCTGAGCTAATGGACCTTGAATGTGGAATGTTCCAAAAGAGCGGGCTCCTCACTGCGGAGTGTGGCAGGCCCTGATTACAGAAGTGACAGTCTGGACATCCAGAAGAATTACTGTGATTGTTCTGCTGGAGTCGGAGGAAAAAAGGGGAGGGCCTGCGGGATAAATCACTCTTTATCTAGTCTATCAGATGATTCCATAGTGCGTATAGCAATAACAATATCTCCTGGAGGACCTTCAGTAGTGTCTAACACACTAACACAAGCTCTGAGTATATCTTTTTAGTATAAGACGCAGTTAAGAGTCTGTCAGGGAGAAAACATTACCCCAGAGCTCTACTACCAACACCGTCTTTCTTATGAAGCCGAACGAGCCTTGACTCTGTCAATTACTGTGTATAGTTCACTGGCATCTACTGCTTTCTTTTGCATAAACATTTGAATTACCCGCTGATGGAGAAGAAAGTTATTTCAAAGCCTTGCCAAAACAAACAACCACTTTATCCTTAGGTATCAGGAAATGTGCAGCACTACAGATCAATAATTTTCCTTCAGTCCTCTCAGACATTAGAGAGAAAACAGAAGATGGGCACAGATTTAATATCAGCAAGTATTAGTGCGTCAGAACAGTGTAAACAGCTTGTGTCCATCACATATTCACAGGAAGACTTGGAGAAGTTTAGTTACAGAGTTATGTGAGACGGAAGACGGAAAAATCCTGCATCCACTAATAACCATATAATTGGTGATATTGTTTGAGGTACTTAGACTTTACTAGATAGATAGACAGACAGATAGATAGATGGATAGAATACTTGTTCCTTTATGGATTCCACTGGTTCTTAAACTATAGTTAACAGTTTAAAAACTTTTTGGATTATCAGAAAAATCTTTGTCACAAAGCTAAAAGCTGACTTTCATAACCTCAACAAAAGTTTACTTTTTAGAGATATGTGGTTTTTACAGAGCAGTGATGCTACAAACATGATGATCTCACAGAATATGATGCATTGCTGTGTTAAATTACCCAACAGTATATGAAGTAGGTAAAATTAGCTCAACCTTACACATCTGCAGCAGTAAAATGCAACATGCACATTAATGCAGCAGTAATATTAATCCAAAAACATCATATATAACTGTAAAACACTGACAGGGACCATTTTTCTCCACAAGTACTTTTACTTTTGATACAATACATTTGCAAGGCAAGGAAAATTTATTTGTATAACACATTATCATACACAGAGGTCATTCAACGTGCTTAACAGAAATAAAAACTAATTAAAATAATTAAAAGGCATAAGAAGAAAGCAGTATAAAAACACAGGTTATAAATCGGGTAATATCTAATTAAAGTGTAAGATTAAGTGATTAAATGAAGGCAGTGGAGAATAGAGCAGTTAATGGCTTCTTTTTAAAGCCAGTTACGGTTTGAGCGTCGCCAGCAGTGGGCAGCATAGTTACTGAATGTTAGTTCTCCCTGTTTAGTCAAAACTCCAGGCACCACTCACTGACCAGCTCCTGCAGGTCTTAGAGGCTTATTACGATTACATACATTGAACATTTCAGAAATATATTTATGGTCCAGACCATTTGGTGACTTGCAAATTCAGTTCCGTCTGATTGGAAGCCAGTGCTGGAGAACTGGAGCTATTTACTCTCTTTTCTCAGTATTTTATTAAGTTAAATGAGACTTACTTCCATATTAGATGATTCTGCAATGCACACATTGCATCCATGTTCAGTGTCAACGCAGGAAGTGATCTGGTCTAAATGGCGTGGAGGTTCGTGCCTGACATGCATGCAGGCGACCAGTCTGTGCCCAATCCATACTGTAGTTGTCATGGTGTTGTATAAAAAGCTGAATATGTTATTATGTAACATTAATTATGTAAGACAAAAAAAACAAAAAACATGAATACAATACAACAAAATCAAACTTATAAAACCACTCTATTTAATTATCCCTCATTGCATATAAGGCGCAAACCAAGCACATATATTCAAAACAAACACACAGGCTCCAGATTCCAAAACATCTGGAATCAGACGTTGACAACCAGGAGAGGGAGAAAGGTCCCAGGACAGCTTGATGTGAAAAAGAGAGAGATGCACACAGCTTGGATGCCCATGTGCTTGAAAGGGATAAACAAACAGGGTTAGAGAATGCAGTGGTTATCGGAGAGTTTACAGTAATCTCGTCAGCAGGACTTATGTACTAGATTTAATGCGATTCACTGAGACTGAGACCGACCCTACTGTGGGAAACAGGTAACAGGTACAAAGCTGAAATAGTCAAAGACTAAGCCACTAACTGAAAGTTAAGGTATAAAGACGAGTATAAGTTTGGTTCAAAGGCCTCAACAGAGTCAGACAGTCTGAAGTCGGCAGGGAGTTGTTCCAGAGGAAGTGGCCGATAGGAAAAAGCCCTGCAGCCAGCAGCACATCTTTTTAACTCCAGGGTTAGAAAGGAGGCCTGTATTCTGAGAGTGAAAAGCATGGGATAGAATATAAGGTTTAAGGAGATCAGGACGGGTATGAAGGGGCATGATAGGAAAAAGTCCTGCAGCTTGCTGACTTTTTTACCTCTGAGGACAGACAGGACCCCTGGAATATTCAGCTTTAGAAGGTCAGAAAGGTACGAAGGGGCATGCCCACTTTAATAACTTTGTATGTCATTAAAAGCACCTTAAAGTCAGATCTGACATGGATAGGGAGCCAACAAAGGGAAGCTAAAACTGGTGTGATTTGGTCATATTTTTTGGATTTTGTTAAAATTCCAGCTGCCAGCATCTTAAACCATTTGTAGACTAGCACATGTTATAACACTTGGCAGACCTAAAAACAAAATGATACAGTAATCCAGTGTTACAGTTGTGATTTTAGACTCTCAGCATGTTTCTATTATCTCATGACTGTTTTAACAAAGTTAACCATGTTGTTGTTATTGTAACCATGACAACAGAGATCCTGTAATGTTGAGGAAGTACTTACTTCTTAACC
>NW_019174280.1:21207250-21315948 GCF_002260705.1 Seriola dumerili
TTGTGCCCAATCTCAGACCTGCAATTAATGCTTCCCTTTTTCATTAACTGTAACTACAGTCTCTCCCTAACCTTGAATGTTTTATTCGCCAAACCCTAACCACATTATAGTTTATTTGAGATAACTATGATCACATTCTAACATTATCCATACTGTAGTTGTCATGATGTTGTATAAAAAGCTGAATATGTTATTATGTAACATTAATATGTAAGACAAAACAAAAAACACTGAATACAATACAACAAAATCAACTTATAAACCACTCTATTTAATTATCCCTCATTGCATATAAGGCGCAAAACCAAGCACATAGTTCAAAACAAACACACAGCTCCAGATCCAAAACATCTGGAATCAGACGTTGACAACCAGGAGAGGGAGAAAGGTCCCAGGACAGCTGATGTGAAAAGAGAGAGATAGGCACACAGCTTGGATGCCCATGTGCTTGAGGGGATAAACAAACAGGGTTAGAGATATGCAGTGGTTATCAGAGAGTTTACAGTAATCTCGTCAGCAGGACTGTATGTACTAGATTTAATGGATTCACTGAGACTGAGACCGACCTACTGGTGGGAAACAGGTAACAGGTACAAAGCCTGAAATAGTCAAAGACTAAGCCACTAACTGAAAGTTAAGGTATAAAGACGAGTATAAAGTTTGGTTCAAAGGCCTCAACAGAGTCAGACAGTCTGAAGTCGGCAGGGAGGTTGTTCCAGAGGAAGTGGGCCCGATAGGAAAAAGCCCTGCAGCCAGCAGACATCTTTTTAACTCCAGGGTTAGAAAGGAGGCCTGTATTCTGAGAGTGAAAAGCATGGGATAGAATATAAGGTTTAAGGAGATCAGACGGGTATGAAGGGGCATGATAGGAAAAAAGTCCTGCAGCTTGCTGACTTCTTTTTACCTCTGAGGACAGACAGGAGCCCTGGAATATTCAGCTTTAGAAGGTCAGAAAGGTACGAAGGGGCATGCCCACTTATAACTTTGTATGTCATTAAAAGCACCTTAAAGTCAGATCTGACATGGATAGGGAGCCAACAAAGGGAAGCTAAAACTGGTGTGATTTGGTCATATTTTTTGGATTTTGTTAAAATTCCAGCTGCAGCATTCTTAACCATTTGTAGACTAGCACATGTTATAACACTTGGCAGACCTAAAAACAAAATGATACAGTAATCCAGTGTTACAGTTGTGATTTAGACTCTCAGCATGTTTCTATTATCCATGACTGTTTAACAAAGTTAACCATGTTGTTGTTATTGTAACCATGACAACAGAGATCCTGTAATGTTGAGGAAGTACTTATTTTAACCCAAAATCACCATCTTTTCCTAAACCTAACCAATCCACGACTGTTTTTATAGTAAACATGGAGACAAAGGTAGGCATGCTGCTCTTGGTACAGTCCGTGTGTTTATTATTGAAACCATGACAACCAAAGTCCAGTATGCCTGCCGCCATAGGGGCGCTTTTTCAGGAGCCACTCCTATGGATCATATCAGAGGGTTGAAAAAAAACAATCCCTGTGGTTGTTCAGGTTGAAGGACTTCTTGACACAACCAGAATATTAGCTTTGTTATGTACAGTAGGTGAAAAAGGCGGTCTTGGTGATGTCTTTAATTTGCTAATCAAAAGAGGTTATTAGCTACCATACTTTGAAAAGTCACACAGTTCTTGAGGGTTACTGTTGCTTGTTCAAACTGGTGTCTATGTTGGGACAAAGCATCAGCATCTCAGAATTTAAGAGCAGGAATTAAGGTGATAATTTAGAAGAGTCCTCAGCTTTTACAGAAAAATATAGCAAAGTATCATCAGTGTAAAAATGGAAATTAATTCCATGACTTTGTATAATTTGGCCAAGAGGTGAAATATAAATAGAAAAAGCAGAGGGCCGAGAACAGAGCCCTGGGGTACTCCATATTTCACATCAGAAAACACTGATGTTGTATTATTGTAGGAAACACACTGTGTCCTTTCAGTAAGTAAGACTTTAACCTCATGCAAGTCAGGCCAGAGACGCCCAATTGGTTTTCCAATCGGTCTAGGAATATACAATTATCTATGGTATCAAGAGCTGCACTGAAAAGCACAGACGGAGGCAGAATCTGAATCCATAGACAGCAGAAGATGATTTACCACTTTGGCAGATGCAGTTTCAGTGGCGTGACAGGCCCTGACAGCAGATTGAAAAGGTTCAAAAAGATTACTGTCAGCTATGTGGGCTGAAAGCTGCTGATACTCTTTCTTTTCTAGTACTTTTAGAAAGAATGGAAGGTTAGAGACTGGTCGATAATTATTAAGAGATCCGGGATCAAGGTGGGGTTTCTTTCAGGTAACATTTTTAACCACAGCAGTTTTAAAGCTAGTGAGGATGACACCAGATGTAGGTGATAAATTAACAGTATATAGGATTGTAGGTCCCAAAACCGAGAAGAGATTTTTGAGTTGAGGAGGCAGGTCATAGGTTACGTAAATTGCAAAGCCAACACCAACTTGGACCATGTCTCCAGATCTATAGTCTGAGAATTTGTTACAACAGAGTCTATCTGGGATTCAACATAATGCTTGACTGAGTCTACAGAAAAAGATGAAGATGAGGAACTTAATTTTGTATCTAATCTCATCTCTTTTGCAGAAAAAGCAGCTAAGAGACGTCTACCTTTTAAATAGGTTTGGCTACATTGTGAAAAGGAATTATGTTTATTGTATTGTACTGAGTTGGTCAGATAGTTTAAGAAAAGGTTTGGATTTTTGCCTTCACTTTCTCATGCAAACTGAAATAATAATCTAGTCACCAAATTTGCTACACAAGATAATTTCCTCTCTCATTTTGACATGTTTCTGTAATCAAAACTTTCAACCGATAAAGGAGCATGTGACAGGAAATTAGGAAAGAGAGATGGGAAATGACATGCAGCAAGGGTCCCTGGCCTGATCCAAACCAGAGATGTGGCAGCTCATGGTTGGTGCCTTAACCCCAGAGCTACCAGGGGATCCCTGACAATCATTTGTGAAACTTGATGCTGCCACCATTTTCCAATCTGTGTGTAAGCAGCACTCATAAATAGCACAATCAAAGTGCAAACAAAGTCACAATCCGACCATTAATGCTCGAGTTTCTTTATATCTCTAACCTTTATCTTTCTATAATGGTTGTCCATCCTTAACCTTATCTTTACCATAGTTTATTTGCCATTTCTTTTTTTTTAAAAAGCGTTTGCTTTAAACATTTTCACCTAATGTAATCTTGGGTGTTAAGAATTTGTCCAATACCAGTGTCGTTTCTGGCAGTTCCCATCATTAGTTAAGGATACTCATTTAACACAGTGTTATTTTTTTAGCAATAATAATTCCATAGATCGTTCCTATTAGTGTTACTTCAATGTTATTTTCACCAATAGGAATGATTGAACAGAAAACAGAATTTTCTTCATAGGAAGCTTGGTAGCTGTGTTAGTATCAGGATGCAGGGCTTCCTCAGTGTGGACGAATAGTGGAGCTGAAATGAGCCTTTTGCCGTGTTGTGCCTTGAAGTCTTGAAGGACATGCTGTAAGCTCTCTACCTTGTGAGGCAGGTCATGCGTGCACCCTGATATAGTTTTTCATCCTGTTGGTGATAGCAGGGATTACAAATGTCTTTTTTTTTGTTTGCGACTAGCAGAATGTCATTCTTTTGTTCCCCTCCCTCAACCTCAAACACAGCACATCCCGGTCCTGACAGCACCCCACTACCTTATTATTTTAGCAGTTGCCTTTCATTTACCTGCCCACTTCAAAAGGCAATGCATAGTCAACTCCCTTCCCAAGATGAGGTCAAACACATACAGAGTGTTGCCCACCGCTCTTTTTATTACCACAAATGTCAGTAGTTCTCTTCATCCTTCGCGCACTTTTATTACACTGGTGGAAATGTCAAATGTATTTGCAACAGTCGTAACACCATGATGGCCCTGAGGCTCAAGAAAGTGCATTATCAAACGATTTTTTTTTTTTTTTTTTTTTGCACTGCAGTAAGCCTAATTCAATGTAACTTGAATATTCATGCAGTATGGCTAAATGAAAACGAGACATAGAGCTATTATCCCATCTGTATTTCTAATATTTCCTCTCCTAATGGGCTGCAGATCTTTTCTCTTTACTTTGATCATCCATTGAACTCCCGCTCGGAGGTCATCAAATATGTATTCCTCCCCAACTGTGTCATCTCAGCAGTGCCTCCCAATGACATGTTAACATATAGGAATATGGCCTAGAGGGATATAATTGTCATGCAGTAGCTGCACGAGAACTTTCTTGCTCTTCTTACTGCTTGGATCGGTCGCAGTGCTGCAGAAGATCTTAGGGAGCCGAGTCACATGATGACTCCTGAGGGCTTAAATTGAACTGGTGGTAACACAACGTGCAGTCGTAAGTTATTTATAAACGTTTAGTTAATGATGAACTAATCATTTACAAAACATTAACGTACATTTGTAGATAATTAACAAGTGCTATGTTAACATAGGTCATCTAAAAAAATATTCGTGATCATAAACAAATGATTAGTAAATGGTAAATAAGTAAATATTTGATATATTATGAAACAATTCTGTTGTAAGTCTATAGTATCAGTATCTCAACACATTAATCATGAACAAATCCTCAGTAAATGATCAGTTCATGATGCATTCATTACTTGTAAGTTAGCCTAATAAAAGCACAAAAAAGTCACTGTGATCAAGCTATTTTTGAATGATTTTTTTTAAAGTGAATAAACATTTATAAATGATTTACAGTCAGGCGGATCCCGTTGGGTCAGTGGTAAATATGTTCAGACGCCACCACAGAGACTTGGGTTCCGTGTGGAGTGGCTGGGATCTGGCCATAAATCTCTGAACCAGTGAGGACCCGCCAGTGACGCTCCTCACATCTAGGTGAACAGGGTCTAATGACTCCATGTGAGTCAGGGAGGGCGGCTGACTGTAGCCTCCGCAGGCCTGTAAAGGTCAGCGCTTACAAGCACTGCAGTACAGTTTTCCTCACCTGTTTTAAATGATGTCTACATGTCTGGCTAAATCATTTACAAAGCATTTCTGCCCCCCCCCCCAATTTAAAGTGTAAAACTGTTCTGTCGTTGCAAAACAATCTATAGCAGAAGTAAAACAAAAAATTTAAAATTAAAAAAAAATTACAACCTGATATGTACAAACATGAAAATCCTTCTATAAACACAATCTCCACTTAGCTGTAAAACTGAATATTAAAATGTATAGCAACATCTAATTATTCTGTCAACAATTTAAGGGGAATATTTTCCCTTTAAGACTGTTTGACCTTCTATAACGTTGCCAAACTAGCACCCCCTCCTCTTAATTATGGGGAGAAGCTTTGCATTATTTTTCAAATGACCAACCTCTGACAAAAGTTCAGGGTCAATGTTTAAGACATCTGAAGTCTTGATGACAAAGGTTTTCAGCTTCTGGCCCCTGAGGCAGCCTCGTAGGAGTTCTTCATATTTTGGCTTAACTCAGCGTAAAGACTACTGGACAGCTGGCCTGAAACAATCTGCCCATCATTACCTCAACCCAGTATCCTATGATTTATGTACATATTGGAAGATGTTGCACGCCGTAATCTACAGTCAATCCCAACAGTTAGTGCCAGTGCAAAAACTAAGGGTGTGGTGTTTCGTTGGGAAATTGTCTGGATGTTCATATCACCATATTGTCATTACAAGTGATCGCCAACAGACAACAGCCTCAATGAACAGGGATGCAGGGGTGGAAACGCAGCCTCTAACTTTCTCTGTCATCGCTCATTTTAAATGTCAATACAACTGATCCCACAGAAAAGCTGTTGTCATTAACCTGTATGTTTGTTTATTTTGTCCGACAGTGTAACAACCATTATTGATAATGATTTTATCTGTAGCAACAACTTGGAAATAATAGCTGGCTCAGGTGGTATTTATGAGCCGTGATCAAATTTCACACTACCTCCGAAGTCTGACATCGGAAACAGAAAAATAGAACGAACAGAGGCTCGGACAAAACCATCTCCCCTTCAGCTTCTCTCTCTCTCTAATCACAAACACACAAAACTAGTCTTGCTGTATATGTGTTAAGACAGTTAGCAGCAAAATGAAATGCATAATTAAAGCCAGTCTGGCAAAAATAGACCCAGTGTGTAAAGATAGCGGAGCGGGGAAAAAGAGCCGGGGTCACACATGGCTCACAGATCTGCACATTGGTGTGCAGAGCAAAGCTTTGATGAGCAGGCATACGGAGAGTGGAGATGCACTGACAGATGGAGGAGGGATCACAGACAGGTTGGTTTAAATTAAGAGCCAGAGTCACTTGTGGTGATTAATAGTGATCATCATCACCGCTCCTTAATATCAGCAGGGAAAAAACAATCTGCGTTTGTGTCTTCAATCATCAGTCGTTGTGGTTGGACACTGGCACAGGCCGAGTGAGTGTAGAGAGTGTGTGATGAACTTTTATATGGTATAACATGTTGCAACCATATATTTTAAAAGTATATATTCAATTTAGACAGGCACCTTTATTAAAACAATAAACATAAAAATGCTGTATGCTTATATACATTCTGGGAAAGTGCTCAGACCTTTGGACCCAACATAATATTATAGTGACAGACATATGTCTACAATATAAGCATACATACATAAACATACATTTTTATGGGCTACACATATATGTCAATATATATATATCCTCTAACTTATAGGTTTCATATATAATTTTTACATAATGTTTATTTTATATTTTATATATGGAAGTTCAAGTGTATGTACATATATTACATTTGCGACACTAAGTACATTTATCCACTGTAGATGAAATTGGCAGGATAATCCTCGTATGAAATTTTTAGTTCATTAGTTCACGCCCACATGGACGTACTGTAATATTAATTCGGCTGACTGATCTGTGGTTTCATTAGACAGTCGCAGTGGATGTCTCCATCACAGCTGTCACTCGGTGTCATCAAGAGACCTGGCAGGAGGCAGGAGTAACCCGTCCTCCTGCCAGGTCTCTGTCAGTCCCCAGATATTGCAAGTGTTTCATCAGAGTGGTCAGCTCAGTGTCTCTAATCCCCACAGTGAGAGGGAGAGGCTAACGCAGCTAACCCTGTGATCCAAGATTACTGTAGGCTGTAGGCACCGCAGCCTCCCTCTAAGCCCTGATCCCTTCCTCCCCTGAGCGCAGAGTCTGGGCCTGTCACTCCGAGGCGGCTGCTGCCGGTCAGCCTGCACAGGTAATCACCCGCGGACAGCAAAGTGATGCTCCTAAGCTGTCTGATCGCGCAACCAGGTGAAAGTATAGAGGGGATTTACATTATAGCAGCACTGACATCTGTTACACACAAACACACACGCTGTATACCAGCATTGTGCTAGAATCAGCAGAACGCACTCTTACCAATAATAGCAGTATTTCTCATGTTTAACAAGGGTGAGCAAACAGGAAGTGCTAGTAGCTAACGCAGCGCAGTGTGACGCACACAAAAAAATGTGTGGTTTTATGAGTTAAAAAAATCCTTCACATTTAAGATTTGTGAGTTAAAAATGTGTGTATATATACAGTATGTGTGTGTGTGTGTATATATATATCAAAAAATCAATGTGCATGCGTAGGGGTGTGTGGTTGAAAAAGTGTATGGAGGTAAGTTGAGATGAAAACTGGTTGGTCGAGAAAACAATTGTTGAGAGAGTGGAGTGGAATACATGGGGTCAGGGAAGAGTCAGAAAAGGGGGACGAGGAAGTAAAGAAACTAGGTTTTGGATTTTTATTTATTAGAGTTTAAAAGGAAAAATATTACAAGTATAATGTGTGTTTGTTTATTCTTGCCCAATAAACACAAAGTTGAAAAATAAAAAAATGAAGAAAAAATTTTGTGACCATATATATTTCATCATTTTTTTAGTAATGAATTTTTGAAGTTAAGCCCTTTGAGCTAAATTTAATTATTTTTGCAATTCTCACCAGCTGCATATCCAAGAAACCCTAAACATAATTGGCAACACATAATCATGTAAGTAGATGTTGCTCAATGTTTTACAGTAATCAAATTTTAAACCAAAAAAAGAGTCTTTCATTTTAAAAAACTAATATCTCAACTAGTTTTCACTTTCTTGCAACCAAATTTTGCTTCTGTGCAGTATGAATATAGTTCTGTCACATCTAAAGGTTATTTGATCCTGCATAAAAATTTGGATTTGGAGCTGAAAAACCCACTTATGAGATATTTTGACTATATACTGTATTTACCCAAGAGGGATTATTAAAATTTTCTTGAAACCTTTTTATGTGAAAGTGCTAATACTCGTTGCAGATACATACATAATTTTTTTTAAAGATGTTATATTACTCCTTCATTATTTAATTTTTAATTTTTTAGCTAGTTCTTCATACTTTTCACTGGCTGTAATGTCACATTCAGTGGTTTTATTTCACAAGTAGATTTGTCAAGGTTTTCTATCTGTGTGTCAAACCTGTTGAGCCTGTTTTTCACTGGGTTCATTTACAGATTGTTGCATACAAGATGATGATGTTAAATTATTAATATCAGTTCCTCATCTCAATACACATGTATTGTTTTTGCTTTTTTTTGTTTTGTTTTTGCTTTCGGAGCGACTCCGTTTACTGCAAGTTGAAGGGATCACAACATTTCATTTTCATTGTTCACTGTCTGCAGGATGGAGTTTAATGCGTTGATGACATGTCCTCAGCATGTTACACTGCCCCGGCTGTATAATGTATAATATCTGTTTATTGTCTGCTGGAGGAGCTGTTTAAACAGGCTGAGTTGCACTGACCATGACGAATAAAACAATCTTCATGTGTAAAATTAGTGGCGCACTCCTTTAACCTGTCACTGGAACTTAAGAGTTTTGCCTAAATTACAAAGGCAGAGAGAAGAGAGGAAAATAAATGAAACAAATATATTTTCCTACCCACCTCGAGTAATATTTATCTATCCTTGAGCAGTTTTGGTTTTATTAGTTCAGATTTATGCTTCTACTCTATGGGATTTCATTTGAGGTGCTCACACAAAATAAATTCGATTCACCTCCATTGTATTTGGCTCGAGGCTTTTTGTTTTAAATTTAATGCTTATTTACCCAAGTAAATCCCAAGTAGGTTGGAGACCTCTATTTTCTACAGAGGTCTGAGCGAGACGGCAGCATGAAAAATTGTAGACAAAAAAAAAAATCAGGCAACAAACAAAACAATAATAAAAGCAGTTAACGATACAAATATGTCTGAAATAAGGTAAGAACAGAGATAATTGACAAGTCATATAGAATCAATACAGAGATAAGTCCATTTTTCAGTGTTGTAATATTCTGTGTGGCCGCTCCAGAAAACAAACTAACCTTTGACAACTCAGACTTTATGTGAGCAACAGGCAGCAAATATTGAATGAATGAAACCTGGACAAATAAAATGGAAACGGTCAAAGTGGGAAGTGTTCTGTTTTCCAACAGGAGAACTGACCCTTTTCACATTATAATATGGAGCTTTGCCACATTAAAATGTCTAAAAATGACTACACCTATGTTATATATATATTTTCAGATGTGTACTTACATTATCCAAAGTAGTAATTAATATATATATATATATATATATGTTGAAACAGACGAAAAAATCTGAATCCAAATGTAGAGCTGTTTTTCTCCTTCCCTGAAAAGTTTGTATGTTCATGCGTAGTGAATTTTGGCTCAGGTGTGAAACAACTGTGATGCTACATTAGAGTAACAAAATATTCACAGGGGAACAATTACTATATTTTTGCTCACAAATATCAAACATTATCAAACAGACAGCAAAATTAAGGTCATGGCTAACTGCCTCACCAGGTGTATTTTTCTGCAGTATTGAACTTCCACATATTTTCTGTTTGTGTTATTAAATCTAGATAAAACAATAAAATATTGCTGGAATATAATTCCTGAAGTGCAGAGCACATGAATTAAGAACGTCCCGAGGCCACAAATACATTAATTTCAGGAAATAAATACTGCATTTGTAGATGAAGAACATTTTATAGATTTGGTTTCTCTTGGGTTTCAAAGCAATAAAAGGAAGAAATGGCCTTGGTTGTGTGATTTCCCCCCCTGCCTGGGAGTGTGTTATTTAAGAATGTATGATGTATTTTTGGAAATTCACAGTTAAGAATGAGACCATTTGGGAAATTACTGCAACAGAAAACTGGCGCTCTCAGAACAGCAGATGAAGCTGCTCAGGTCCACTTTTTCTTTTTTTCTTTCTTTTTGCTACAGGATGCTGAAATAAATCAAAGTGTTTGTTGCAGGGATAATAGAAGGAGAAGGAGAACAAAGTGGGTGTAACATTGCATGTTTGTATTTCTTCTTCTTCTTCTTCTTCTTCTTCTTCTTCTTCTTCTTCTTCTTCTTCTTCTTCTTCTCTGGACCAGGGGGGTGTTGTACTTTACTGCCTCACCATACGATGGGAAAGTAAAAGTCTGCAGCTGCCAAATCCTCTGTCATTCATGCGTGTGTTTTTAAACATGCGGCTCACTCTGTATATATTATGTATAATGTTAATGCATTTGCTCTGTTTCGTGCAAAAAAAATGTGACATGAGACATAACAGCAGCAGTTTGAGGTGAGGTAATCAAATGGAAACAGCAGCACGGGCACCTTAGATTCTCTGTTCCCCGGGGGCCGTGTGGAGCACTCCCCCCCCCCCCCAGTCTAGAAATGGAAACATCCCCTCAGACTCTTGGGAGGCACATCTGAAATTCATCCATCAGTTCTCTCTGGTGTATATAAATACCCATGTGGAGCAGTCGCACACGGGTTTGTCCTATAATATGGGGCTCACAGATGGGAATGGATGGGTGCGATTCAAGTAGGTGGTAAAGTGCTGTGAGCAAGAAAAAAAAAAGAAAAAGCTCACTGCTCTGTTTTCAGGCCTATTTCCCCAAATAAAAGCAATCAGTGAAATATTAAGTTCGCTGATCCACATTTAGGGAGCTGGGAGCCGTCACACAACATGGCCTCCCTGTAAATAGGTCTTACTGCTAGGGGGATGAGTCACACAGGAAGACATGGCTGGTGTGCTTCAGGTGCAACAGGAAGCGGGTTTCCTTCTGTGAAAGTGATACTCTGACAATTTGGATTTACTCTTCTTCTTCTGTGGAAAACATTAGTCTGCCTCTCTGAGTGAGGAAGACAAACGATGTTAACAACGTGCTTTTAGCGTAGCTCAGAGGCATCCACACAGAAATGACAGGTGCCAAGAGAAGAAACATAGAGTAAATATCAAAATGTCAAGGTCTCCACTTATCTGTTGCATTTTAAGTTGTTCAACCTGCTACTGCTGAATGAGAAACAGACAGACCTTTGAAATAAATCTTCATGTTTGTCTGGTATTGTAAATACCAGTAGGAAACGCCTTATCTGTATCATTTACATTCCAAGCAGCAGAGTCTTTGGAAACACATGGATATACAGTAGTGTCCATGTCCATGTATCACCAGAAGCTTCTGAAAGAATGTGGCAGCTGCTTTGTCAGTTACTCATTCAGAGTGTCTGTATTTGATCAGAAGCGTAAAAACTTTACTTCAACTCCCCGATTTAGCATTTAAAGTAGTACAACACACTATAATATAAGATATATATATATATAAATAAAAGATCTAAGACTTTTACTATAAACTTAAAAGACACACACACACCGTGTGATATACCGTGACGAGATCCTGAGGCTCACTGTCAAGCCGTCAATCTGCCGCCATCGCCTCATGTTGCAGCATCATGTTCACAATTCCTGGAAGCTTGAAACATCCCAGTTCTTGCATGACCGTGTCATCACCAGACATGTCATCCACTGTGCATGTTTTGGATGATCTGGATCTACAGCTGTGTCCCAAATCAGGAGCTGCATCCTTCGACAAACGTGGTCTACGAAGGCGTTTCGTAGACTGCCCTTCGTAGACTGCAAAGGCCAAATTGAAATGAGTCTTTTGCTGTGTGTCACCAGCCGTGCCCGCCCTTACTGTGGTGGTGCAAACCCAGCTCCTGTTGCCTAGCAACCTTGACAACACATAACCTTTTTACACAAAATTTTAGGTTTTAAGGGCCTTTGCCGTTAGCTGTTGAACTGAGCTGAAACACAATACTTACATTTAAAAATGTAATCGGACTGCCTGTCTGTGTTGTTTGCTTTCATTACCGGCGCACAATGAATCTTGGGATAGGCTGGGAAGGAGTCTTTGAAATGGGACAGTCTAGTCATGCCACTGTGACCTGTGTCAGTCATCGAACGTAGCCTCCGTAAGATGTGGCCCATGAATTGGGACACAGCTTATGCTGTACGACAGCATGTTCCACTTCTTGGTAATATCCAGGAACTTCACACATACATTGAGGAGGAGTGGTCCAAAGGTCCACAGGCCACAATCAACAATGATCAACTGTATAAAGGAGATGTGTTGCACTGCATGAGGCAAATGGTGGTCGAACCAGATATTGACTTATTTTCAGATCCATGCAGCTATAAGGATATTTGCAAGTGTTTGTTAATGTTCAACAATTATAATTTCCCCTATGAAGACATATTTTGTATTATTACTACTGTGTTTGGCTATATTATCATCATATGGTTTGGTTTTAGCACACACCTTTCAATGCAACTCGGACACATCATCTGTGATGTTTCCTTGGGTCAATGGGTGTTTTTTTGTGGGACAACCTCACCCAGGCGAAACCAGCCGGGGGCAATCAGACCACGGCTTGATCCATAGCCGCCTTGATGCCTTCTCTGCAGCATCTGCCATTTCCTTGATGCCTCTCATGCTGTGCAGTTCCCTCAATTCCCAGCTGCTTAATTACCCCTGTAGAGAGACTTAGCAACCTGCGAATCCTCTAGACCCGACCTTGATGGGGTCGCATTGAGTCCTCCATCCCCTGCTTCAGTATTCACCAACCAGCCCCTTATCCCTGGCTCTCTTCCTCTCAAAGGCTTCCTCCTCCTCCATCTGTTCTTCCCCGGGGACAGTCAACTCCAGCAGGACCGCTTGTCTTGTAGTTTCCGACACCAGGACCATGTCAGGCCTGAGTTTGGTCACTGTGATGGTGTCTGGGAATTTGAGCTGTCCCCCGAGGTTGACCTTCAACTGCCCATCCTGTGGGCTGAAAGATAATAACAGAAGACAGCTTCATGTTCCTCTCATCCACTGTTACTAAAAAGCAGAGATAGTGTGGAGGCACGAATGCCGAGGGATGGTTAACATTTCCATACAGAATTTTGTGTTCTTATGGTTCTTCAGGTAGTATATACAGCTGGTAGTTATGTCAGCATAAATCAACCCTCTCATTGCCTGGGAAAGAAAAGGCAGCAGATTTATGGCGTCATAATCTCAGGTCTTTGTTCCCCCGTCCTCACGCTCACCTGGAGCTGTGTAAATCCACAACAGTTGAGAGTTGCAAGAAATGTCAGATGGTTTATTTGACGGGAAACCTTAACACTGCACACATAAACACACACACCACATATATGCATGCAAATCTAGATGCTGTTAAGGTTTGCATGTAAAAAGGGGGTAAACACATGGCAATAACAATGTCGTGAGGCCATAACTAAAGCCTTGATTCATGCCACATGATTATACATGTTTTCTGGGGGAATTATTCACTGTGCATTGCATGAACATGGACAACAACACAATTAATTATGAAAGACAATGTATCTGCATTCTCTATCCCAGAGAAGTCTACTGACACGCACTAGTTTCATAACAACTGCAAAGAAAATATTGCCATCTGTATGTAGCCTCAGTTTTGTCCAGAGTACACTGCGTTATTACAAACTGTGGATATACAGGTAAACAAATATAACTCACAATTAACAACTTAGCCTAAAATGCTTTGTAGCTCTAACTTTAGAAATTGCCACACTGTATAGAAGGTCCGAAGTAATGATGCTTTTTGGTTGGACTGCAACTGTGACTGACTGACTGAGTGATGAAGTTACACTACTGGTCTGGAATTGGATTTTTCAATTTGGCTGTCTGTATTGCAAAATGAATTGGCACAAATGGTTTCTATTAGGTTATCAGAGGGTGTTTACAGGCAGTGTTGTTGTGTCACTAGATTTACTGAGCTTTCAACGTGCGACTTTTTGGACAAATCTTAGCTACTTTCCATAGAAGAGAGTCGAGCAAGAGGTCAGCCTTTCCCTCAGAAAGCTCCATCTGCCTTTCACTCAATTGACCACATTTCAGCTGACAAACGTGGATGAGCTTCTAACTTCATAAATATATCTGAAATGAACTTGTATATTTGGTGATTTCGTCAGTCGATTTTTCAGAGTCATAACATGCTGTGACCAGTGCTTACAGTACAGGCATTAAATTAATGGAGTTTTTCATTTGAAGAATTTGTTATTCAAAGGGGCGTTCCACTGATTTCACATATGAAGTTCAGTCTACTTGTTATCAGGAGTACTACTCAGCCTGTAAGAACAGATGTATAATTTCTTCTGTGGCTCTGTTAGAGGTTTTTTCCAGACTTTGCATGTTGAAAGTCTGGAAAAAATTAATCTGATGATGTCATGGTGATGTCAGCAGGGTTATCTCAGCTCAAGGGCCTCTTGGCCTCTGCTGCTCTAAATGTTTAATCTGTCTCTAGGGCGCTCTTATCCGAGGGGTTAAGGTGATGACTGTGAACCACAATGTTCCTGATTTTTGGTCGGTCGGTACCTTTGTTGCATGTCATTCCCTGTCTCTCTCCCCCTCATATCCTGTCACCTCTTTACAAAGTGTTGAACATCATGCAGGCAGTGTCTTTCTTTCCAAAATGTATTAGCAAAATCAAGAGCTGTAAAATAGCTTACAGCAGGCATCCAAGCATGTTTATTGTTGATCGGCACTGCCAAGCACTACAGAGAGATATATTATGAGCCTGTCACAACGCTCTCACTTCATCTGCGAGCATGAGTGACTTTAACATTAAATGTCTGGCAATCGTCAAATAAAGAAGTGAGGGATGCTGTAGGTGTGTTTACAGAAGACATGACCTCTGGGGATGGACCATGAAAGTAGATGTTTTTCTCAGGACTTTATTTTCCACCTTAGGCACATTTAGAATAAGTTACACACTTTCACAACAAGCTGCACAGTGGAAGGACAAACTCTCCTGCAAACTAAAATGCCCTGGCTGCGCTATCTTTTGTGATCTCAGGCTGCGTCATCAATTGCAGAAGTATGACAGTTCAACAAAGTTTTGCTATTGCTGCATAGCCAACATTAGCATTAGCTGTTTACTTACCAGTCTTGCTGAAAGCTTCAGCCATTGTTGTGCTTGCAAGACCAGAAGTGATAATACATCCTCTGAGCAGAGCTACTTTTTCAGGAGAGACTGGACGATGCTGTGAAATTGGTATTGGAAAGTGATCAGGCCGGCGCTGTTAGTAAACAGCTCTTAATGCTAATGTTGGCTTTGTAGCCAAGCAAAAAGCAAAGCAACAGAACCACAGTGGAGTTCGACGAGACTTGACGTCACCCTATTCAAAGTGAATGAGAAGCACCTCTGTTGTGAGTTGGTTTAACACAGAATATTGAAGTTGCTATCAGCTCGTGGAGAATCAGTGTTACGGATACATTTGCGGTTTGTCATCGGTGCTGAAGTTAAAAATGTTTCGCAGTCATTTTTCCTGCCTTGAATTTTCAGGGCCAGTCCAGGATTTTAAGTGGTGGCCTTATTATTTGCCCAGCGAGGTCACTGAAGATGGTGTGTGTAGTGATAAAGTTTACAGTCTTATGTATTTTGTGCGAGCAAAGGAACCAACACTGGCAAGCTCTTAATTTTAACACATGCATAATTGAAGTGAGGCTTTTCTTTTCAGATGCCACAGTTCGTTGCACGGGGGTGGGGGAGTAGGGGGGCTAAGGGGGTGGGTGCGGTGCAGGAGGAAGTCCCGCCGGCACCGACACAGCTGTCTGTCTCAGGTGGACTGTTTCCGTTGGGTGACCTCACTGACTCATCGAAAGCTCAGAATAGCTGCCTCTGCTCACACTGGCAGTGTGATGTTAATGTGCCTTTGACAGATCCCGTGTCAAGACATCTGAGAAGTGTGCTGTAAAATTATTGCCTGCATCTCAAAACCTCCACAGCAATAAAGTGCATTATGACGCATTGCTCTATTGCAAATACCATATTTAATTAAAAAGGTTTTTATCACCGTAGGGAAGCGATTTTGCCTTTTTTATGACGTGGCTGTACAATAATCATAAAGCTGCAAACACTGCATGACATGCCTGAGGAAACTGATGTTGAGATATTAATGTCTGCAAGGAAATCATGTTGAGACACACTGCAGATGCTTTTTATTTTGCTGATGTTGGCCATGGGAAAAAATGCTTGGTCATAAAATCTGGGAAAGGACGCCACACAATACTTCAGCAGCAATGCATCAATCTGCTGCGCCGCAATGCAAGCACTCACTGACGATCCAAATTGACAAATGGTTACGATCCTGTCATTTCACTAATGACACATGTCACCATGACCTCTATTTCCTGACCTACAAGGAGATGTAGTGCAGATACAGTTGAGTCTCAGAAGCTATTTTGGTGAAGTGCTGCTATAGGAGTATAATAGCTGTCATTATCATCTCACTTATATCATTATTATCCCATAACCCTCACATCAATGGCTCCTTACGTCTCTTTCTCGCCACCAGCTTTGGAAAAACACATTGCCTTTGTCTATCTTGTGTTTTATTTGCCTATAAATTCATATACATTTACTTTGGAAACAAGATAGAAAGAAAGAGAGTCTGTATGTGGTTATGAAGCCATGGTTCGCTGGAGGAGAAATGTGGGTTGATAACTCCTGCATAAATGATGTTTAAGAAAAAACATGCATGCACCATTTTCTGTACATAAACTGTATTTACAAAAGACAAAAGGTGCACAAGGCGTACGCATGGTTTTCCAAAGCCAGCTGTGGGTGAAATTAGAAGGAGATTAAATATAAAATGACAGATGTAATCTTCAAGTACACCATTGTTTGTTTAGGTACTTTTGTGGCTTGAAGTTTACATTCAAGCCATTATTTAATGGTAAATTAAAGGTACGGACGCTATAAATAGGCACAGTTGAGCTGTCAGAGAACTGTGTTGATGAGACACATCAGTAAAACTGAAGCGTCTTCCTTGCTGCTTTCTTCAATGTCAGGTCTAATGAGCACAAGTATTGATGTGCAAACATCTGGTTTTACATCCACTAACTGGGAGAGTACACACAGTTTTGAATTTACAGCCCTCACCTAGGGGTCCTGAGCTCTGAGCATCTCTAAAACTGTCAAGAAAAGAAGAGCTTGTGGCTTAAAATGTAGACATAGGTCATTTTAAGCATTAAACAATCAACTGATCCTTCTGTTCTTCTGGTGACGAAGGTCTTAAGAATTTATTGCACTGAGAGAATTGACACCTTCTGACTCAGGGTTATTAAATTGCTCTTCACCTCCTCTCAACAACACAGCTCCCAGTGCCACAGAGATTCACACATTGATGCCCGAACCATTTGAACAGCCAAGACTACTCGGATAGACCAATGGTTTAAAGCCTGGATATTTACCTAATGCAGCAGTATAACTAGTGTTGGAAGATGATAAAAGTATAATTATGTGCTTCAGCTGGCTGGTTCTTTGGACCACTTGTAGCTGGGAGGTACTGCTGTGCTGTGTGTGTTCTCTTTGAGCCAGGAGGCACATACACAATTAAAATCCTTTGGCAAATTCTGCTGAGGGGGATGAACCTCTATCAGGTTTGTAAAGGTGTTCAATTTAAAAAGGAGTATACATTTATATGCGTCATTTTTTTTGGAGCTGTTTATTTCATTATGCATCACGTCTACCTTTCTTTACATCTGTATCAAGTTGTGCAAAACAATGTTGCTTAGTATTTATAGCATGTCTTAGAATTCTTTTTAATATATTCATCCTGCAGCATATTCTTGCTACTCAAAGAGCCTATCTAATTAATGCAAATTTCCTCTATCTAACGCAGAGTTGCCAGAAAGTTGAAAAAGTCAGCTTAGCTGTGATACAATCGGCTTTGCTGTAGGATATATGCGTAGGATGCACAACAAGCTGAAACTCTCTAAACACAGACATGAGTTGCATCGGCGTGAGAGGATCTCTTTGAAAAAAAATTCATGTGTAATGAGAGCCATATTGTGTGCGAATATCAAAGATAATTCGGTCTGGAAATAGGCGTCTGTTTCACAAACAAGTGAGGGGAAACACCAGTGTGCAAAGATGAATGTACAGAGTAGGTGTTTGCATCAGGAAGCTTCACTGATTGAACTGACAGTGCGATGTGAAAGGTGTCGCTGGTAGTGACGAGCCCCCAGAGAATTATCACTGACTCTGCTGTAATTTCCCTCAGGTCTGTGGAGTGTTTGAGCCTCTTTTAGCTCATGAATGTTGGACTTATATTCATCAGGTGGCCAGAAACAGGACTCCACATGAATGTTGTTGCTGTATGCTAATCATTATGATTTTGAAGTACAGGATTATTTCTAAACCTTTATTTTGCTGATTAAGATTTTAAATATACACACAACATAATGATAATAATCCAAGACACTGGTTCCCAACCTGTGTGCTCCTGTTTGATCATTATCATTAAAAATAAAAATTGCTCTAAGAGGGCATTATTTGGCCCCCATACTGTTATGGTGTCAGATGTGGGCCTCCATAATTTTTTTCTTATAATAAATGAGATAAACCATGTTAATCGATGAGCTTTAGAAGTGTTGGTAGGTCGATTTTTGAACTCAGCTAATTTTTAAGCAATTTTGATCTATTCCTTTAATGACTTTTGTAATTTCTTTTATCTTGCTCAATTCATTATACATCAGGATTTCAGGCCTAAACTATGCAACAGAGGCTATGACCATTTTATTTGCTTGAAGCAGCATTAGCATTTCCAAAGTGTGTGTGTGCTTGTGTGTGTTTTCAGTTTCAATCAATTAGCATGTTAGAGAGTTGGTAGTTCTTGTAATTCTCCTGTGTGTGTGTGTGTGGGTGTGGGTGTCCAGTCTCCTGAGGAGCTCCTCTCTGTCAGGCCAGACTGAAAACACGACAGGATGATGGCAGCAAATGGTCTACTCATACTGAGTTCCACTTGATCGACTCCACACAAATACCTCTGTGGCTATGGAGTTTTTGTTCATTTGGAGCCAGACAATTCAGTGGTGGATTGGTATTATGTGTCATCAGGGGCGCTGCTGGGGATTTTGGGACCCATCAAAAGATATCACATTGGGCCTCGCCACCACATGCCATGCCAACTCAGAAAATACAACACTGTGCAGACGTGCATGTTATACTGTATGTCAGCTAGCCTGTTACCATTTTCAGCCTGGCTCTCACCAAGTTATCCAGGTGTAGTCATACAGAAGGTAGCCTGAGTAGTCTCATAGACTATATATAACTGTATATAAAGATGGACGTAGCCTCCATGACATCATCCATAGGTTTTTCTGAAAATCGGATTCGAAGCTCAGAGTGGGCTGCTCTACTGTTGCCATCTTGGCAGTGCCTGACTCCGCCTAACTCCTAAATGTGGCAAGCTCCTGTTGGCATCATTAGAGCTGCATATTCATTTGCTGGCTAAGTAGCTAGTTTATGAGCTAACAAACCAGATTGACTCGCTTCAAGTAGCCATTTGAGGAGCTGCAGTTTTTGTCACTTTCGCCGCTTGAGTAGCTCATGTTGCTGATTACCTTTAGCATGGGTGACTTATGCATCAGCTTACCCACGGAGGACTCACACCTATCAAACAGGGACACAGCATTTATTAAATTAATCAAAACATATCTTTGGTCTCCATAGTCTGCATCCTCACACACACAATGCTGGTAATACACATTTGCACATGAAGACCTAACATTTCTCACATCCTTATGTAGGCAAATACCCACTAAGATAAAGAATAGCTAATGTTAGCTCTTCTGCAAACAAACAGCTGTATGCTAACATTAATTGTTTATTGCACAAAAGTAACGTTAGCATACAGCTACAGTTTGTTAGCTAGTCAACTACAACAGTTAGCTAGCTAGTTTGCCTGTCAACCAAATCGGCTATTTGCTGCAGCTAGCTAACAGTTAGCTGTGCTTTTGGGGCAGAAAAACTATTTAAACACAGTTTGTTTGAACAGGCAAATGCTATAAAATCATGCACAACAAAAACAAAAACACATACACATATACACAGTTTAATCTCCAAAGTGTGTAAAAGAAAACGAGCAAAGCTTCCTTCCCCAACATTCAATGTACCACTTAGTAGCAAACAGCAAAAGCTGTGACAAAGCTGTCTCTGCACCACCAGCCACTGTGCTGTGAACTAGATTATATCTTTATGTATTTACAATTATGTGAATATAAAAGTGGTCCAATGGGCCCAAAGACACATTATCCAATATACAACATGAATTATCTCAGATAAATTCTACTTTGTGCACAGATCAAATGAGCTGATTGACAAACAGTTTGTACATCAGTGTGCAGACTGGAGGCCAGATAGAGGATGGAGTTATAAATCAATACAGAGCCTGGAGAACCTCGACGATCTTTGAAAGACACACACATACACACACACACACACACACACACACACACACACACACACACACACAGAGGTATATTAAATTAACCATTGTGTAGCTGTTTCTAAGTGATCCGATTATCCTTCAGTGTCAGAACAATTACATCCAGCCAGTGCATTCAAAGACTCAAATGAAGTGTAACCTGAGATCAGAAACTCTTTCTGCTGGTCTCTCAGGGCTGGAGAATCGCTCCCTGTGAAGCACCTTCAAACACTCAGCTACTCCTTCCACTCGTAACCGCCGGACTGAGAATGAGGACTGCATCTTAAAAGCTCAGGTGTTTCGTCTCACCGGCGGCAAGGGGGAGGCTCTGATCAGTTATAATGCTGCAGTTATATTTTCCAGCTGCGACTCCACACTTGTTTTCCATTTCTCTTCAGGCGCCGGTGTTTATGATGAAATAACATAAAAGACATAACGTTTCTCATAATGTCCATTTCTTATTAGCATGTGCTCCTTTCAGTATATTTGCTGCTCTCCCGGTGTGTAGTAATGACTGATAATATACACTTTTTCCCCTACAATTATTAAATCTAAACAAAGAGTAAATGAAAACTGACTTCATAAAACGTGGTGGGAGGAAACATTTCCCAGCAGGATCAGTATGCATTTCCTGCAAGTTGCAAATTTAAGTATTTCAAATGCAAACTGTTTTGAATGACAGGTTTACATTTAGAAATGCAGAACATTACATGGTTAGATAACTCTGAAAACACAATTTGTTTTTATTGAGTCAGGAATTTCTTTTACTAAATTGCAGGTTTGCACCGAAAGTGAATGAAAATGAAGCATTTTTCTTTTTTATAAAACACTTTTAGTGCATTTTCCACAGATTTAAGTCTATGTGTTTCTACCTATACCTATTTGGTAATTTCCTGGCACCAAAGGAATGCATATGCACCAATGTGGGAGGCTTAGGCTGTGTTTATGCTCATTAGGTGCTTTGCAGATGGGGTGCACATTGCCTTAAACCTGCTCAGACCACCTCTTATTGCAAACACAGACATAATTTTCGTGGCTTTACCATGCAGAGTTGTGCGCACACACACACACACACACACACACACACAGACGTCTCCAAAAAAATCAAAAAAACACTTTTCAATTATGTCAAGTGTGGCCTCTTTCTGTTTGCTACTCTTTTATTCCATCTACCGCAGATTGATATGCATCCAGATTACCATCAACAACATCCACATGAGTGCAATGCTGTGACCCCGAGTTATGCAGAAACGTCAGTGCTGCTGTTCTATGTGATTATTGAACCGCCCACAACAACTTGTAGGATCTCGTGTCTTTTACTGTGTAGTCTATTAAACATTTGTATTCATCACACAGCAGTAATGATACCTATGTTTCATCTCCAGTCATGTTGCCACATAGATTCCTGATTAATAATAAAACAAAAGAGATTTCCTTTAAATTATTACACTGATTTTATCCTACAAATCACTACCTGACATGATTTGTAAAAACAATAAACACCAATGGTATTTCTTGCAAAACATCAAACTGAGACTATCAGAGACTGAGATGAGAGATCTGTATGAGTGAATGTGCATCTGGAGGTATGTAACTATATTTGGTTATTTCATAATGTATTTCATAATTATAATGTGCGTTTTCTTTTGTTTTACTGCATGTTATTCATCGTTTATCATCAGGTCAGATACATAGATATGTTTGTGTAATCATATATAATTACATGTATAATAGCTATCATATGTAAAACATGTGCAGACTCTATGTATCGCATATTATGTATTATTACATTACTGACCCAGTGACAGTAATGGACATTTTTCTAATGACAAGACATTGATTCATTGAACCAAGTAAATTAAAAATGGCTTCCTTTTATTGCTGCCCTGTTAGTTGGCATCTCACTTGTAGGTAATATTTCATGGTCCATGTATGAGCACAGTGTAATAGCAGAGCAGCAGCCATGACAGTAAAAGCAGGTTGTTGATATCAGAGCCAGCAGACATGTCGGGCAGTGAAAGATTTTCCAGAGTAGTTGTTAAGAAATGAATCGGTCATAGACTGTTCACACATCCTAGTTTACAAAGAGTTACAGTGGTGATCCTCTCTATACAGTCTGAGTGCTACAAGACGAAGCTGCTGTGGGTATTTTTTTGAACAGGGCAGCTGTGAGAAGCCCCACTGCTCTGACCATCTGTTCCTCTCTAGCCCACTACCCATCCGCACCATGCTTGCCCAACTCCACATAAAGGAGCAGACGACACGGCACTTCATATAGAAGCTTTGCAAATGTGCCACAAATCTTCCTGCAACCACGGCTGGTGCCATCAAGAAGGTTCACTGGAGAAATGGCTGTGTGCAAGTGATTTAACAATATGACTAAAAAAAGAAAGAGGCCCATAAAGGATGGTGATGCTGCAGGTGTGGATCCATGGAATCGTGTTGGGTGTAACACCCAGAACACAATTTTACCAGTCATGGTTACTACTTATATGTTATTTGGCTATGTGAATATTAAACATTTGATTTCACTGTGGAATCCAGCAGGCTTCCGTGTAGCACAGGAGCAAAGATCTGGTATTCAAAAGCAGATTCAGAAGGCAGAACTAATGTGGTGAAAACACCCTTTGGTGAGCCAATAGTCGGCAACAGAAATCCCTGAGACCAGGCAAACAAATCCAGTCAGTAGTCAAAGGTTGTGACCCACCAATCGCTAGGCTTGGGCATGACCAAATTTTAATATATTGACGCAGTCCAGCACAAATATCATGATATTCTATTCTTTGACTGCACAATAATGTTCTACCAGCCAAACGATATGACAATAGAAGTGATGATGCTGCAAATTTAAACCTTCCTTCCACAACGGATAAACACAAACAAAATACTATTGATACTATGACTGTCCAAGTCAAGTTTTTCTTGTCCCAGACCCCAGTCCAAGGCCTTTAATATCAATTAAATATGTATCTGACATTTGAAATTACAGCTATAGACCACTAAATCTTACAAACTTTATAAGGTTATAGCCCCTGTGTAAAAGTAAGGGATTAAAACATGTCAGTTCCCAATAAAGTTAGATGACAATAATTCTGTAAAGCAATTAAACAAATGATTAATTTTAATAAAAGAAAAAAATATTAACGAAGATGTTAAGATAAAGCAGTCATAAGCAAAATAGGATGTAAATTGTTAAACAAGTAGTTAAAATAACCGTTCTAAACAATATGGGCAAACTTTAGTAAACTAAGAAAAAAAACAGCTTGTGTCTTTAGTTTCAGTTACTCTGATTGGCTTACGCAGGTATCAGTCTGTGTCACCAGTTGTAATTGGTCAGAGGTGTGGTAGAGGGCGGGATGAAGAAACAAACCCGGAACAGAGAGAAGACGTGGGCGGAGCGAGAGAGACGCGGAGCAAGCAGAAACACTGACAAAACACTCGGTAAAAATAGCTGGTGAAAGTGTCTGGAAAACAGAAGAAAAGTGTAGCGGCAGGCAGCCATGATTTTGCTTAATCACGGTTGATTCAAGTAACGTGTACGAGTGTGTCCGTGCTAAGCTGAAAGCGGTTGTGCCGGACGCCATTGCTAATCGGACAGGAGTAGTTTGTCTGCGCTATGCTAACGTTTACTAGTTGCAAAGTCAGAGGCCACCGTTGCTTGATCGGACAATAACCTTTGAGTGTGGCTGTGTCAAACTACAGTCCACGAGGACAGAAGACGTCACTGTTGATCGGAAAAGCGGTTGGTGTGCATCTTCATCCCGAGGAGGACTTTGCCGCTGCCATTTTAGCTTCTCTCATCGGATTTAGGACCTGTTGCTCAAGGACTGCCGCCAAAACTGTGAGTTGAACTTTCTTTGTTTTGCCCCGTTGATGATAAGGATTTCACACCAGAGCATCACACAGGCCTGCAGCGTTTTTTGTTTTGTGTATATGTAAGTGTGTGTCTGTTGGCCCAGTGTGGAGTTTTATTAAGTATTTGATGTTAATCTGTCATGACGGAATAGTGTAAAAGGGGTGAGGTCTAAGAAATTTACCACAGAGAAGGTATTTAAATTTGTGTTTAGATATCTTGGTATATAAGTCAACTTTGATTCTTTGATGACACTGTTTAATTTTGCAATGACGATAGTACTTGCGATAAATAAAGAAATATTGAAGTTTGCATATACACCAAAACGTGGTAAAGAGGTTTTTTCCCCCAGTTCTTACAGTTCAGGCGCTGCGCCTTGAAAACCTTGCATACATGGCCCGTGTAAATAAAATATTTTTTTCTAATTCATCAATTCATCTAATTCATCTTTTGCGATGTGTTTATTGCACATGTCCATATCGCGATGAAGAAAATAAGCTTAATCAGTTAACATGAGTATTCAGTGATCCGGTCACAAGTGGACAGCTCTCAATACGTCAGTTCACACCTGACTTTAAAATGCGTCTCCACATGCGTCTTGATTGACCACTTGTAATCGGATCTCCCTTCCCCGCTTTATTAGCAAATAACCCCTCCGTGCCCTACTCGGTCTCTCTCTCACTCGCTCGCTCTCATACACACCATAGACTGAAAATAAAGATGGACGTAGCCTCTGTGATGTCACCCATAGGTTGTTGAAGAGCGGTTTTGAAGCTCGGAGTGGGCCGTTCCGTCATTGCCCTCTTGCCTATATCAGACTCCTGCCGAACTGCCTGCTAATCCAAAAATGGGCAAAGAGGACTCGGTATATGCCGGCATACACTCACCCGTCTGTCACTCAAGGCACACCCTCAATTATGCAGAACTTTAAGGGTAAAGTGAGATCCGATCACAAGTGGTCAATCGAGACGCATGTGGAGACGCATTTTAAAGCCAGGTGTGAACTGACGAACCGAGAGCTGACCACTTGTGATCAGATAACCCGAGATCGATATTAATACCAGGTCTGAACAGGGCCTATGAAACTGTGGCAGGACTAATCAGACTGCGTCATCTTTAAAAACAGCATCTTAAAATATGATGTGACATGTACTGCATGTAGATGGAACTGCAGGACTCTAATCTGTAATGTAGTTCTAAAACCTACCTTCATTACATTTATATCAGCCACAACCCACAACCTCCCAGCAGGCACCGCAGAGGAAGGAGAGAGCACCATCTACCCAATCTTCCAGTACACACTTAGAGATCTCACCAGAGTCATCACATCCAAGCTCTGCAACACATTCATCAGACAGGAGTGATGTGTTATTTTATCCACGGGACAGAGCATCGGCCACCTTGTTGTCGGCCAGGAATTTCACGTCCATAATCTCTTTCTTACATTCTGCTTCCAGTATCCCAGCATCCCTCTCTGCCTCAGCCACGCCAATGTCTGCATTCCTCTGGACAGCCGTAGTCTTCGTCTTCCCAAGAGAGCTCAGGTAATCCAGTTTATTATACGCATCCTTAATGGTAAATCTGATAATCTCGAAGCCCATCCTGCCCACATCAGGAGCCGCTACCTCCCTGACCAGTCTAGCAAACTGGTCCCTGTCCAGATAGATCTGCTCTACAGTCAAGGTACCTTAAATGGAGTGCAGATGTCCCTCCAAAGTCTGCAGAACCACGGCTTTGATTTCCATCACTGATTTACCCAGAAACTGCTCACATGCCACTGCCAGCAAGTCAGGCTCTGTCATGACTTTCACCTGAGCCACCCCTGTGACAGTGATGGCTACCCCCTCTGCTGTCTCCACATCCTCACATCGGGGCCGCAAAGTCATGAGCTCCAGTGTTATCCTCTGGGTGTCAGAGAGGAGCCACCAGGCCCAGCCTCCCACGACGTACACCTTATCTTCAGAGACAAAAACCACCGGAGACCACCAGAGCCTTGTTTGGACCTACAGTCGAATAGTTCCCCATTCCGAGTCGACACAGCAGCGGAAAGAAAAGGTAAACCAGCAGACAGTCGACTCCAAACGAGAACTGGATCTGCAGAAAGCCTTCTTCAACCAGGATGTCGACATGAAGAAGGCAGAGACCCAGTTGGCGTATGAGCTGCAAGCCGCCAAGGAGCAGTCTGGAGGAGATTGAGATCCAAGTGGTGCAGAGAAAGCAACAGATCACAATTGAGGAGAAGGAGATCGACTGCACAGAAAAGGAGCTCATTGCTTTGGTCAAGAGGCCCGCTGAGGCCTACAAAATGCAGCAGCTGGCCAGAGGCAGAAGATAAAAACGTTGCTGATAGCAGAGGCAGAGAAGATCAAGATGATCAGGGACGTGGAGGCGGAGGCTTCCATGATCGAAGCCGTTGGTAAGGCGGAGAAATTGAGACTGAAGGCGGACGCCTACCAGCAGTATGGAGAGGCAGCTAAGACTGCACTGGTCCTCGAGGCCCTGCCTAAGATTGCGTCCAAGGTGACAGCGCCATTAGTCAAGATCGATGAGATTGTCATCCTGAGTGGGGAGGGCAGCCTTGTGACAGGATAGGTGATACTGTCAACAAAAACTGAGCATTATGAGCATCATAAAAGTCGACTTTATGGCAGAACAGCTGTATCAGATTGCATTAGATTGTACATGTACCAAATAAAGCGGCCACTGAGTACCAACCAATAAAATCAAAACCAAAAGAAAATACTGTGAGTGTCACGTTGAGAACACATAAGCACACTCAGATGCTGTGTTGGTATATTTGAAGCTATTTAAGCAGCAGACTGGCAGTCTCTACAGTCTCCACCTGTGTCTGTTTTACATTGAAATAAAAAAACATCCATTTTTCAAAAGGTTTGGTTGGGGTGTGTTTTTATATGGGTTAAGTCAGTTTGCTTAGTTGTTTAAGGTGGACTTCTGCCCATGGTTCATGAGGTGACTGAAAATTAAGTGATTTACCCCAGTTAATGAGACCAATGGGGGGTCAAAACTTAAGGAGGACTGTTGAGTTACACCAACGAAGTAAAATATTGGAATGGACACAAGTTCCTTATTGAACAACATTATGATTTCCCTCACAACTGCCCAAGGCTGCTCGCCACAGGAGTGTTATTGTGGTTGGCCAATGATGTTGAGTTCCTGGCGCTCAGTTGGTGTTCCAGTTCATCCTAAAGGTGTTGGATGGGGTTAAGGTCAGTTAAGTTCTTCCACACCACACTGGGAAAATCATTTCTATCTGGAGATGGTTTTGTGTACAGGACAACAGGCCTCAAAGGAGACATTTTGGCATGCGACAGTATGAAAAGCACAGGTGTAAATGATAAAATGAATGATGGCTGAATTCCATTTAGTTGCCTTAGTTTCAGGGCTCTGGCATAATGCATGCTGGATGGCTGTCACACTGTCTGGGGCACTTGAATTGAACCGAGTCATCATTCATTCATCAACACCTGTGCCTTTCCTACTGCGACAAATCTGTCAGCTGTTGAAAAAAAAGGTCTATTGTTGTGGACAGGAAAGGGGCTTTTTCCAAAAAGGTAGAAACATATTGTCTAAAATATTATTTAATGCAGAAGAATTAACATGTCTGTTAATAACAGATGGTCCTCTGTCAGGTAGCTTTCAGTTCCCTAATAGAGATGTAGAGATTCTTCAATATCAGATAGTATTATTACTATATCATTTATGGTTTTTGTCTTTACTTCCACCAAGGAGGTCATGTTTTCACCCATATCTACTTGTTTGTCAGTATGATTGTGCAAAAAGTACTGAACCGATTAGCGCCAAACTTTGTGGACGAATCATACATGGGCTGGTAATGAGCCCACTAAATTTTGGCGCAGTTCCGGTTAAAGGGGCAGGTCCAGGATTTATTTATCCCTTTCCTAAACATTGGGAGGTAGGGGCATTTTTCAACACTTTGTTCAGTTTCACAGGTAAAAAAAACAGTCATATATATCCTTGGCAGAAGTATGCTCTCCACTGAGTGCCATTTTAGTTTGCTATGTAACACCAGAAGTATGTGGATAGGGGGCTCTGTTTGATTCTATAGTGATTACATATACCGTCTTTTATTTGAGAGTCAGTGCAGTGCGGAAACTTTAAAAGTTTTGTTAAAAATGCACTTTAGTACCAAAACTCTCCCCTGGATAATTACGTATTTTCATTCTGTGCCCCTGCAGCAGTGACCACCATTTTCCACATAATCACACATACACACTAGGGGAGCCCTCAGTCGAGACACAGCCTGGTTTTAAAATCCCATTGATCCAGGGCAAAATGGTTGTGAGGCACTCAGGGCAGAAAGAGGAGAGGGATGCCATCACCTGCTTAGGCCCTCTCTCTGTGCCTCATCCTTGATGCCCACATTGCTGTTTTTAAGAAAAAGAACTTGAATTTGAACAGGCGAGCTGGAAACCAAAAGAAAAAAATACATCTGAGTGTATAATTCACTGTATCCAGGAGGCATCTATCCTATTTAAGCCAGAGCTCTAGGCTTCCTACTATAGGACGTTAATCGCTTAATCTTCGCGTCACTTCCACCGCCACTGCTCTCAATTATTCCCAGGGTGCTCCACTTGCCATACAGCTATTTTCAAGCTGCAGCCTGCCAGCCTTTTGTGTGCCTTCTGGAGATATCAACAATGGGAGTAGACAGGGACGTGAAGAAAAAAAAAAAAAAAAACAGGCTATTGATTCAACCTATCTCTTACGCCTTTTCAATTGCCTTTAAGTACTTGTGGCGCCTGTCAGGGTATGGACTTGTTCAGGGAATCACTTAATTCCAGACAGCAGCCATTGTGTAATGTAAGAAAATGAGATGCCTCTTTTGCAAGAATAAAAAACTAACAAAGGTGGAAACTTAGCTGCTCTGGGCAATCATCTCAAAAGTTCTCTTCTAAATAAACTGTTGCCAAGATACATAAGAGCCTGTCTTTGTTATGAAACAGCAATTTTGTCCCATTAGTGTCAAGTGCAGACACTCTCACTCTACTGTATGCTTGAATTACCATCTGAGCTTTGAAGCGGACTGTATGCAAGGTTTTCAGCAGGTGTAACACGTACATTCATTTAATGATGACGGTGTTTTCCAAGCAATATCTGATTTACATCATACGTTTAATACCATAATTAGTTTACTGTAAAGTGTTTATTTATAGCAGTGGCAAGTTGATTTAGTGCAGAATACTTATAGCTCTATATATTAACTCCTACAAGGCGTGTTTATCTGCTACTAATTTTATTTGCGAAAAACACTAAATGGAGAAAATGTAATTTCTGCCTGATTTCACCGGAGGGGTTTTTCTCCTCTATATAAATTATAACATTCTTAACCTGGATTTATAGTTGCTGCAAAGGGTTAATGGCCTGCAGTAGATACCATCTGAACAGCATACGCTTTGATTTGTGGTTCAGCATCAGATTTCACCCTCAACCACAGTACTAGACGGACGTGATCAGGCTCTATCATACTATAATTATCCTGATTACCTACAGTAACTGTGTTCACAGTCTTTCATTTTCTGGATATGAGCAACAGTGCGAATGTGTGCCTTGTTTGTTCAGTGACTGTGAGAGCATATTTACATCAGTCACTGTGATAGAGATGGTTGCAGTAAGGTTTTGCAGTGGATGTGTGTTAATGTAAAGGAGAAGACTACTGTGCTACTGTGATCCCCATATGGTATTGCTATAGAGTGGCTATGTGTACAGGCTAGCTGTAATATCTGTAACTTCTTATATGCAACTATAAATCAACCTTTTATACGATGCAGAAGCAGGGCCCCATCTTGACTTTGATCTTAAGATGTTTTCTTATTCTCAAAATCAGACTCGGGTCTATTACCAAGTAGGTTTTCACATGAGCGGAATTTGTTTTGGTGCATAATAATAAACAAAGAAGAAGAAGATAAAGAATAGAAGAATAGAAAAAATAGAAGATGAAACTAGAAAAAAGATTAAGCAAAAGCATTTCCTGCAGTCAAATAGCTTAAATATTAACAGATTTTTTTTCAATTAAAAAATATTTACAGTAAAAATATGGGGCAGATCCAGGATCTTTGTACAGTTTGGGGCAGATATAGATAATAATCTGGATCTGACAGACGTGTAGGATTGTTTGGTCTTGGTGGACGTATGCGCTCCAATTTAGTTTGTAACAACCAAGCGTCCTCATTTAGATGTGTATTTTTTTATTTATTTATTTTTTCTTCTCACAGTTGTTATCACGATTTCAGGAAATGTAATTTTGGTCTTGGTTGTGACTTGGTCTTTTCACCCATTTGACCTCTGTCCTCACTGGGTCTCAAAAGTGCTCAGACTTATCTTCGATATGAGTGGTTTTGACTACAGCCCGTCACAGAAGTCTTGAGGAGGAGGTTTGGGTCAACCGTTGGAGTCGTTCGTGTCGCATGTTGTTAGGTTTAGGCTTTTAAGATAAGGGAAAGAGAGTGGTTTTGGAGTTAGGGAATTGCAGTGTGGCCCATTTTGGTAGTTTCGCTCATCATCTCTATCAGTTGTGATATCCTGCACTCACCAAGTTAATACAGTGTTGGACAATGAAGTCCCACTGGTCAAGAAACTCGAGCTGTCAGATTATTTATAAACCACTTTGTTTCAAATTGCCAGGGTGTGACTTACACTGTGGCTTTCTGGTAGGTCATAAAGCATAAAAAAACAAAACAGTGACATATAGTTGATAGGCCCATATATCTGAAATACAGCGTTTTATTTAAGCGTATTCCATCAGAGCTCGAGTTGAGAGGCAATACATCTGTCACAACAACCTGTCAGAATCCTGGACTGCTTCAGGAGGGGAGAGCTATTAGAGCTGTTTCTAGTTTCATACCTAGTTTGTTTCATAATTCATTTGTCATTGTGTGAAAAAAAATCACTATGGGAGGGTGCTGATGAGATGAGAGACAGGCTTTTGAACTGAATGTGCTGGCAGGATATATACGCTCCAGTAGCCGGTCATGGAGAATCGCTGATCTGACACCAAATCCACATAATAATTAAGCGTAGGCACACAACAACACAACACATGAAAGCAGCTGATGAGCCATGTTACTTACATTACTGACAGCAGATAAAACATTAGACTTCAATTAGACTTTATGAATTTCTTAGTAATCATTTATCAGTCACTGTAGTATTAGAAATGTTAATGTTTAATTATTTTTCCAAGATCCTCTAAACTCAAAATCCTGTTGCTTCTGGGGGAGATCAAGTCTCTGTTGGGTGTGCTAACTGTTGGTCAGTCAATTTTGGTGATAATTTTACTTTCCTCTCAAATAAGTGATTCAGCTTAGAGTTTATTTACTAACTGTCTGAACATCTGACTGCTTGTGTTTCCTGTGCTGCAGATTTCAGCAGTTCAGTGTTATTATCACTATACCACACATAATGCTGAACAGGACCAAAGTTATAATGATCCAGAATTATCTTGTTTATATTAAAACAGTCACTGTGTGTCATCTTGAAGTCGGCATTTCTTTTTTAAATATCTAACCAAGACCACAGTCTTGACCTTTCACCATGTGCATATACATAACCATAAAACAGTAAAAGGGTACTTCAGCTCTTTAGTATTACACTTATTACATAAAATGTAATGAGATATTCCTGAAAGAATAAGTGCCATAAGGAAACAACATGGATTACCATAAAAAAAGAATATTTTAGCAAAGGCAAGGATATCTCAATAGTAGTTCTTTGTTACTGTAGGTCCTCCATGCCTGCTATAGGCCCATTTCTTTTAGAGAAACACAAGCATTTTTTGGTTTACATTCCCAAACTGAGATAATCACCCTGCTGACATCATCAGGGTTATTTTCTTAGACTTTAAAAGGTCCTCAAGAGCCACAGAAGAGATTGTATATTAACTGTTTTTAATAGCTGATAGTAAAAGTGGTGGTGCCCCTTTACCTTGCTTTAATTGCCAGAATTGGATACTGTAGGAAAATACATGAAATATGTTGACAATGAATTTGCAGATACATTCAAATGAAAACTTCCTCCATATTTGATTAAAAAATATATAATCTGCTCAGCATCACATTTATTACAAAACATTTTTGTTAATTTTTATTGTTGCAGATGGACATATTTTTTTAAAAGACATCTGGAATATGACTAAAATAATGTGTTAATAATGAGTTATACTGGCATCAACTGAAATGGAGTCTGAGGAGCTCAGTGCAAGTTAGATGGCAGCATGAGAGATTGCTGTGCTTTCAGTCTCCTGTGTCGGCCCCTGATTTCTACTCGTCCCTCAAACAGACCCCTCCATCAAACAGGACCCAGGTAGAAGTGTGGGATTTTCATTAATGCTGCTTACCATCTTTAAACCCTTTGCTGTCCTCGGTCCTGTGCTGCATGCAGACCCTCCCCTCTCCCCTCGGCCCTCTAACGTCCTGGACTTTTATTGCCTGGGCTGATGGGAACATCTATAAAGAGACGCTCTGCCAGCAAGATGGCAAACATGTTTCTTGCTCAATCCTCATGAGTCTTCTTGAGAGAAGCTGAAAGAGTAATAGAGCTTCTGGGAGCCTGCTCCGTTCACTTGGGGGGGGGGGCAGTCCGGCATCATCTGGCTGAGGGAAATTGGTGAGGAATGTGCGGTGCGACAGCTTCATTGACGGCAGCCTGTTATATTGGTTTCCTGCGACAGAGCCACGTGAACATCTGTGCATGTTATTTTCAATGACCCACTTCAGGGCCACAGTACCATTACAGGAAGCTCTCAGGGATCAGAGTCTCTCTTTGGCGGTACCAGCAGTCGGGTTGCACACAATGGCTCCCGCAGGGTGGAGAATCGCAGCTCTCTGTCAAGAAAAACCTCACTTTGCAGTCACTGCCTCTGATGCATGCGACTGTGCAGGAGGAAAGTTTCTGTTACTCTACTTTGTATTGATTTTTTTTTTTCCCCCCTCCACGTGTTCACAACTGCGGTTGTCGAGTGAAAACTGTGAAAATTTACAGATGTTGGATGCTGTAAAAAAAAAAAAAAAAAAAAAAAAAAAAAAACCTACTAATGAAATGTTTAGGGGATGTAACAAGCTGTCTGTTTTCCCCAGACTCTGTATTTCATTGAGGAAGTGTGAACGTGCCGTGCAGGCAAGCGCTTCCTGTCACGGGGAGAGGAGGCAAAGGGGAGAGCAGATTGCCTTTATTCAGATTGGTGCCGTCCTTGTCACAGTTGTGATGACAAACAGGCTGTAAGACGGCGCCTTGCACTCATTTGTCAAACTTTCTCTGACATCAAGAATGCTTTGGCAGATAAGAGCAGCGGTGTAATCCGTCTTCAAGTTAGTTCACAAATACAATGGGTGACTGTATGCTTTTCATCACCTTGAATGGATAGATGATAAAGGGAAAACATACAGTATTTTCAAAGGCTTAGCGCTTTTCTTTTGAGCCATTCCTTCACTTCATGTTAAATACAATTTTCTCAAACATACTCTTTAGTAAAATCATTAAAGGTATAAAGGGAGTCCCGTCTGTCCCATTCTAGTGAACACAATATCATAGTAACACCTTCAGAGCACTTAATTTATATTTGACACAAATATTAATTTGGGATGCAACGATGAACTGATTAGATTTTGGTGGTCAAAGGTCAAGGTCAGTGTGACCTCACAAAACACATACTTGTGATGTCAGAACAAAGCAGTCACTGCTCTTGGTGAGCCAATCAGAAGAGAGAGGCTCTGAGCCTCCTCTCTTCTGATTGGCTGATTGTTGCTAGAGCTCCAAAGAGAAACCTGAGAGAGGAGATGTAAAACTACAATGAGATGGTTTTTTGGTTCTTAAAACCACAAATGTATCTTCTTATGGAGAGAAGTGTAAAATATGAGACCTTCTTTTAAATGGTTTCTTGTCATAATACACTTTTAATACATATAAATCCTCCATTTCAACTTGCCAAAAAACAAAACAATAAGAACCAAACTGTTGTTATTGTTACAGCAAATACAACTGATGCCAGATGTAACAAATTCAATTGAAAAATTTTTTCCACTGCTCTGTTAATTATCCTGCGGAACCGGCTCAACATCTGTCTTGTGCCGGTTTGTTTGCCTTAACATAATGTGGTGATGAAAGCAAAACTGTGTCATATTTCATATGAATACGTGCCGGAGAAAGAAATCTCCACGCTTATCATCTTTCATCGTCTCAGACAGATGTCCGTTAGCTGCCCGGGGCTGCTGTCATCAGATGTCATTAATCAAGTGGCCTCTGTTGCTCTCATGTTGAACCTCACCTGTCACCTTCACAATGCAACAATCAGACACAATGGCTAGCAAGAATAAAGCTTTGCCAGTGTCGCAGTTGATGAAAGCAGCACAGGTAGAGAGGACTCCAAGGCAGGCAGATTCACCGAAGATACCGAAATAGTGGAAACAGGATTACAGGCACGCTGGCAAGCAGGGGCGCAGACAGGCAGAGGCAACAGGAAAAATACACGCTGGTCGCAGGAACACAGGGAAAACACAAGGGAACGTAAAGACATACGAAACGGAGCAGACGATCTGACAGAAGAAGTGGTGAAAATGGCAGGTATACAGACGAGTGGCGGAGGAAACGGCAACGTATAGTGACTTCGTAAGGTGCCGGGCCTCTACGTACTGCCAGAATAGCTGCAGTGCTCCTCTAGTATTGATTCTATGAGTCTCTGAACTCTACAGGAGGGATGATCTCCATTCTTCCCAAAGGAGAAATGTCCGACTGTCTTAACACGTCGGTCCAAAATCCCATAGGTGTTCAACTGGGTTGAGACCTGGTGACTGTGAAGGCCACAGAATATGATTCACATTATTTTCATACTCATCAAACCAGCCAGTGACCCCTTGAGCCCTGTGGAGGGGGGCACGTCTGGTCTGAGACCGCTTTCCCATTCACTTAAATCTCTTGAAGTGTCAGACTTTTGGATCCCACTGAACATTTCTGCAACACTGAGTAGGAAAGTAATTAGTGTTAGTGTGTTAATGACTGTTTCACTTCGACAGACATTGATTCACAAGCCCACCGAATCAGTCATTGCGTTTTGTTACCTGGTTTTATTGTGTGGTTTCCTACGAAACTTTATTACTTTATTGATTATGACTACAGAAGTGACACACCTCTTTTTATTACAATACCACAGCTCTATATTTGTGTGTAATTAGGATAAATTTGCCAGTACATCAGTATTTTTCCTCATTTATGTGCTTATAGTATAGGTTTTGGTCATGGTTTCTCACGTTTTAACAAAGAACATGATGTATTTTTGTCAAGGTAAAGATATAAAGACATTTGTTTTGAAACGAGTAAACTTGGATGACTTATATTTTTCTGTTGCGGTTTGATATAAACGGTGAAGGTTGTGATAACTCGTCTTTATTTGTTGTTAAGTGTTGTGACTTCACATTCATGTCTTGAAGTCCTCTCTCAGTACTCTCAGCCTTAGTTAATTAGCTGCTTGTAATTATGCTTCAAGGCATTTTATGTTTGACCTCAACTACCACAAGTAGTGTGCTGCTTTGTGTGCTGTTTTTTTTTATTTTCAGCACAGTAAACAATATAGTAATCATGCTGTTGCTGCTGTTGATTCAGCTGTCAGTGGTTACGAATTGAACACAGTTATGAACTTCTTTGTAAAAAGTAAAGGTCTTTTAAAAGTCAGTTGTTTATTGCATATATGTATGATTTGCATTACCAGATCTTCGATGTACTGTATTTTGTAATAAGCCAGTTTATCCGAGTAAAAATGAACAACACATCCCGGTATGTTAGATTAAACCAGCGTGTGGTCCATTAGTTACCCAGTGGTGTATAATGTCATACAATGCATATATGATATGTCAAACATTGTGCTGTTGGTAGGCTGATGTCATGAGCCTGATGGGATGATCACGCTGCTCTGAAGTAGGCAACATTAGCCAGATCAGCTTTTTAAAACCGTATGTCAAGTGTGTTAGGAAACCTTAGTGGCCAAAACAAAATAATTAATTAATGCAGCTTTAAAACAAACTGTCTGAACCTTGTGTGACTCCACTGGGCTGCATGTTCCCATGTTTGCTCTCAGCGTTCTACATGCTAATTATATCTGGTGTAATGTTTCTCCCGACCCTTTGTGTTTCAGACATCAAAGTGCATCGACAGACTGCAGCCTTGAAGGGACTTCCCTTGCATCTCCGTGACAGTCATGAGAAGCTGTTCAGGAACTGTGAGTAGGAACTGTCAACATCACCAGTGGTCTTCAAGATTACTTTTGACTGCCTTAGCTGCCAAGTTGATAAGTTGAGTATTTGGTGTCTTTATATTTTTTTACCAGTGGCAACAGTGTGGCGGGTACTGGTTTTACCCTGTGAGTCTGTGTGTGTCATCATGGCTAAATGACCTGGAGACACCTACTGCAGCAGGAACTACCACAGAGGCAGTTTCCAGTACCTTGGCAGGTGTTTATACGTCTCTCAGCGTAATTGTCGGCATGATCACATCACAACTGTGCGAGATACAGTCTCAAAACTTTACAAGTGTGTAGTTGAGATCAAAATGAAGGCTTATTTCCAAGCTGGTTGACGTTCTGACCCATGACCACTGGGTCATGATCCCATGCTAGTTCACAGTGTCGCCAAACTCTGTCTGTTTAAGATTATTGCGTTGAAGTTTTTTCTTTTTGTTTTGTACAGTGCAGAGCTACAGTACAGATGCGGTAGAGTAGAATATGAAGTAAGACTATAAGACTTCCATTACCTGACATGAATCAAATGGCTTATTGTGAGAGTCAGAGCTCATTTACTATTCTAAGGTGCATTTTTTATCAATTTGTTATACCTGTTAAGTTCTAAGCCAGTTTTTCATTAATTTAATTGTATTGCCTTTTGGGCTGGTAAGTAATGAAAATCTATAAATCATTATAAAAACAAAAACTCTTAGTGTCTAAATAATTGGAGGCTTTTTCTGTTAAAACAGACTTGTAGACTTTAAAAGCCCGGGCTCGCAGGATGCGCAGAAGGTCATCTAACTTCATAGCACTGTGGAAACTTAATAATGCATCAGCCAGCACAACGTCTGATTGATTGTGCAGCAAACTGGGAAGCTCTCCCACTATGTTTCTCCTTGGCATGAAGCCAGAGGGATGCTTCCTAACAGCACCTGCAACTCTGCCCTGGGCTGAGATGCATAATACAGTCATCATTTTTTTTTCTCTGGCATCAAACAGAAAGCTCTTCCTCCAAAGACCATGGAGGATACAGGTTTACTGGTAAGTCCAGTGGGCCACTCCTCTAACTGCAGCCATAGCCCGCTACAGTTTGAGAATGTGACTGACTGCATGGTTGCATGTTGTACTGTACAATGGGTTTTTTTTCCCAAGCCATTTGGTGATGCGTTTGTTTTTAACTACAGAAACTTGCGTGGTAGATTTTTTTTTGGGGGGGAGGGGGGAGGGTTATCACACGTGCATTCACAACCGCGAAGACTTTCTTTTGCGTCCTGTGTCCAGCACTCGGCCCCGGTCAGATCCGCATCAACAGAGGATAAAGACGGTTCTATCTATACACCTACGTATAATAAAAAGCTAAACAGTGAACCATCGTCGAACAATGTGAGGGTGTTGTGTCTTGAACTCTTTGCCTACAAAATAACAAAACAGCACTAAAGGGAAGATAAATCCCTTCACGCTTAGGATAACAGAAGATACTAAAGACGAACCTTTGAAGTCTTTGGAGAAATAGTTCATCTCCTCCCACAGGGAGACCACAGCCCTGCTCTAGCTCTTGTACGGATTGTGAATGTCAACTATTTTGATGACCACTTTTATGCCTATGCAGTGGAAAAAGCTGATGGGTTCAGACTTTGGTGATTTGTCTGATTTTACACCGCTTGGCTTGAATATATTTTCAAGGGAAACCAGATGTCAGCCAAAGATGTACGGTTTTGTAGTTTCATGATTTAACATGATATGTTGACTAAATGTCTGAAGACGTTTTAAAATAAGAATTTAGAAAAATAATTAAGTGGCAGTTTCATTTTTATTCATCACATTCAACCAATCTTTTTAAATAACACAAGTAATTTTGTGCAAAACAAATGTGTTAATAGTTTCCCATTAATGCACACAAACAAAAGGTTGGTGGTAATTTAATGATGAAGTTTAATGATGAAAACAGCTGAAGCACAATTGAGAAATAATCCAACACCCAGGCAAAACTCATGCAGGAACAAAAACCAAAAGCACCAGGAGACAACAGTGACAAGGACTGAGGGAAAGACACAGACTTAACGACAAGGGACAAGGGAGGCAAAGATGATTGGACACAAGTGAAACACATTCGGGCGAGGGAGACGATCACAATGGAGGGAAACTGGACAAAGACAAAGTAAAACAACCATGAGACATGTGAGGGAAGTAATTTCAAAGTAAAAAAGGAAATAAACGAAATCCAAACATAAAGTCCAACAAAAGAAAGAGTCCCTTCAGGGCAGATCATGACAAATAGTCGTACACGAGCCAGTTGAGCATCTCTGTGACTGAAGCTCCTGCTCTGTGCCCCAACAATGACCCCTCTTCCAAAGTCACTTAGAACTTTTCCTCTCAGCATCAACTGGGTCAGCTCAGAATTTTCATACCTGCCACAGAGCATGACGGGATGTTAACTGCTTAATTGCATTACGCAGTGCACCTGTGTGGAAGCAACTGCATTTGTCATGTTTCTCCACTAAACTACCTGAAAAGTGTTACACTGCAGAATTGTTCCAATCATTAGGTCGCCATGTGTCCATTTGGAGACTCCAGACCGCCTGTCACATTTTTATTTTGTGATATCGTCATCAAATCTGATGCAGTTATTCCTTGGTATTTACACCAACCTGCAGCCCCATAGCATCCTTCATATGTAAAGATAAAACCACAAGCAGCTATTTTCACTTATTCATTTGGACAGCGCCAACATGGTTCAGGAGCTGCAACCTTTTCAATATGGTTATGGTTTTTAATAGATATGCATTGTTCGTCTAACAACACTTATGCAAAAGTGCACAAGTCAGCATTAAACTGCTTTTAGAACCACTTTCATGCAGATGTGCCACCAAATAGCAGATTACTTGTTTACACAGCAGAGACAGCAAGAAGAAAAGTCGTGGGTTTTATATTTTCAAAAATCTTGCACTGCTGTTACAAAAGCTTGTCTTTAGCTCAGTTGACAAACGTGCTTTTCAAACCCATCTTTCCAGACATCATTATTTCATAACTTTATGTATTTATACAGACGTGAAAACACTGTCTGGATGGATGTTGCAGTGCGGCTCTCTCTCTGTCTTCCAGTGCAGATTCTTTGAGTGAGCGATCACGCTAACCTTGATAGGAATTATTTACTGACACACGTCAAACTGAAAAAGGAGAGAGGTGATCTGGGCTCAGTTACAAGACGGGCTGTAAAGACAAAAGGAATCCTTGATGAAGTTCTTTTGAAGTGCCTTTTACAGAAGTCCTTGGAAATACATATTGATGAAGTCCAAATTGTCTGGCCTGGAGGGAGAAGGCAGGCGACTGCTTTGCATTGTGCTATAAATATTCACTGAAGAGGACGTGGCTCAGTTCAGCGCGTGAGTAGAATTAATAGGTTAAAATGATTGGAGATAATTAGAGACGAAGGGAAGGACCAGCACCATCAGCAGAGATCAGTTCCTTTCACAGAGGAAGGTGCTCTTCTCCTATCACTCCTGAAAACATTTGTTTCAGCGCTCAAACTCACAGGTCCAGCCATCACTGCATTATTAATGTGAAGACCTGAAGGCAGAAGCTCCCCAAGTGCACTAAACAAAGTTATCTGTAAAATCTGGACGGAGGAAACAATATGTTATTTTATACAGCAGAGTCCTGACAAACTGGACTGGACAAATTAGTATTCAGAAGACGCTTATCCCAGTTTGGACCTGTGAGGCTCCTTGTTCTCTGTTCAGAAACACTTTGAACCTTTGTCTCTGGAGAAGACTTAGAGGAAGGTGAAGGTGTGAAAACCTCCTGCTTGTCATTTCATTAGAGTGTAAGCATTAATTGCACACACTTGACTGATTGTTACAGCTGCACAAACAAGTACAAGATTATACATAGTGTGAATGTTGTCGCAGTGATGAACACACAGAAATGTCATCCAACCTGGGTGGTAGTGGTAAAGGTGGGTAAACCCTACTTTACCTCAGCTAATTACAATAATGTTCACGACCTATAGTTACTGTAAGGGACATGAATGCATTTAGATGTCAGGGTTTCTTCCAGTGTTTAATAGGATTCCACTTAGTGCATAGATCTGACAGCCATGTACCAGGCAACAGCCAAACCTTTAATTTTTAGGTGTTACAGAATTAACGTTAATTAGCTACATTCAATATAATCTGCTGCCAGATACATCTGCCATTTTAACTGGCTACAGCGACACCAGTGCTGCCTTTACATGCAAATTTGGCTTGGTGAATAGAAGATAGACTGTGTTTAAAGATGACGTAGACTCTGTGACGTCACCCACAGGTTTCTGAAGAGCAGTTTTGAAGTTCAGAGTGGAGCCAGCCTCAAGTGGTCATTTGAGGAACTGCAGTTTTTGGCACACCAAATATTTCCTCCTTTTTTTTCAGCCCTGGAGTTTGCCGCTTGGAATAGAGGTATTTTGCAACTAGGCATCAGATCCAAGAACGTAGAACTGGCAATCAGAAGCCAACTCATCAGTAGTAGACAGCTGTTTCTGGCAAAAAAAAGTAGACCGACAACTTAAGCAACTTGTTGGAGAGTTTGTGGAGACCAAAACAGAGCTAAAAGGAGAGTGAATATTGGACTTTTATTCATCAGGAGGCCAGAAACACGACTCCAAATTAATGTTGCTCCATATCTGCTGGATGTCCTACTGATAATGCATCAAAAGTGTTTTCGGATTGTTCCTCCGCCCCCTTGTGGCCAAAATCAATTAATGCAGCTTTAAATTAAAAATGCACGACAAGTGTATCCGTGATTATCATGAATCCTGTGGGGCATTCTCATGGCACAGTTGTGTGTAATTCAAGTGTTTCAGCATACAACTAGCTTGATATCCCTTTAGTCTCAGTGGTCAGTCACTTGCATCACGTAGCTCTGAGTACTGTACGTCTCAGCTTAGCGCTTCAAGTCTTCAGAGAGTTCAAAGACGGACTACAGCTCTTATTGAGCCAATTACACCTTCGGACATGCAGTTCATTTCCAATGCAGCTATTTATTTGCCTATTTGCCTTCCGCTTCGACATAATCATACACACTGAATACATGAAAGGAGAATAACAGTAAAAAATCATTTCATCAGTCCCCGTGGAGCCTCTCCATCTAAATCACAAGCAAAAGTCCCGTTTCGAAACATGTAAGAGGCATTCAGAGAAACATCCTGCCGACATGACATGGAGTCTTCTGGGACAACAACAAGTATGAGTGACAACTATGATCATGCTAGCGACTCCTGTTGCGATTCTGTTGTGATTCCCTGGTGTTTTAACATCTGTGATGGGATGCACTATGTTTGAGCTCACCATGGTTTTCCGTCACTCGCTTTCATTAATAAAGGGGCAGAAGTGAGACAAGAAAATCAATGTAGTTTTATTCTAAAACCATGTTTTATGATATATTTTATTGTCTAATTATGACTTTACAATCTTTTCAAAAAAAGGAATTATGCAGTACATCCATCGACACGGTAGCTGGTGGGTTGATGGAAGCTAAAAGTCATTGTGTCGTTTCCTAAATTGAAAAATGTATGTCATTTACGAGGATAATATTCAGAGAACAAATTCAAATCCAAAAAGCTTTTTACAGGTCAGCTCCTTCATAAAAAGTAGCTGTTTACCCAATGCAGCTCAGTCAGTCGTATTATGGAGATCATTTATACTAATTCCTGTAACTGGAACTGTCAACAACAAAGCAGTTTTTGTTTTGGTTTTTAATGGTTTTGCTTTAATGGTTCATTTTATTTATGAGGGATGCAATGGTTTTTCATTATAAGCCGTGCTATTTGCTTCTGTTTGGAGTGGGGTTAATGGATAATGATAGGCATGCAAACACTCATCCATATGCAGATTGTGTAAACCATTGGAATGAGGTGAGTCTCTGCAAGGGGACTGGTTTAACATGACACAGGACCACTGCAAATAAATTCACTCTGCCAGTAGTCGGCATCAAATTTCACTTTTATCAAGTGGATGCAGCATCACTCACTGGTTTTTGATAGCAGGACTTGAGGCCTCAAGTTTGGCTTCATGCTTGACACTTTTGGAACTACAAACATCTGCATTTTACTGAATGGGAAAGTGGTCTCAGATTTTTAGACCCTACTACTTATCTCGGCAAAGAGGTGGAACGCGGATGGGTGGATCAAATGAAAGCTGACTGGAGTGGACTGTCAATCAAAGTCCGAAAATCCCAAACCGTACCTTCTGAATCTTTATATCTTCTTACTGGAGCAGCCATTGTTCAAGTGGTCACCAAGATGCAAATTAGGATTGGTATATATATTGTGATAGCTTCATTAATTTTATTAGCTTTGACAGTATTGTGTCTTGTGGACAATTTATATTGATGTTTGGATTTCCAGAGAAAGAGTGACAACTTTTGAATGGGTCTCTACTGGCACCAAAGATTTGAACACTGCGGTACTGTATTGTACAGGCTAATTCCAGTTCTTGTTTTCTTAGATTCTAAGTTTAGCCTCCTTTTCTTTTAGTAGTATAAACAGACAACAACATTATTCTTACCAGGTTACTTTTGTGAAATCTGGTGGCCAGTGATGCCAGTGCCAACCCTACAATCTGATAGGCCACCCCAAAATTTCTGCCACGTCAATGGCTTCCATCTTTCTCTGGGGCAGGTGTTTGACCAAAATGTTTGTTTCTACTGAGTATGTTTAGTCTGTCCCACTTCACCATACATGCTAATGCTAACACTGGAGCCTGTTATTTGGCTTGGGCTCAGTGGTTGGTTAGCTATGAGACCAGTGGTTCTCCACTGGTGTGCCATGAAGCAAGATCAAGAATTTTAGGACAACCAATAATTTTGTATAGGCCACCATCCACATTTTTATATCAATTTCGGTAACAGGAGGGGAATGAGAATTTAGCTGCACATCAAATCAGGTAATCCTCTCTCTCTCTCTCCATGATGTTAATGAAACAGTTATGTTAATAACAATTTTTCAGTTCCTCCAGCCCACTAAATCTGCCCTGATTCAACCACATAATGCATAATGCACCAGCGAGTACTTTTGTGAAGTGAAAGTTCAATTCTACCCTAAAGCCATGAAAGATTAGGGCTGCTCTGTTCGCCTAGTTTGTTTTGTGCTACCAGAGCTGTACACATTCTCTCTCTCTCTCTCTCTCTCTCTCTCCATTTATTTTTTTGATTTCTGTTTCCCACTGTCGTCCACACCCCTCCCTCCCCTCCTCCTCTCACCATCTGTAAATTCTGGATTATGATTATTAGGTATTGGATATAAAGTGCTGGTGATATGAATGTGCCACTTCTTTAATCCAGATAAGAGATAAATACAACATGAGTCATTTTGAGTTCATTTAAAGAAAGATAAAACCACAGTGTTTTTGCATAATGCATTTTTGCTTGGTGGTTTGCTGAGAGCATTTGACCACTTAATAGCCTTAACTTTTGTTAATGAGCTCAGGAAAAGGTCCCATTTATTTGTCATTGTAAATGTTAGACTATAAAAGGCTCTGCAAATTAGGAGATAGACCTTCAGCAGTTATGTGTATGTGTGAAGCCTGTTAACATATTTTTTAACCTATTATTAGTAGAATATTAAAGCATATAAAAAATTCTATGCACTGTGCACACACACTAGCGACACATTGTGTCACCTCTAGACATCCCCTGGGACACCCCAGTTAACAATTCCTATACCCCTGCACATCACTAAAAAGAAACCCAACAGGGCAAGAAGCAGACCAGAAAGGTTGTGAGTAAACAGAGTAAAGATATTTATAAGAGGGCTATAATTATCACCCAAACTAAGATCATCTGGTTAAACTGTTGGCATGTGTGATTTCACAGTGAGGGCTTTATTCAATGGTCTTCATGAAAAACTGTAACATGATCCTGGAGTTTGCTGTTTAATAAATCAGGATCTTCTTCAGTGCTCATGATTAAAAGATGAAATCTTTCTGACCTTAAACCTGCAGTTTGGCTACTTGAACAGCAGAAGTTGTGAACACAACATTGAATACTTGGGAATACTTTTAAGTTGATATGGTGAACTTGTTTGCAAACAGCTGCTTATTTCTATATCCAGCAGTTACAGAGCAACATTATCATTAATTTAGAGTCATGTTTATGTCCACCTGATGAATATACGTCAAGTATTCTCTCGCTTTTTGCTCTGTTTTTGGTCTCCACCAGCTCCTGAGGAAAATATCTGACTGTTTACCTGCTAAAAGCTCCACAATGTTCACCAGCTTATCTCTAACTGTGTCTCTCTGCTGTTTGGTGCTGAGAAAGTAGCATACAATAAGTTTTGTTTTAGAACTTTTTCAATTGAAACCAGGTGAAAATAATTCAATGAGAGAGTTGAGAGTGAACCAGAAATACCCTTAACAAAGTTGAGGGCAGCTAAACAACGAGCTGAAACTCAGTATAAAGATTTGTGAAGCTGAAGGGAGCTGCAGACTCAAGTGATAATTCTCTGCAGGTTTATCACAAGGAGCGATCCCTTTCACATTGTCACATTGTTTTCACTACGTCATTGTGCCTCCGTGCCGGCGGCAGCCAGAGCCGGAGACATTTATCTTTGGCGGGATGTCTGTCCATCTGTCCATCTCATTCTCGTGGACACGATATCTCAGTAACGCCTTGATAGAACTTCCTCAGATTTGGCACAAACATTCACTAGGACACAAGGATGAACTGATTAGACTAAGGTTACTACATGTTCTACGGATGGATTTCACGTAATTCTTTATGACAGATCTCAAGGTTCTTACTTTCGGTTCAGAACAAGGGAGTTACTGTTTGACTTTGGCCCTTCATAGAGGATGTAAAGAGATTTTACAGGAGAATATGTATTGTGCCAAATTTCCAACCACAATGGTACTCACTTGACACCCACAGTATTTGTACATATTGCATCAAACATGGAGCCATACTTAAAGTCATGACCGCCCTCCACAGTATTATTTCATATGAAAAAGAAAATGAGTTTTCTCCAAGGTCAAAGCACTGACAGAACATTTCCACCTGCGCTTCACTGCTACAGCTTGTGTCATACGAGAATCCTGGATCACAACGACATAAAACTGTGCAGTGGCCAACTGCATCATACGTTGTATTAACATATACAATCTAATTTAGGTGTTCTCGGGGGGAAACGGGCAGATTTAATAAAGCTAAATGTTGTTGCTCACTCAGGCAGAGAAGAAAACTCAGATCCCTCGCCACGTTTTCAAGAGCAAAAGCAGACAGTAACCCAATCACTGCAACCCTTTGACCGTTTCGTTTCTGTATGCATGCAGCTCGGGTGTGTTACCACATATGCGGTGTGAGTATAAACATCCAACTGCGCTTTGATTAATATGCAAAGCACATGTATCAGAAACACACTCCTGCTCGCCTGCCCCCTCCCCACCCACCCCCCAAGCACTTATCACATTTAACATTGAGTAACCATTCAAATAATGTCTGCTGAGGAATCATCCTGCATAAAGCACCATCTGTGCCACGTTGCTTGTCCTTTTTCACTGCCAATGTAAACAGTGGAAACACCAGATCACAGGCAAAGTAATACACAAAAAAGGCTTACATCCACAAAACAGGTCAGCTTGTAATCAGTAATCAATTCTCCTTCTGCACAACCAAAGCTGTGCCATAGGGGAAATATTTGCTGGAATAATTTGCAAACATCAGGGATGAGGGAAGGAGTCAGCATGAGAGCTGATTGGAGAGGTGACATTGCTGATTAAAACATCAGCATTGGCGGAATGGCGCTTGGGCTATATGTGATAGGTCACCTCATCCATTTTTATTGAATCAGGAAATAAGCGAGATCCCAATGTCAAAAAGCACCAGGATTTGCGGGAACATCTTTAACCCGTCTCTTCGGCTATGAAATTAGCACTTTGCCTTCCTCATCCTCCACTTGCTGTATTTAAATGTATTCAAATGAGGAGGAGAAAGGCCGGTGCAGGGTGGTATTCTGGCAAAGTAATCAGCAGATCCATGATAATGAGATATTACTGCTGCAGCCCTTATATCTCTGGCAGTGGATATATATTGTCTATATATATATATATATATATATATATATACAGTGGGGTATTAAGCAGATCAGGTATCAATCCACATTAATACAGTTATGACAGTCACTGTCATTATTAAATCAATACCAATATCAGTTACAATCACTTAGCCAAAGCAGGCTACAATCTAAGCTTCCCTGGCCACATGTTACCTGACATGAAAATGAAGTGGTGAGGTACAATAGACAGATTTTAAATATGGGAGAAAGAGAGCACTGGTGTTGGATCTGTACTTGATATTGGCGGATGTCTTGAGTTGAGGTATCAGAATCAGTATTTGGAGACAGGAAGTCGAAGAAGTGCTTTTGTATAAAATAAAATAAAAAGAGCCACAGCTTCAAGCTTGAGAGAGGAGAGAGAGAGGAACACGTCAGTAGCCAGTCCACGTATGGCTTGCCACCAACATGGCGTCCTCTCCGCTGCGTATGATAAACACAGACTTTATTTACACAATCAGGCAGAATTTCCCGCTCTGTCTGTCGTCTCTGTGTTGATATGTTGTACTCTAACCATCCTCGCTGTTAGGCTGGTGTCACAGACTCGCTCTCGCCGTTCCTTGACTCGGCTTCATGGTGCTTGTGTCATGCTGCGTTGTCAGTCTCCCCCTTCGCTGTCCTCTGTCTGTGCTCCTGTCTCAGCTCTACGCTCCCGTCTGTCTGGTAGCACTGTCGAGTCATCTCCTGTTGACTCCACCACGGTGCGCCACATGCAAACGACAAGCAGGATACATACACATACATACACGTCTCCCCAGAATCCCCATTGGCACTTGTCTTCCTGAGTCCTACATTGATTAGTGTGTTCAGGTGTTCACAAAGTGCACAGGTGCCTTTTTTTGTGCTTTAAAGCAAAAACGAAAAAAGGGAAAAACTGCCATTTTTCTGTTTTTCTTGTCAGAATTAAAAAAAACTAAAAGAAAAACGAACATCTAATTGGAAGAAATGGTCTAATTCCAGTATTTGCAAATTCCCTTTTTTTAATTTTTCCTCGTTGAACTGAAGAATGAAGAAAGGTAGTCAGGTGGCACCGAAGTACAGGTAAATATTTCAAAACAAAAGCCAAGAGCATAGAATGGCCATCCTAGTGTGTAACATTACGCAATGTTTTTTTTTTGTTGCGTCAGGACATGAAAAGCATTTGATCAAAACTGTGTGATGTATTATTTATTTGCAAAGCATGAATTAATAACCTAGTTAATTAATATGTGGAAATACACTGTGTGGTCCTTCCCAAACAAATTATTGTTCTACTACATGATCAAGCTAATAGTCCCTTTTTTATAGCTGTTGTTTGTTGTTGGTTGTAGCCAACACAACAACACAGCAGACAAATCACTCTACCAAGAGCAAAATAACTATAACTACATATATTGTAGCTATTTTACGCTCGAGTCGCCTCTAAGGTCGAGTCTACAGACAGAGTTTCAACATAGACCAGACTCCGGTATTCCTAATCCAAACATTTGATGGGTTCTTCCCTGGCCCAGAAATACACAAATAATAAGCAGCTGTCTGTGCTTGCATAATTCTCCACTTTAATAGAAAGGCCACGCTATCCACTTGGCTTTTATTTTGAAATATTTACCTTTAGCTCCATGCCTGACTACCTTTTTTCATTCTTCAATTCAACAAGGAAAAATGAAAAACAGGAATTTGCAAACACCAGAACTGGACCATTTCCCTTCAATTTGATGTTCTTGTTTTTGCCTAAATGTACCTTAAGTATATGTATTTTTCTGGTTGCATTTGAAGGATATATTATATTTGGTCTTGAAATGTGGATGTTATTGTGGTGGCCCCAGAAATAGGTCCAGACAGTTTAACTCTGTAAACTGATGCCATAGTTTGTTTAGGATTCGAATTAAGAAAATGGCTCAATAGATAAAAAAAAAAAAAGAAAAAAATATATGTTCAATCTTGGGTAAGAAGGGTCTGAAATTTCAAATGCATGAGGCCGGTGCTTGAATTACAATGAGAAGATTTGAGAGTGCAGTGATTGACACGAAGATATCTGAAAAGTCTGAGGAGAGAGTCTGAGACAAGTTCTGGGGACTGTTGACCCTTCGACCAGCGCTCATATATTAATTAGGTTTTGAACATTTCACAACCAGAATAAAAAACACAGGGTCTGGCCTTGGACACAGGCACAGATAGAGCTTCAAAGTTGTCAGTGAAGTGAAGAAATGAATGTTTGATACTTTAACATTATCGGTCAATAATCTTTTAGCTTGGAAATAAACTTATTAGTTATCCCCCCCCTGTGTTCTTGAGGCTGGAAATCTTGAGTTTTTGGAACTTGACCCATACTGGGGGCTAAAGGTTTGGATATCTCAGTCTCTATTTATTTCATTTTGACCATTCTTTTTTAAATCTATTTCTTTTAAGTCCCCACAGAAGTAATACTGACTTCTTAACTTCTGATCTCTACTGCTGGCTACTGTGAATACAAGTACAGTCCCATCTGATCGTGATTCAGATCATGGATTGCGATTCTACCTCAAAAAAGATCGTCATTTGATCATTTACCCATATCACCCACCCCTGTAAGTATTTATGTACAAGTATATACACATATACATATACATTCCTCAAAGCTCGGAGCACGCATGCACATTTCTGTCATGGTGATATGATCTGACAACATCACATTCACCAGCGATACCACCAAGACCATCTAAAGACTCTGACACTTAGCTCGTCAGTACGATGTTGCAGGTTAGGTTATTAAAATTATTTGCATTTGCTTTGGAGATGTATCGACGTGAACAGTAGCATAACTAGAAATAACGTGGGTGGACATAGAAAAAAAATCTGGCATAACGGCCATGCATGCTCGTGACAGCACAGCAGAAACAATGTGAAGTGCAGATACACAGTAACCATAAACAGGAAGTGTAAATATAGTGTATATGTGAGTACAGGTCTCAGACTTTTGGACCTCACTGGTAGCTCACCTGAAACTGTTTGACTAAAGTCCAATTTAGTGAGTCCAGTTTGAGCAACAGCATGAAGAAAAGTTCAGACACTGCTAATGCTCTGATGTCAGGTTTTCTCTGACTGACAGCTGAGAGCAGTGATATCACTGTACTGTTTGTCAAGCCGGTGACAGCCGAAAGGACGCACCATTCATCTGAGGAAATATGTCACCGCGGCTTAACTTTATCTCCGGGAGGCTACTTCATCAAGTTTACCGTCGGTGGAAAAGTGGCTTCTGACAGCTCGATTCAGGCCTGAATTAACATCCATATCTATCTACTTACTGTCTGATAGGGAGAATAAAGTAGGTCACGCTGCAGCTTTTGAGAGTGGATTGATTCGAACCTTTGATATTCTTTGACGCCGTTGTTGTGTCACAAAAGTGAAGCAATATTCTTTGTTTGGCTGTTATTTAAATTTGAGCCTAACTAAAAGGAGCTAGCTTGACAGGATCCATCTTTTAGGCAGGGAGACGCTCGGGGAGATGCTCTGCAGGTTTTCACTGATCTTGTGTTTGTATGTAAACAGAGAGGTGTGTGTATGCTTTGGAGATGTATCTATAATATCATGTAGATTTTCACAGTGAATGGTTCTGTGGTTTGGTTATTTTATCTCAGTCTAGTGTCTGTATGTGTGCTCTCATTTTATGTTTGTATTTAATGTGTTTTATGGTGATGTTTGGTTTTATGCAGCAGTTGCTTTAATCCGAGACAATTTGCTCCCAGGAGAGACAATAAAAGTAAACTTGATCCTGACTTGAAGCGGTGCGCCGCAGGTCCTGAAGGTTTTACATAATGTTGCTGCTGCCATTCACAAACAGTAGTAAACAAGAGCCAAAAAAATTATATGTTTTATTTTCAGTAGTCGCATAATCTAGTGAACATGGTCCCGCGACAAGAGCTTCGGCCATCGTTCCATTTAAAAGACAAGAGGTTACGATGCGTCCTCAGGGCAGCTGGGAGGCTACAGTGAGTCGGTATTGGAAAGTGACAAGATAGCCCGGGGCTAGCTGGTTAGCATGCTAACAACAGCAGAAAAAACTCTTGGTGAGTAAAAGGAATGAAGTTTGATAGACTGTTTACTGTAAAGTGTAAATGTAAAAACGAACACTGTCTCTGTTTTTCTTGAAGTTAGTACCAAACAAAACCTCAGATGTGCTCACTGTCAGTTTTACCTGTAAATAAAGTGGTTTAGATAATCTGGCCCAAACAGCCTGTCTAATCATCTCACTCCTCTCTGGTGATGCTGTACTGTAGCTTTTTCTTTTATTGCCAACAAATCCCATGTGCAGAGCCGAACCAACAATCAGCATGTCCTAATAATAACTACTGTGTGTGTATCCAAAGTCTGATAGATCTTATTCCTCTGTTCCACAGAGCTCTGTTGTTGTCCAAAAACTTTTAAAGACCCATTAATGAGGGACACCATTGCACTGTGTGACACATACCGTCATTACTGTGGACACATCTAATGTGTGTTATTCCACTGCTGAAAGTAGTCCCCGACAACACTGTTATCTCCTGTTTTCTAAAAACTATGGAGCTGGAGACATTATGTTTTCGGGTTGTCAGTCCGTCCGTCTGAATGTTCCGACTTGAGGAAGAACTGATTAGATTTTGATGGTCAAAGGTCAAGGTCACGGTGACCTCACAAAGCATGGTTTTGGCCTTGTGAACGCGGGGAACTCCCGAAGGGAATCCCTTCAAAATTTAGCACAAAAGTCCTCATGGAGCTGATTAGATTTTGGTGGTTAAAGGTCAAAGGTCAAGGATGCAGTGACCACACAAAACACTAGTTATGATACAATTTAATAAAAAAATGTCTAACAGGATAAAATGATGAAGTAATGATATTTTATATCCAGAAAGTTAAAGGTCAACTTCACTGTAGCATCATAATGTTCTTCAAAAACACTTCTGGCCATTATTCAACGCTGTGGCTCAGGAAGTGGAGCGTACCCCTCAGTCCAGTGTGGCTGGTTGGGCGGAGGGATACAACCACAAGTTTTTCTAGTTAAAAGTAAAACTCTACTGTATGTGTGAGCTGTTTGTAAAGATAAACTAACACATTCCTGATTTTGGCCTTTTCATGGATTTATAGACAGTGAGAAAAATATACAATAACAGCAGTCTTATCCTTTAGAGGAACCGTCTATATCTGTTCATTTATTCTCAGCGACTGACGACGTCAGTCATCTCTGTCATCAGTAACATCCCCTACATATTTTCTTTGATGTACAAAAGCATTTTTGTGTTTGTATGAGAAGAGAGTGGACTGCATCCACCCACAGCTCATACCTCTAAAAAAAAAAAAATCCTCTCTCACAGAATCACGTCACAGTCGTCATAAGCAATTGGAGAATTTCAGATTGTGTGTCATGGCTGCCAGGAGGGTTTTCACCATCATCAAAGATGATGCACACTATTGTCCTCTTTTCTTTTCTTTCTTTTTTTTAAACTTCACTCCAAGCCTGCTGCAAACAAACTCAGCTCCCATTTCTCTTTCTTTACTTTATTTCCTTTGCTCTTTTGGAGATTTGAGGCCACTTGCAGCAGACATAATAAAACTGAAATACAGTATAGTCTAATCATTACTTAAAAATGACATGCAGAATGCTTTACATTCTTCACAGTGAATTCAAGAAATTGCAAAGCAAGGAGGCAAAAATTTATGTGCATACATTTTTTGACAGTGTACATGTAAAGTACGTCCTGAGCTTGACAACAAGAAACCACGTGGCAGCAGCAAGGCCCTGTATTTTGACAGCTGGAAACAACAGAGGAACACACTCTACAAACCACAACTGCAGAAAAAATAAAACCTTTTTTACAAATGATCCAGATTCCATGACATAATTATGTGATTATACAGGAGTTGGGTTTAATTTACAGTGGCGTGTAAACAAATAGCTGAGCCATGGCTGTATGTGTTTCTCCCGCTCTCCACCTGGCAGAGTATAATTGAAGAGGATCATTGAAGCTTGTAGTACAATAATGATAACTGATTGTATTGTTTGCTATCCAGTTCTGATACACGAGCCGCCCTAATGCGACACCTTGGTGATCAGTTAGAGGAGCGGTGGAGCTTCGTGTAGCTCATCCCACATCGTCCAAAGGGACTTGGCGTGATAGAGAGCGTAATAGCTCCAACCAGCTTCTCCGCCCCGAAGAGGTGAGGGGAGAAGACACTAAATCATGTTTCCTTCCTCTTCGCCTCTCCTATTCATTTAGAAGCCGAGGCTAATTTATTCAGCCTCTCTGCGGCCTCTCAGCTTTTCTCTTCTCATTTCTTCTTCTCGCGGGTGAAAGTGCGGAGAGCTCCATCCGTTTAAGGGAACACGAGCAGCAATAAATCCCAGCATTGGCATCCACGAGGACCTCCTGAAGTCAACGCTGGAGCCTCATCAGAGCGCACCTGCGCTTGTAAATGCGAACACAGACCTAAACTCAGCAGTGTTGCATGGAGCTGATGTAGTAGTACAAGAATGCAGGGTTCGAATTATGGGGGTGGGGGGGGGACGGTTGAATCGCCCTGTTACAGTTTAGTTAACTTATGTTAGCTAGCTGATGAGCGCACCGTTTCAAACAGTGTTGGCTTGGCAATTCATTACTTATGGAAGATGTCTTTAGCAAACTCTGGTGCTCAGTCATGAGCAGTGAGACAACGGAGGATCAGTCATTACCTTTTTGAGATGTGCTCAGTAGTTTATATCAGGTTGGGTAATTGAACAATATCAGAATACATGTGTGTGGAAAGTAATGAATGTAATGTATGAGTGTGTGCAGTATCTGGGTGGGACTTTGCATCTCTAAGTTATTTTGTGCAGAGGAAGTATTCATTGCCCAAAACAGCTGTTTGTAGCCCGGTGCCCATTGTGAAACTCAGCCAGTGATCCATGATTTTAATCTCATCCTCCCTGTGTGGAAGAACTAAAGAGCAGCATGTGCTTATGCTACAGCTAATTACCATATTCTTTAGTAATGTTGTTGTGCTGTTTGCTATCCTGATTCATTCGGATTACATTATTCCTCTGATTCTGAGAGCTCAGTTTAATATCAACCAATCTCATCACCTTTTATTTCACCACTGCAGCCCTGGTTGTAACTAATGGCTTTATTAATGGTTAATAAATTATTTACTCATGTGTTGTAGAGCTGGTTGAAGCCATTACTAAAACCAGTTGGTGAAAACACTCTCCAGTTCCATTATTAGTCCTTAAAAATGGAGGGTTTCTGGCTTTTCTAATAAGCCAACAAGTCTGCTGTTATAAATGTCAATAGGTCATTCATAAAGGTGGCTAACTATGAAGTTTAAATGTCAATAAGTCATTAATGAAGGGTCAAAAGTTTCTGTCTGGTAGACATCATCAAGCATAGTTAAAAGCAAGGTTATCATGGGCCTGAGGGATTTTCCAGGGAAATGCAGATGCTGGAAAGTCATATCTCAGAGGACAGTAAAAGCGAGGTGCTGCTTGTTTGCAGCAGAAGGGCTGAGGCACCTTTGCCTTGAACATTTGTCATGCAGATTATGTGATGCTATTGTTTATGGTTCACTGACTTTTACAAAGCTTGTGCTCATTTGCATTTTGAATCCCTAATTCAATGCAAAGTAAGACGTACCAGAGGAGAGGCATAACAAAATACATGCAGTGATATAAAATGTAATCAAGTCGCATTTGAAAAGAAATTCAGAGTTTTGTCTAGAATATTTATGTTCTCCATTTACGCCACTATGTAGGGATTTCAGCGTCTTTCAAATTGCTCTGAAGTTTCCGTAGTTGTAGAACATTCTCACAGGTGTAGTGATGTTTGGTGCATTCATTCATATGATTAGTTGATTAGTAAAGTACTGACAGCATCTCACACAAGCTCATAAAAGTCTGGAGAAATTTAATTTAAAAAGTTGAAAAGACAGTGGCTGTTGTACTTCAGACCAATGAAATGGCGTCATTGCTAACCCTGAGTTTAAGTCTGATCCAAGCACTAAACTAAATAGTTCAATCTAACCTCAAACAAAATTTTTTTTAGCTTGCAAAACCCCCATTGCCACAGTATTGTCATATAACCGAGATGTACACAGTCCTCATCCACTAAGTAACTGAGGATGAAGGTCACTGAATTTAAACCTAAGAATACTTTTTAGCCTAATATCATATATCTGGAAATCGCTCCTCGATGAACGTCAAGTGAGTAAAAACCACTTATCTCCGAGGTGTAGCTCTTTACAACGGTCTTAAATTTCCCGTTGGCGCTGTCGATAGGAGACAGAAGAATACCTGACGAATGGTGAGGTAGTCGTAACCTGATCCTGTGAAACCCCGTTCCTGAAAGTCAAAGACTTCTATTTGAAATCCACTTAGCCTGAAGAATACACATGGTTAATGAGATATGGGATACAAGAAATCTATATCATCTACAATATGTTAAAGCATAATAAGAGAATCGTTTGAATAAAAGCACTTTTTCAGATTTGAGAGAGGAAAATATCCGAAGCGGTTATGAAGAACTATCTCCTATTACAGAGACGGCTCACTGAAAGTAATGACACCAGGAGAATATAATGGACTTTTAAGTGGTCTGAGCATTCAGACTGAACTGGACCTCTGCTTTAATTTTACAGTAAGAAATGACACAGCGTACATGGGTCTGCAGTGAAGAGAGATTTCCACAGCTTAACGACCCTCTATACATAGAAGAATTACCTCGTGGACACCAGACAAATCACTAATGCAGCCGTAAGCTCGCTACAGCGCCAAGAAAAAGTATGTAAACCATTAGGATATTCCTATTTTTTGCATTAAATAATCATAAAATAAACTGACCTTTGTCTAAGTATAGACAAATGTCTGTGTGTGTGCTTGAGTTAATAACTAACAAACAATTAAAATCTTTGTGTATTTATTGAACACACCCATTAAATATTCACAGCAATGGTGGAAGAAGTTAGTTCTCCCTGGGATTTAATACCTGGGTATAATATGTTCTGGCAGCAATAAACTCAAACAGGCTCTTCCAGTAGCTGTGGATCAAGACCTCCATAACGTTCAGGAGGAACTTTGGGCCGTTCAGCCATATTCTGGCTGGAGCTGTGGCAGCAGCAAAGCCCCAAATCATGATGCTCCCTCCACCCTGCTTCACCTTTGGGATGAAGTTTTCATGTTGCTATATAGTGCACCATGCATAGAGCTGCATGAGCTTCCTAAACAATCCAACCTTAGTTTCCTTCAGTCCACAAAACATTTTCCCAGTATAGCGCTGTGGCTGCTCTTTGGCAAACTTCAGGTGTGTAGTGATGTTTTTATTTGGAGAGCAGTGGAATGGAGCATTGCAGTCATCTTAGCTGGACGCCACTTCGATTGAGAGTCTCAGAACTAAATCATCTCCTTTGTGAGACTTTGTTCACATCAGCAGATGTTTTCTTGTGGTCGGCAAACTCAAAATGTTTGTGGTCAAAGCGTCTCTAACCCACTCTAGCTTTTGTTGATGTCATTAGCCGTGGGGTTCACATGATCCAACCTACAGGGGGAAAGTTTAAATGATGTTTCCAGTTCGGACAAGTACAATTTTGTGACTGTGTATGTTTAAAACTGACCATATTTTAAGATAAATTTATCCATGAACAGAGTTAATTCCAAAGGGTTCACTTATTTCTTGCCTGTCTTTGTCCCTTTCATGTTTCAACATGATAACGCCCCCATGCCAGGTCCATAAAGAACTGGTTTCCCGAGGTTCGTGTTGAAGTATGTTTAAGCTCTCCCTGAGGACCAGCGAATAATTATTAAGAAAATTGGCTTGATATCAGTTTGTGGTTCACAGGTTCAACCCAGTCCTCAGGGGCTCTGAGGTCGAATCTGACTACAGACTGCAGTCTATACGGGGGTGAAATTGAAAAAATAAACTCAGCTGGGATGCGGCTACATGTGTCCGCCAGGTGCACTCGCTGATACATGAGGTTCATAACACTATTCATTTTAACACGGATTAATCCTTGCCCCCTAGAAGGCCATTATTTTCCTGCTTTTGAGTCAACTAGTTGAGAGAAAAATCACTAGCATGTGAAGTGGAAGCAACCTAATGCCAGTGGCGTCCAGAGATGATTTCTCTTCTCTTCTCGCCCCCAAAGACAGATGTTGATGGGGGCGAGGCGGAGCGTAGACCATTGCATTCAGGAGCCTGCTGGGCGAGCTCGATGGAGAGGAAATAAGCCATCAACTTTCACTTTCGCTAGCAGATTATCTGTGCGCCGAACACTCCCCAGAACCACCTCCTCCCACTCCCTCTAACTGAGCACACTGTACGTCCAGACCCCATCTGGTGCCTGACCACTGATTCTTCACATGCTGCCGCATTGTCTCCCTTTGGCCAGAGAAACAAACAGTGTTTTTTCCCTCAGGAGTTCTTCCCCAGCTTGGATCAAAGCCAAACCAAAATGAAAATAAAGTGGAACAACAATATTCCTCCAGCACACACCGCATCTACGCATCTAAAGCAGAGAGTGTTTCTGCAGTGGAAACTTACATTTACGTCCCCGTTGAGGTTTGAACTTACGATGGCCGGTTTATGACCTTGAGGGGAAAGAGCTGAGCCTGAGGGACCGACGAGGGGGGATCATCAGCCCAGACGTGGGTCATCTTAAATTCTCAAGTCAGCCTGTTTATTTCACCCAAGGTGCCTATCATGATTTTACACACTCCTGTCCTGTGAGGAAATTACACTGCCTACATGAGAACGGTCTGACTGCACTGCACAGAATACACAGTTTCAAGATTCAAGAACTTTATTTGCCGTGTGCATATGAGCAGAAATACCTTTGTGTTAGAATCCTGTACTGTTTCTTTAGTCAGGCTATTCAGTCACACAATAGAATAACACACATAATACAGAAGTAGTAATAGAAAAATAGATAAAACTGTCTTTATTAGATAGTTATTGAGACAAGTATGTTAACTTGTTCGTTTTACAAATTAAATTCCTCTCAGATTTTTTTACATTTACCAAATATTCGCTTGTATTGCTTTTCAAAGATGCCTCTGCTTGTTTCTAACAAAAAATTAAATTATTGACAGTTGAAACATCAACGTTTTTTTAGCATCTAAAGCTGCATTAATGAAGTTTTTTTTAGGAAGAAGCGAAACAAGCTTCTTTCTGGTTCATATCAGTGAGGGGTCTTCAACAGTCTGGACACCCAGGCCAATAATCCTGACTGTATAACTCCCATGAACTATGACACATACTTGTACAATAAAGCTGAACTTGAACTCAAACTTGAACAACATAATATCTCTTTCTAAAAGTTTTTTTGGCTAATGTGTTGTCAAACAGACATGTAGCAACATTAGCATATTTGTTGTTGTGTTTGTGTCCAATCGATGAATCTAATATTCGCTCTCCGTTTGTCTGTTTTGGTCTTCACCAACTCTTGAGGAAAAAACCTCTCTACCTCTATACCTGTTAAATGTTGCACTCTCTTTACGAGCTAATTGCTAACATCATCCGTCAGCTGTTTGGTGCTGGGCAGGTGGCGTACAGCTGGTTCGTCTGGTTTTGTTGATGACGCTGTAAAGCAGGTTGAAAAAAGCAGAGTATGAGGAAACCAAGATAATGAGTTAAAACAGGCTAAAAAGTTCCATTGAGCTCGGGGGGTATTGGCCTCAGGTGATTATTCTCTGTGGGTTTGTCAATACAGGCAACGCCTTTTATATTAAACATTTGAGCTATTTAAGACATAAGGCATCTCTATCATCTCTATCTACTACTGGAGTTAGCATGCTAACCAGCTAGCCCCGGCCCGTCTCGTCACTTTCCGATAGAGACTCAATGTAGCCTCCAATCTGCCCTGAAGCAATGTGTCCCTTTCGCATTTCGATGTGATGATGATGCCGTCGTGCACAAAGCCAGGTCCGTAAAGAAACGGTTTTGTTATGGAAGAACTTGACTGCCCTGCACAGAGCGACGGCCTCAACCCCATCCATCACCTTTGGGATGAACTGGAACACCAACTATGAGCCAGATCTCATCACCCAACATCAGTTTCAGACCCGAGAGCAAATGGGGGCAAATCACTGCAGCCAGGTTCAAAACTGTGGTGAAAAGCAGATAAGTGGAGGTTGTCATAGCAACAGATGATTGGCCGTGGACTTTGTTTGAATGTCTGCACACTTTGATCATGTATACATGACTGTACATATATGCCTGTGCCTGAATGCATATGTGTACTCAAGCACAAGCACACGCATTTGACTGTCATATTATAATTTTTGAACCCAGGATTTCCTCACTCTCCATGTATAAGCTGATTATTTTGCTATGTGAGCTAATGGATTTTGTTGAAAGGAAATCCTATCGCCACTCTTAGGACGTCAGTCATTCTTATTCCCGATTTATACAGATTTGTGTTCAGTTTACATCACATCATTTCTGCAGTCTGATGCATTTCACATATTTTATGCATTCGTATAAACTCACACCAGCTCACATTATCAAAACAGCTCTCACTCTCTAATACACCTATATAACTCCAGGTTCAGATAAGCGGCGCAGTAATGGTAATGTCCGTGACACTGAGGTTAAATAAGATACAGGTATGCCTTATTTAGCCTTGTAAAGGCAAAATGCTGTAGGTGTGTGTGTGTCTTATATCTTTCTTTCTATGTGTTGATTTTGCACAAACAGTTCCCCCACCCACTTGACTCTCCACATCCTTGGCGCCGCGAGGTCATGCACCGCCTCGGGCGCTTATCAGTCGACATTGGTGGGGCCCCTGAGTCAAAGCGAGGTCGCATCACGGGGGCAGAGAGCAGTGGAGGGGGGCCCCCAGCTCTTTGCACTGGATTTATCTTGGGATGGAGAAGTAATTTAAGAGAGGGGACAGAGACGGAGACAGAGACACGCCACGGTGACAACTTTCTTACACTCCCACTCAAGGCTAGTGGAATGAATTTGCTGAGTGCTTTAAAACCTTTGAAATTAATATAATTCTAAACAAATTCAATCTGTGAGAGGTGGCAAATAGCTTAAGGGATTAGAATGTTTTAATTTGTAAAACAAATGGCTGGAACCAGATACAGAAGCTGCATGAATTGCCTTCTCAATCCACAACTGCCTCAATTTGCAAATGAAAATTGCTTTATAGAGGTTATATGGGGTTCACTCTATAAGTCAAACAGTAGAGAAAACTCTTAATTCACAAGTTCCGAGGTGAGGAACAGAACTTGTTATCTCGAGAATTTAACTATTTATTGCACAGACTGGCCCTCGACAGAAAAACAACAGCGCCGGTGGTTTGATGAAAACGGCTACAAGTTTGATTTTATGGTTGTTTTCTGTTCTGGTCAGAAGAAGTTTGATTGTGAGCTACAAGAAGCAAAGGCAGAAGTAGCTGGACATTTGACTTATTCTTCAGGTCTTCATAAATAAATTGGTTATTTGATCATCTGTGTTATTGGAAAGAGGCGTGCACTAGCTGCAGTTCTGTAATTGCAGAGCTTTTTTTATGCATGCATATTTGCAGAGGCTGGTGCAGGAAGCGTGCAGTGTATCTCAGAGGGGAGACGGGGTCGTTTGTATGATTCATCGTATTTTGCTCCTTTCAAAAAAAAAAAAAAAAAAGCGGCTTTTGTGTGTGTACATTCAGATGAAGCTTTGCGTGAACGAGCTTGTTTCAAACAGCCTTTCAGCGACTATGACTGTTTCTGGTCCTTCACCGTAACCGTGGCAAAGTTTTGACCACTGGATGCTTCCACAGGACACATGCTGTTCAGGGTCACCTTATTTTTCATTCAAGATGTCTCTGATAATCATAGGAGCATGTTATCAGATTGGGGGGGGGGCGAGGCGAAGCAACTCAGATCTAATCAGCACAGCAGGATAATGTTTTTCCCGTCATCTGACATAAGGAAAGACAAAGGAGGCCAGGTGATTCAGATGAGCTGTTTTTTTTCTTTTTTCTCTCCGTTCAATCTCCCGTGGCGAAATGGAATCTCACATGAATTCACACGTAACGCACAAACTTTAAGATTAATGTGAATATCCCTGCGAGAGAGAGAGAGAGAGAGAGAGAGAGCACCGTGGATAACGCTGTCTGCCGCCGTCAACATGCTGTTTATGGTTGCATAATTTTCAGCGTATTTGTTGCTGATGGCTTTAGTCACAGAGGAGGGTAATAATATTTGAGGAAGAAGCAGAGCCTCTGTTCCCCTGTGTGTGCAGCAGCGGCCTTACGTCACCCTCTCAAGTCCTCAGACCTCACCTCTTATTGTTCAGCCTGTTTTTTTTTTTTTTTTTCAGAGGTTCAGATCTTTAAATTATCCCACGTTCCTCCTCAAACCGCTGCAGCCATTGATCAATTTTTCACAGCTCTTCTTATTGACAACGCTTAAAGCTGCTATTAAAGTCGCTGTCTTTGTTCTACGAGGCCTGAGCTGCCGAGGACTGACATGGAGAAGTGTTGGAAAGACACAACCGTAGTTTTACAATAGCTCAGCAGGGGTGGTCGCAAATCAATCATTATGTGTATTTAATGGGTGCAACAGACCGTACGACGTCTGTCTCATTTACTGCAGTTGTTCTACTTTTGTCAGACTGTACGCGTCCTCCCAGAGCTCTCTGCTAAATATATAAATAAAATAAAAATAATTTCTTTATTTCTTTACTGTACTTTCTCACCAGGAGTAGTGACTACCCATGCAGACTGATTATGTTTTCAGTGAAACCATTTGTACCAGTGAAATGTTCCCAGAGAGACATGTTTACTGTCGAATGTTTTCAACATATTTCAATGCTGTGAGAACCACAGGTGGAATTCCATTCGCCTCTATTAAAAATAGAGATAGATATAAAAATCTATGCGGAGGAAGAAGATCTCAGAACCATCACAATCATATCTCAAACTCAAAGTATTTACAAGGCTGGGAACCACGGAAGATAAATGAGATTTTTATTTTTATTTTCTTAATATGTCTCTTAAATGTGTGAGAGGAAACGTTTTGCCATTGATGCTTTTGTGATGTCACTTCAACCCTTAAAGCTGCAGTAACCACTCAAAGGAGATAAGCCCATATGTGGCCTGTGCAGCGCGTTACTGTGACCCAAGTGTGGCTGCTTGCACCAGTCAGGTTAATTGAAATTATCCTATCACTGTAACATTGATTAGCCTCCGTCAAAGCCGACTAATTAAATGTCTAATGAAATGATTTTTGCATAAATGCTTCAGCAGCTGATGCATGATGTTAGCTGTTTAAATCCGAATATCTCTCGCGCCCGAAAGTGCCTCTCGTGTTGCTCCTCGCAAATCCAGATGTTTTGGTCATCCTGCTCCCTGGTTGTGCAGCCGTCCCCTGCAGATCCTTTTATCTTGAACTCAGGACATCAGCACTCCTCTCCGACAGACCGAATCCAACAAACTGTCTCTATAAACATTTTTCCGTTTTCCACTTTGTCCATCCTTGAGCTCGTCTCACTGTGGCTGAGGATGCTGTTACAGGAAACTGACATCAGTGTGTTGCAAAGACGACCCGTCCTCCATCCATTTTTCATGAGGAAGTTATTGAAAACAATTTCTACAACATCTGAGAGACTATTTTTGGCCTGTGTAGTATTCTCAAGAGTTCAGATTTTTTTTTTACTTCAGTAAATGCAGCGATACCGCACTGAAAAACACTCCATTACAAATACCTGATATAAAAGTGTGTCAGTGTTATCAGCAAAATTAAATTAAAGTCTGAAAAGTAAAAATACTCATTAGCTAAAAGCTAAAAAATACAAATTTTATCACTTATTATTACTGGTGCATTGATGGGTATGTTGCTATGTTTAAGTACTGTAGTTATTTAGAGTTATACTAATTCCTTAAATGCAATACATCACATGAGTACTCAGCAGTTACTATTACAGTATTACTTACTATTACAGTATTACTGCATCATTGAGTAGTTATTCTCATAGTATTACATGATTACTCTGTACTCATGGGTCGGACCACACCCGTCTTCAAACTCATCCTTCATTTTGGTTTCAACTACACACCTGTAAAGTTTAGTGACAGTGTCCTGCAGGTTGCGACGCTGACACGCTGACGAAATCTGTTCACAGTCAGACAGACATAGAAACACCTGCCACAGTCCTCAGTACCAAGTCTGTGGTAGTTCCCCCTACAGTAGGTGTCCCCAGGACCACATCACATTTTGCCACGATGACACACACACACACACACACACAGTCACAGGGATCAGTGTGCCGACAGATAGCAGACAGGGCAGATGATTTCAGATGACTCCTTGTCCTCTGTTGCCTGAACTGCACAGCACACGACATTTAATTTTGTCCATGTCAACACACTTTATCCTCTGTCGATGTCATACCGCTAAAAAGGAAACAAAAGGAGCTTTTTCACCATCCAGAGCATGAGTAATAGGTAGTAAATTAACCAGCCAGCAGCCTCTTTGAATTACATGCTATTTTATGTGCTAGCTAGCTAACGTCACCAGCCTTACATTATTAGATCATTAACACTGATGCATCACTGGATTAGCAGCATTTCACTGTTGTAGCTGGTCAAGTTGGAGCTAGTTTAAAATAGGGGAACTGCAGCATTGCTAGGACTACTGAATATAAACATGTAGATGTCGGATGCAAAACATTGTTTTTTCTCTCTTTTCCACTAACAAGTCATTTCCTGAAGTTAACTCTCTTTATGTCTTTGCTCTGTTACTGTGTATAGTTTTTATCTAAATGTAAATACAGATCTTATATGTTAATCAACCATTCAGTTGGCAGAATTGAAAAGTTGTTGTGTCCCCACCAATGTTGAGACCAAACCCAGACAATTTGGTGAAAGCAAAACTAACAAAGCTGATATGTGAGAGAGCAAAGAGGAGCACAATGAGAGACTGAAACTCCAAACCACAGAGATTCAGGTAGAAAAGTACAGTTCTCCCTCGTCTCCAGCGCAGACACACCAGTTTAACTGCTGAGGACGCAGCTGAAGGGTGGAGACGGTCACGGTTTGGCCGCGGTTGGACCGCAGCAGAGCGGCTCGCTTAGGCCATCACCACCACACCACTGTACTCAATGTAAACACCAAGTAAACTTGCTCTATCACATTACTCAACCGCCTGTTTGAAGCGCCGAAAAAAACGACTCTGTAATTTGACGGCGTGAAAACGGTTTCCATTGTGAAACGGTAACAAAGACGCCAGTGGTTGTTTGAGTGACAGTGAAGAAGTGAGACGTCTTCATGTGCAGCTTCACCCGGGGGGATCAGATTCCCAACCCCTCAGCCTTTAAAGCGACTCCACCTGATACCTTATACAGCATGGTCATCATAATTGACCAGGGGGGAATTGTATTTTATTTATACAGACAGATCCCGATGAATGTAGGATGTTACAGCTGCACAATATATGGAAATTATAATTCTTTTCTTTTATTTGCTTGAGTGGCGACATCGAAGGTTTATTTTTAAACTATAAGTCTGCCACATTTTAAGTGGACTGTCTCGGTAAATAGATGATACCTTCCTCTAATCCACCAAGGAGTCCGAGTGAGCAGTCTGGCAGGGAGAGGTAGGAATGCTGACAAGAGCACAGAAAAATCCCTTGACATCTTATTTTAGGTGGAGTAACCCCCACCGGAGCCCTCGGCAGGCCAGAGCTGTAGCGCCCTGGGGGGGCCAGAGGTTTCCCGGTGATGAGGCCCCAGTGGCGGCTGATGTGTCCACATTTCCCAGATGCAGCGTCCGTCTCTGTAGATGCTCGGGCTGGGTGCTCTCCGAGCAATCACAGGATTAAAATAATTGGGTGTGGAGTGAAACAGTACACCGCGTGAGAGCAGGAAGGGGCATGCTGGGTCTAATTAGCAGACACTTGAAGGGACTCACCGCGCATTCTGGCCACATGCATACAAGCAAACACACACAGTGCTCACACACACACACACACACACACACACGAACTGGCTGCTCAGAGTGCCTGCAGACACTTATGTGATGTGTAAGCTCTGACCACAAGATCCCTCATAACTGTCACTCATTTGATGTGCGGTGGGCTCGAAATAATCTCCACCCTGCGCCGCCATTCAGAGCCGATGCAGGAGTCCCGTTGCCCCCCGTGTTTGGGTAAAGTAATTAAAATAGCTTCATATGGTGTGACTTTATTTCCTGCCGGTTTCTAACAAATATGAAGCATCAGTTTGATTCCAATCATATCCACTTGTGTGAGACATCCCTATGGCGTTTTTTTTTTTTTTTTTGCAGCCGCAATCAAAACTAATTTGCATGATGTGCTGGAACATCTCTATTGCTTTGGTGAAATATGTTTGAAATCACGCACACACTGTGAAGAGGAATAACACTCGGGAGTCCTTGTTTTGTTTTTTAAGAGGAGGCAATTCTAATTTCCAAACGTGTCTTTATTATTTCCCATGTTTTCACAGGAGGCACAAATGATTTGGCTTAATACAGAAAATAGAAGGGATTAGAAGAAGATATTTTTCTTATTGACAACAAATCCCATTAAAATAGCAAAGCCAACGATGTGTTTAGTCTGTCTCTCAGTGCTTCCTGACTTTCCTTCCTTTATTGCAGTGTTCAAACACAGATCTGTTCATTCTCCCTTAAGATGTAAATCTTTAAAAACAGGTTGAGAATATCCTCATTATTTCCCAGCAGCAACAAAAAGCTCCACTGCAATATTAGACTTTTACCACCAGAAGTGGGAGTCACACGGCGCAGATCTGTGACCACTTGTTTTACCAATTTTACAGTATAATGTGTGGTGTTAAAGTCTGCCATAACTGCAAGAAAAAATTATTTAATGGCAGTTTAAAAGCCTCTTTTACACCGGACAAAAGACCCGCTAACAGCTGCTGACATCTGGCTTCATGCAGTAGTCGCAGGTATTTATTGGCTAAACATCGTCTAATGTTGAGGAAGTACTTATTTTAACCCCCGAATCACAATCTTTTTCTAAACCTTACCAAGCCGTGACTTTTATTACAGTAACCATGACAACCAAGGTCGTTGGTGGGTCGTATCCGAGGGTTGAAAAAAAAAAAAAAAAACGACCTCTATGGCCGTTCAGGTGTGAGAACTTGTTGCCTGGGCGCTGTAGTTTTTAGTTAATGCTACTTAGACAGGAGTAAATAATGGTTTTATTCTCATTCGGTGCTGTAGTGTAGTGCAAGCCTCTCTGTCAGCAGCACGATTTATATGGAGGCAAAATAAACTAGTGTGTGTGTGTATGTGTGTGTGTGTTCACTGTAATGAACAATGGAGCTCTGTGGAAGAAGAATAAGACGTGTCAGGATTTAGATACACACACAGTCGTTAGTGGAATTCATTTGTTGCTGGTTTTGACAATAAGAAAACGATAGAATATCACCAGACTTACCCTTTATTAATAGTTGACAGTGAAGCAGCTTTACATTTCTATAGTTATGCATAAGTTGAATATGTGAGGAGATGCAATATGTGCACAGGTGAGTAAAAGATAAGATGTCTTAAAATCGCAGCTGAACTTAGAAAAGCACATTTAGCTCATGATCTCACAGCGATGCCGCTGACACAGCCTTGAGGTTTTTAAAAGAAACATGAAAGAATTTTGCAGAGGAGCCGGCGTTTTGTTTCCTCATCTCGAACTGCGCTCTGGCTCGATGCTGCCTCGGCCTCGGCGAGTAACCTCAGACTGGTGTTTGGGTCGGGGGAGGGCGTGCAATCGCTCACCCTGAAAGAATGTAGCACGGGGACTGATTGCCCCTTCTTCTCCACGCAATGAGAGGCCCTGCACCAGTCCACAGAGTTTGAGTTGGGAGAGACCCTGATAAATTAATTTACCTCATTTAACCATCAGATGTCAGCAACTAGCTGGCAGGCTGCATGGAGAGAGAAAAGACCTGTGTGTGTGCGTGTGTGTGTGTGTGTGTGTGTGTGTGTGTGTGTGTGTGTGTGTGTGTTTACAGCTGCTACAATAGGCCACACTGTAATGTGCTGCTGTTGTAGTCTCCTCCTGACTTCTCTGTCCGACAGTTGTGTCTATTGTGTGTTGCTGTCTTGGCCAGACGAATCCTAGTGGGAAAATTTCATTTCAACACTCTCTCCATAAAAGCATTGAAACCCTGCCTTACATTTACACATCCATACCAGTCTGTAGGCGGCGTGATTGTTGCATTGTCTGTTTGAAAAATGACACCATCAGCTGATCTGTGGAAACACTTTGAGTGTCTGATGCTTGGAGACTGCTTGTCGTGTTCAGTCTCCAAACAGTAAATGTTTGAAGAGATGGATGACTAAGGGTCTGGGTGTCATCTGAAAAAAACGTAATTCATTTGCATTTTAAAAATGAAAAAAGGTTCATTTTTTATTTGTTTCAAAACCAAAATGACCTCTTTTATTTTGACTTTTTGACACTTCCCTTCCTGTCTGTTCACCGTTGTGTTTTTGCCAAATGAGAAATTAAAAAATTAATTTGCAAAAAACAAAATTTAAATGTTTTTTGAATTTGACTTTCTGGCTTTTTGTTTGGAAACAAAAAAACTTACAAACTTTGATTTATGTTTAGAATTAAAATCAGGTGAATTGAATTGACTCTCAGCTAATCCAAATATGGGTTCAAAGAGAGTGTGTGGAGCTGAGGCTTCGGTTCGGTTTGTGGCAAGAATACACTCACCTACCTGTCACTCCAAGACCACACCCTCATTTATGCAGAACATTAAGCCTTAATCAAATATGAACAGTTGAGTTACATAAAAATTCTCCCCCTGTACAGTCGTTATGAAGGAGGAAATTAGCTCTAGAGACCAAAACTGTTTTTTGTACCAGGCTGTAAACATGTTTTTTCCTGCTGTAAAGTTGGACATTTTAACATGGGAGTGTATGGGGATTGACTCACTGTTGGAGCCAGACTCTAGTGGCCATTAGAGGAACTGCAGTTTTTAGCTTCATTTTTCAGCCCCGGAGGTTGATGCTTGGACCAAACCTCGGCAGATCAACTTACAGTTTGCTTGATGTTGACATAGAAGGCTGCTGCTCGAATCCCATTTCCTATCAATAGTCAACAGTATTTCCTTTTAACCATGATTGTTCCGTAACCAACCTTTTTTGCCGCCATGCTGAAAACGCAAAACGCACCCTCCCTAACGCCTTTACTAAGGGAGAGTTTCTGCTGCTGCTTTTTGTTTTATTTTTTCCAGCTTTGTACAAAACACCCCTAAGCAAAGGCAGGTCAGCGGCATGAGAGAATTCGTAAAGATTTCCTATCACATATCGCGCCCTCTGTCTTCCCTCTCCAACCATGAGGAGTCCTGCAGGGATGAGGTAATTGATTGTGCTGCTTGATGGGCGATAATATCTCGTTATGGCCATATGCATGGAGAGTCCCCCCAGTATTCTGCGCTCCCCTCGCCTCCCGTGCCCTTGATAAAGCCTGCTCTGCATTATCTTCACTGGGAGCTAACGGAGTGGCCGGGGCCTTATCTCCAATGACCTCGCAGACCAGGCATTAATCACCAACTGCGAAGAAAGAAATTAGCCTCAGAGCAATCTCCACACAATCTCTAAATGATTAACTCTCAGCCCACTCACTTCTGACATTGCTGAACAATGCCACGCTATTTTGAAGAAAAAAAAAAGGCGAAAGCATGGCGAGACGCACGACATCATAATTAACTGCAATGCAAACGGCTAAAAGATGCTGCCACTTATTGCCGACATGTTGCCTCTCTGTTGCTGTGTTTATGAGAAAGATACAATTAGATATACATAATGAAACCAATTTGGCAAATTATTTATTGCACTATTTAGTACAATGTTAATGAAATTATACCCCCCCCCCCCCCCCCACCCCTCTCTTCCATTAATGAATTATAACACAATTCATTATCTAATGTATGTCCATGGGTTTGTTGTGTAAAGACAACAATTACGTCCATTAAAGAATGAGGCAATTAATCGGATGGTTTTTGGAGTGCGTCTGTGTTGCTGCTCCCGACAAGCAATTTGTATGGAGAGTGCTGTTTTTTTTTTTTTTTTTTTTTCAGCGCCCAACAAAAGGTGTATGTTTAGGAGCAGGCAATTAGAGCTCAGAGAGGAGGCCTCGAGGAGGGAGGATGAAGAAATCAAGCGTGCCTTTTCAACTGCAATGGAAATCAAGCCTTTGAAGGCGGCATTCAAACGCTTCCCTCCCCACCCACGCTGGCTGAGCGGAAGAAGAGTGATTATTTAGCATAGGTGACCCGTCTCTCTCTGGTGAGCTCATTTAGCTCCCTCCACTGCTTCACCCGAGTCCCCCCCTCCCCCCATTTTCTTCCCCGGGCTAGAGCTTGTCTTGAGGTCGGCTTCGCTCGCGGCTGGACGCAGACGCCGATGATGGATGCTAAAAGAGTTGACCTCATGACCGATGAGCCAACAGGCAAAAAAAAAAAACCCAAAAAAAACACAGCGTCTAAAGTTGTCTGCCAAGTAGAATATTGATTTCATGTTCCATGCACTTTGGACACCCCCACCCACCCCCCCACCCCACCCATCTGTCTTACATTGGAGGAAATTCAATAGATTTTTGTTTGTGCACTTTGCATTGTTGCTAGGGAGACAACATCATAGAGCCTGGAGTTTTTAGAGGAGCGGCAAAACAACAACAATGCAAATAGGACGGTGCAGACTCCCACACACAGCTGTTTCTCAGGGAAAACACGGTGCATGCGAGGTGAATCTATAGCAGCACCTTTTCTTTTTTTTTTTTGAAGAGGCAGGAAAACAAATCAACTGACCTGCCATGCTCCTTGTGGGTCTTGTTCAAGGCTTCATACCTCTCACTACCTCTCCCTCTTGAGAAATGGAAATGGGAATAGCCAGTAAAATCATCTTTAACATCGAGCATTCAGCAGAAATGTGGATTTATTTCACCTGAAAACTTCTTTCTTTGCCGTGAAGCATCAATTATAGATCGTTCTGTCATTAAAGCTCGAGAGGCGCCGGCCAGTCGTTTCAGACAGGTGTTCCTGTCCTGCTGCAGATTTGTATGGGTGAAAGAGGAGGGTCTGTATATCTGATGACCCTAGTAATAAACAGCGGAATGAGATTTGAAGAGGTTGAATCCATCCCCTGCAGATGAAAATGGACCTTCAAACTGATGTTTTTTCAAGTAGAAAAACCAGCACTGCACTGCAGAAATGACGTCCTGCTTAATACTCAGCGACTTGTTTGTACATTTAGTTACTTCCCTTCCTTTCAGAATCATAACTCCAACATTTNTCTCCCCCAAAAAGCAATTTTTTTGGGAATTGCTTTTTTTTTTTTTTTTTTTTATCAGCGCACAACAAAAGGTGTATGTTTAGGAGCAGGCAATTAGAGCTCAGAGAGGAGGCCTCGAGGAGGGAGGATGAAGAAATCAAGCGTGCCTTTTCAACTGCAATGGAAATCAAGCCTTTGAAGGCGGCATTCAAACGCTTCCCTCCCCACCCACGCTGGCTGAGCGGAAGAAGAGTGATTATTTAGCATAGGTGACCCGTCTCTCTCTGGTGAGCTCATTTAGCTCCCTCCACTGCTTCACCCGAGTCCCCCCCTCCCCCCCCCCCCCCCCCCCCCCCCCCCCCCCCCCCNACCGATGAGCCAACAGGCAAAAAAAAAAAACCCAAAAAAAACACAGCGTCTAAAGTTGTCTGCCAAGTAGAATATTGATTTCATGTTCCATGCACTTTGGACACCCCCACCCACCCCCCCACCCCACCCATCTGTCTTACATTGGAGGAAATTCAATAGATTTTTGTTTGTGCACTTTGCATTGTTGCTAGGGAGACAACATCATAGAGCCTGGAGTTTTTAGAGGAGCGGCAAAACAACAACAATGCAAATAGGACGGTGCAGACTCCCACACACAGCTGTTTCTCAGGGAAAACACGGTGCATGCGAGGTGAATCTATAGCAGCACCTTTTCTTTTTTTTTTTGAAGAGGCAGGAAAACAAATCAACTGACCTGCCATGCTCCTTGTGGGTCTTGTTCAAGGCTTCATACCTCTCACTACCTCTCCCTCTTGAGAAATGGAAATGGGAATAGCCAGTAAAATCATCTTTAACATCGAGCATTCAGCAGAAATGTGGATTTATTTCACCTGAAAACTTCTTTCTTTGCCGTGAAGCATCAATTATAGATCGTTCTGTCATTAAAGCTCGAGAGGCGCCGGCCAGTCGTTTCAGACAGGTGTTCCTGTCCTGCTGCAGATTTGTATGGGTGAAAGAGGAGGGTCTGTATATCTGATGACCCTAGTAATAAACAGCGGAATGAGATTTGAAGAGGTTGAATCCATCCCCTGCAGATGAAAATGGACCTTCAAACTGATGTTTTTTCAAGTAGAAAAACCAGCACTGCACTGCAGAAATGACGTCCTGCTTAATACTCAGCGACTTGTTTGTACATTTAGTTACTTCCCTTCCTTTCAGAATCATAACTCCAACATTTACACAATATTTAGTGTCCTAGACCAGTGGTTCTCAAAGTGAGGTCCACGGACCCCCCAGGGGTCCTTGAGGGGGTTCCCCGGGGGGTAATATAATTCCATGCATAAGTAACACAGTGACAGAGTGTGTGGCTGTTTTGGTCATGGGTTTTCACACAGCGTGTAATAAAAGCACAAATCAGACGGCGGCCTGTTTGTGTAGCATAAGAGGTAAACAGGAAACATGGGGAGAGATGGTCAAGATCGTTTCATGAAGATGGACCACACCCATCTCCATGACTGTATCTTGCACAGTTGTGACGTTACCATGGTAACAAAAGGTGTCCACAGACAGAAAGGCAGAAGCTGCCACAGTCCTCAAAACCACCTCTGTGGTAGTTCCTGCTACAGTAGGTGTCTCCAGGACCATATGACATTTTGCCACGAACACACACAAACACAAACACACACACACAAACAAACACACACACCGACACAAACTCACACACACACAGACTCACAAAGTGAAACCAGCCCCTGGTAAAAAGGCTTTTTCCACCATCCTGGGTTGGTTCACTTTAGCTGCAGTGACGTGATGACATGTTTTCCACTACAGCCTCACAGCAGGGGATGGCCGTGACAAGCTGATGTGGTTCTGCTAGGCAGCAGAGTGGCCGACCTGCGCCAGTCCTCCTCCTCGGTCCTCGGTGGATCAGCTGTGCTGGAGACTGGAGAGAAGTCTCTGGTCGTAAAGTCTCTCTGTGTTCAGCTGCAGCTCCTGCCTGAATCTCAGGTTACAGGATATTTGTTTGTCGAAGAGAAGTTGAAGGGAGGGGAAAGTTCTGCTGTGTTTCTGTTGGCTGTCCACACATTTGGACAGTAGCACTGAGCTCTGTGCTCTTCACTGTAGTCCCTGAAGAACTGGAGTGAGAGGGGGTGGGTGTATTATTGCGATGGTGTACGGAGAGCACGGCTTGGGGGCAGATGCAGTTTGACTTCTCCTCTCAGTCATGGCTCACATTCATTACGAGCCAGTATCTGGCTCTGGTGCTCTCCTCTAGAGAGCCTGGGGGGTGGGGTTGGGTGGGTGGGCGGGATGGGTTGGGTTGGGTTGGTGTGGGGGGGGGGCTTGCATGCCAGCTTTCCTTTTTGTGCTCAGCAGATGCCCTGAACTCAAGGTCCCCAGCAGCGCTGGTGTCTTACAGACCTGACTCTCCATCCATCAGCCGCTGCCGCTCCGACAGCATGCAGCCTCACAACAGCCGTGTGATCCATTTGCTGCCTGCAGATAACATGTCTGAAAGTCTCCTCCTGAGTGCCTGCTCATTTATTTATTTATTTTATTTTTCTTAGAGAGAAAAAAAATTCATGGCAAATCTTTGTCACAATAAAGTCAGAGGTTTGCCTTATATCTGATTGATCGTCAGCCGTATATTATTATCATCATTACATAAGAATAACATTGACTTGATCATCTTGAGAGTGTTAGCAGGTTTTGATCCTGTGTTTTCCTTTGAGGAGTTCTAATACTGAGGCTGTCTGTTTATATATCTATTGATTTTGGACTTGAAGGTTTATTATTCCACGTGTATGTTGCCACAGACTGGACTAGCACTTGTTGGAAACTAATTCAAACAAAACATGATTCCAGTGCGGCCTTATCCTATTTGATTTTCTCTTGTTATGAAATACAGTAATACATTAATCCCTTCTCAGTGTGTGACACGGCTTTGCACCTTCATCCTGTGCTTGGGGCCTAATGAAGAACTGTGTCAGAAATCATGTTGAGATTTCAGATTGTGCAGAATGTTTTCAAAATACTTCATTACTGATAATAAGATAATACATATGCATGTGTTTACACTAGATATAGTTATTTGTAGAGTGGATGTATGAAAAGGGCAAGGGGGACCACTGTGATTGCATATGTAAAGTAGTGGGGGGGGGGGGCACTGTATCTCTCCAATTCCAGTTAAATTATAACCATTGGTGACTTGTAAAAGTCATATTTAAAAAGAAAGGTCAAGACCTTATGTTTACTACCTGACAGGCGTTAAGATTCAAAAACACAAGGTCCTACATTTGCGTGTGAACTGATGTAACTCATGGGTCATTGATCTGTATTTTTTTTTAGAGTTGACAAAGCTTCTCAAGAGCCTCCGTAAACAGTACACAGCTGTTTTTACAGGATGCATCCAATAACACGTATACTGACCTTTTAATACTCATTAAAAAAAAAAAAACAACTTAATGAACACTGGTAGTTAACCAAACAAAGAAAAGGCTCCAGACTCTCGGGGGGTTAGAAAAGGGCCCACTCCTGGGTTAACCCGGTCCTGCAGTTTCCTGCTTTAATGGCTAGACTCCTGTTTAATACACCACATTCCCAATGATATCCAGAATTATTCATATCAATAGGAACACTGTACAGCAATCATTTTGCCCAGTTGACAGTCAGAAGCATTACGGCAGTGTCGCACTTCCTGCGTCGGGAGTGAAGACCAGTTCCGCGCAGCAGAGACGTTCATTAGTTTATTTGTGGCTATTGTCCCTCTCAGTCAGCTGGAGCTGTGTCCGTCCAGCTGGCGCAAAAGCAAACCAATTTGCAGATTTTAAAGATTTTCACAACTTCCAGCGGGATAATGATTTGGAACAAAATTGTGCAAACCAATCTGTCCTGCAGTGCAATTATTTATTTCTATAAACAGTTATGATTTTTTTTTTTTTTTTCATTTCTTTGTGGCGCGACAGCAGTGAGTCTGTGCTTTGTTTTCTAACACAGCTGAGTCCAGGCAGCTTCAGCTTCAGTGTTTTCCTCAAAGCAGCTTCCTGCCCAACAGCAGTTTTAACTCCCCTCTAAATAAAAATGGCTCTTTTAGTTGTGGCAGTGTGTCCACGTCCAATCCACACACACACACACACACACACACACACACACACACACACACACACAACCATAGCGGTGAAAAATCTGAGTTTTACTCATTTGATTTTCATGTATTGATTACTCTGATACAAGTCATTAATCACGTAGAAGGCTGGAGCCAGGTGTTGATTTCCAACACTGAGCTGAGGAACAATACGATGCAGCACTAACAGCTTTGACCTCTGACACACATTATTTTTACTTGAATGCGAGAAAACGCCATAACTCAGACTTGGCTCAATTTGGCAGATCTACTGACGCGAGGAAATGTTGGATTATAATGAATTATGTGCAAAAATTTCACAATGTGTTATTTTTTTCTCCGTCTTGGTTCATGTAATTTCGTGCAGACAGAAGGTTGAACAGGCACAAGAAATCTGAACACGTGTTTATTATTTCTAAACATTTGTCACGTTGTTTCATACAAACAGTTTTTAGCTGCATAATATCCACCGTATGTCAAATATTATTTAAAGTATGACCTAAATTCCATCATGTATTTGGGGATATCATTAAATTTCTGTATTGTAAATTGTTGTTTTTGCATAAAATATGAATAAATAATCTGTGTGGTGACAGTAACTCCCCAATGTGACATCTTACACCAATTTTTTACACCTTTAACCCCTAATATAAGTATATTATAATATTAACCCCCCTAATGTACCCCTTATTTATTTGTTTCGATAAAAACTGAAATGGATATATAGTTTGGAAAATCTCCACCTTGAAGAAATGTTCAAATTCATTTTCTACATGATGAATGTAGTTAGTTAATATGAACCCAGCCAGTGAAAGAAAATGAGGTCTGCATGCGTATAAATGAATATTTTAAAAGTAAAAAGTGTGTTACTCCACCCCCTGTTGTCTGTCTGCCATGTTGTGATGTCGTACCTTACCCTGGTACCTGTCGAATGACGAGTGAAGACATCTTTTTTAGGTTAAATACAATCAGTATTTGGGTTCACAAACCTGCAGCCATAGTTCCATCTATAAATGTCATCTCCCCTACAGCTTTTACACTCATGCAGCCCCATCAAACACGCTCCCATCAAACACCCTCCCACCTCCGTGCTTCACAGTCGGCGCTGTTCAGTCGCTGTGGTGGTCCTGGCCCGGTACACACCAAACATGCTGCACCCCATCTGATCCAAATGAATTTATTTTGGTTTCATCTGACCAAAGAACGAGTTGCCAACATTCATCAGGCCTCAGATGATCCTTGCGCCAAGTCAGAAGCACTTACTCATCTGTTCTTCTATATTAAGGTTGTGTAAACAGTGAATTGTGCATGGACAGCTACTGTGCCTTCTGGTGCAGAAATATTTTTTCATTTATATCGCTGGCCTGCGAACAGAACGAACGCAGTCTGAATATGGTGGAATCATGGGAAAATGCCCATCATGACCTGAGTGGTTTCGGTGCCACTTTCTAATAAAGTAGCTTCAATAAAGTGTTTAGAAATTGTAATTAATGCCAAGTTTCTGAGTTTATAATCAGCCAACACGTTAGTCTGGTCATCTATGATTATACATTTTAATAAGTAATTGATAAAGGCTTCTTATGATAATCTAACACTGCCAATATAATTGTTAAAGGTCCATATTTTAAACTTTTCCTGTGTTTTATCTGACGTGTTGATCCAGAAGAAGATATATTTGTGGTTTTAAGAACCAAAAACCATCCCTCTCTGGCGCATCAAGTAACAACAGGTCGGTGAGCCAATCAGAAGAGAGGAGATTCTGAATCTCTTCTGATTGGCTGACTGTTTTCCGATTGATCCAATTAAAATATAGCAGATTTCAGGTAAAACACTCAGAGAAACCAAATCCTGCAAGGTTGGATGGTGGGTACAGGTGGGCGGGTCTACGGGTGTGGCCTAGGGTTGTGACTGCTTTGTTGTGACATCACAAAGTTACAGAAGTCCTGACGGCTGGTTTTAAGGCTCAGTTTCTGAATACAGGCTGTGTGCATTTCTCTGTGGACTGAGGCTTTGATACTTTCACAGTATTAATATAGAACCTAGACCTGATCTATAATCACACTACACATGGACAGAGAACTTTGGACTATATGGGACCTTTAAGTTTTTAATAAATATTAATAGTTCTGGTCCGGACACTCTGCAGCTCTCAGAACGGTGCATTGGAGAAAGCGTCCTGATAAATTAGAGAGCTAAAAAGAAAAGTAACAAGATGGGGGAGACAATCAAAAATGTGCACTTATTAAAGCTTATAACTGATCTATAAAGAATTAGTAAAAGATGTATTAACATTAAACCCTAGAATACAACATATAAGGACATAACCTCAGTGCCCTCTACCATAAACTATCATCAGTATCATGATGCTGCTGAGGAGAGTTGAGCTTTGATTTAAAATATAAGTCAGATTAGAGAAATGAGAAAATGTATCTCACTGTAGAGCAAGGTCTTATCTGCGAAATGAATCAATTCGTCTGGGCAGAAATTGTGGAAATAATGAACACAAAGAGGTACAATACACACTAACCCTGCCTAATCACTGAAGTCGCCCCCCCCCCCAGTGCCCTCCTTTCTCTCCTCACCCTCTGTTGAGATCAGTGAGCTCTCAGGTAAAACAGCTTCATCAGCTCTTGAAACACCAAAACACCAAAGAGAGAGAATCACACGCAGAGTCATTCAGAGTTCTTTCCGCTTCCACCTCAGCCTGCAGCTCCGGCACGAGGGAAAGTGGAAAAAATTTGTGTGAAGCCTTTAATTCACTTGCGTGTCTGTATGAAAGGCAAATACTAATCACTTCCTTATAATCAATTAGATCTAATCATTACACCTTTGTATCACAGTTAAATTATTCTTGCATTCACTGCTTTTGATATCCCACATATGGTGATTTAAACCTCCTCTTATCCAATTCACCCTACAATGCAATTTCTCAATCATAAATACCTTTTGTGTCTGGATATGGACTGGATTGGTTTGGACAGGCTTGACTCTTATCCAGCTGTTTATAAATCATTTTACAGATGCACACTTGTCATCTTCACTGCTGTGTTTGTTTTTAAAAAACAGAAGTCTATTTTTGGAGCAATTTTTTTACATTCGTGATTTGCTACTGCCTCTCGCTTTCCCTCCCCTTTCTTTTTCCTTTCTCTGTTTTCCCTCGAGCCCCTTTGCGTGCCTCCATCTTGTTTTTCAGACAAAGCTCTTTTTATCCCCTCGCTGTCTGGTGCCCACCTGTTGGCTCTGCTTTCCATCACCCAGCCTGCAGTCAGGAGACACCGGTGGCTCCGGGCCGCCCCGCTGTGTCTTTGATCACTCATGTGACCCCGCAGCAGACGTGCGCTTGCCTCGGGGAGAAGGAAAAGCATGTATGCGGCACAGTCTGTATCCACAGCAGAGTGGAAGAGAAGTGGAGGGGGGAGGGGGGGGTTGCTGCTCATCCCCCTGCAGGCTTTATCGAAACGCCTGGCGGTCCACTGTGAGGTCACTCTGTCTGCCCTCTCTGAAATGGCCCGCGATGGCAGGGAACCATGTGCCTAACTCTGAGACTCACCGCTGGGAAATGAGATGCCTCCGGTGGGTGACCTGTTGTGAGCGGTGATACTGCTCATACACATAGAGTGTGATCTTGGCTGACACTGTGGTGCTGCGTGATGCCATTCAACTTCTTTTTTACTGGGGAGAAGTGACAAATGATGGAGTGTGATAGGGAGAGATTTGTGGACAGCTGGCATACAAACTTGCAAAGCCTGGAGGAGATGGATGACACATGGTGGAGTACAGTACATTTACTCCTCCACAAGCCATTGGCTTTAACAGGCCGTGCAATGTGAAACGTCTAATAGCGGGGAAAATCATATCTCACATTATTCATAATTTTATGGGCGTGCTTGTTCCCAAATTATGGGAGGGTGATATAAAAGTCCATTCCTGCTTCGCTTTCTGGTTCAAGTCTTCACTTTCTTTTTTCACAGCCATTACATGCCTGACATGGTCAGATTTATTACGTGGCGCTCATTGGAAAATATGGGCTCTATCTCTATTTAATTGAGACAGCAGATCTGTAAGCTCGCTTAAATTACACATCCTCAAAGGTGAACACACTAAATCAAGAGAAGCCTTTGAAATTACTTCACTGCTTTTGTCGTTTTACTCGCAATCTTTTACCAAATTAAGGCTGCGTGTGGAAGACTACAAGACAACAGGAAGACCCGGTGGAGACCCGTCGTAATATTTTCTAAAGGCACACGGCTAATTATCCTCAGAGCAGTATTTCTCTAACAATGGGTCAGGATCCAGAGGAGTCACCAGCTTGTTTCTTTGTGTTCCCGGATGATTAGCATTATTTTTTAACAAGGCTAGGTCTCAGGGTGACATTACCTTTATTTTATTTAGGACTAACAGTGACAGTGGAACAGGTTTTATGAATATAAGACAATGTTCAACGGAAGATAAGCAGCCCCAGTACATGCGAGGGATGTGGCAACACTTTAAACTTTACTTGCTCAACAAAGCAGAAATTCAGACATATTTGGTCAAAATTGTGTTAAGACCAAAGTTTTAGACAATTTTTTTTACCTTATTATACCATAGAAATATACAATTTGTTTCTTTCTTATATTAAATATAAAAAATATCATATATAAGCTGTTCTACTGCAAGTATTTTAGTTGCCAAGTGTTTTATAACATATAAATAACTGAAGCTCCACTGTTTGAGACTTAGGCCGGTGAGGTGAGGGTTGATTATTGTGAAGGTCCGGTGATCCCAGTCCCGACAGATTTCACTTATTCAAAATAGTAAACAAAATAGAAAATCAATATGGCGATATAGTAAATGCATGGGAAACACTTACTTTGTAGCCTGATTGAAAACTCTCATTTTTGATGAACTGACATCTTAGTCATTCAGTTTAATTGCGGCAGTAGCTGAACCAATCACAGCGCAGAAGGAAATTAGAGGAATAAACAGCTCAGCTAGTCCTGCTAAATGGTAACTAGCCTAGCTTAGCTAGCAGAGAGTAACAAAAAAAAGTCATATCTTTCTTTCTTTACTTTTTCTCTTATCTGTGGTTGTGACAGTTTGCTATAACACAAATGAGACAGTAGCTAAGTCAAAATATGCTGGAGACCAACAAAGAAAAAACAGCTAAACCAGTCAACTGCTAAAAGGTGCCTAGCCTAGCTTAATCAGCCACCTGTTGCTTCTGACTCATTCACATAGTTTGGTTTGGTTTCAACTTTTTAATCCACAGATCAACAGGAGTCCATATGGACAGACTGATTTAGTTTCTGAAATTACTTATTATTTTAGCAATTTCCCTGCACATCCCTTACAAAGCAGCATTTGCATTTTTAGAAAGGATATGGTGTTCTCCCATTTAAACTATCTATTTAACAGACAGCCTGGTCATCATGAAAACTTTAAACTGGCTATTTGTAAGTTGAAGTTCGATGCTAAACTCACAACATTTCTTCTAGACTGGCTAATGCTAATGTTAGCTATGTGGCAATAGCAAAACTAACAAATAGCTCCTTTTAAACCAATTTTGTTTCTTAAAATTCACAGTTTGTGTGGGTGAGTTACTGCCTTCTGTCTTACACTGTCAGACATACTCTGTCATTCTGTGCATACAACACTGCTGTGTATACACATTGTCAGGTGAACAGTGGTTTGGGAAATGGACTGTGTTGCTTCTTGAGAGCAGACAAGAAAGAAATCAATTACAATGCCCTCATCAGAAGTCAGATTTTAAATAATGATGAAAAAACTCTAATCATAATTCCTCACACGTTGCAATATATTTTATTAAGGTGTATGAAAGTGGATATAAAACCAAAGCACACTTGTGGTTTGGCTTAAAAAGCCTTAAAAGACTGTTAACCATAACACCAAGCCCCACACACCATACGTGTCCTGTTTTTAAAGAGCTCTTATTGTTATGAGCAGACAATAATGACTGCAGGAGCTCTCACACTGAAAGAGGAGAGGAGGAGTGCCTTGGCAATTCTTTTCTCTGGAAAAGTCTGATGACATTTATTCCATCTAACACTGGTAGGATGCTGTGATAAAAATGTGCTAAACTGTTGTTTGCGCCCTTTCAAAAGATTCTTGTTTGTGTGTTTTCAGTTTTCTTTTTTTTTTCTTTGTGCAGGGACTTTGAAATGTGCCACAACTTCAGTGGGAGGTGATGGTGATTATTGGCCACAGCCAGCCTCCGTAACACTATTCTTACAAATCTGGGTCTGCAACATAAAAGTTCAGCGCAGTGCCAGGGGATTTAGTGTCTGAGGAAAAGTAGATTCTGCTAAAGGAGGACGCTTCAAAGAACAAACTGTGTGAGGAATCATGGGTAATTCATTATTTCATCAAATGATACGGAGGATAATCTGAACTTCAAAGATACTGAGAGATGTTTTCTTCCCCAGAAAGAAGAGAAACTGTAAATAAAATTTTTTAAAAATACAATGAAAAAAAATGTATAAGCAGTATCAGATGAAAATGGGGAGAGTTGCGTAATTGTCAATGCAGCTCCTTCCTGATAGTGAAGTCTCCCTCCTGTGCGGCTAGATTAAAGATCAAAGACGGCGGGTAGTGTCGCTCAGCAGTTCCTCTCCCATCAGCCATTGGGAGAAAACGTGTGTAATGGACAGCTCTAGACTTGCTCTGCTGGATCTCCTGTGATGAATTATTCAGCTGCTCCGATGTGGTGACAAAACGCACAGTGTCAGAAAACCAGACGCGACTTCATCAGCAAAATGCTTGGGCTCCTCACGCCCCTCCCCCTCCTCCTCCTCCTCCTCCTCCACCTTCTTCTCTTCCTTCTCCACCAGCTCCCTGCTCTGCAGTAATTTCATTTTCACCTCCACTCAGGATCCCATGAGAGAAAGTGTTGGTTCTGGGCAGGCGGACGGAGGAGGCCAACGAGGCTGGGTGTCCCTTTGTCCTTGCTGGCTGTGGAGCCTCACACCATCCATCTCTGTCAGAGGCAAGCATCTCAAGAACCCCCCCCCCTCTCCTCCTCCTCCCGCTCCACTCACTCCAGAGGCTGTATCTCAGAGGCACGTCAGTGCTAAATGGAGCCTTTACACAGTATTGACTGGCCCCACAAGTCTCTCCACTGGCCATGCTGGGTACAGTGGGAAGTAACCTATCAGATTTTTTTTTTCCTCTCCTGCAGCCCAGAGTGGAGTGTGAGCGCAGCAGGTGAGTGGAGAGGTGATTACAAAAGCTGGAGGAGGCTGTGATGAAAATAAAATGGGGTTCTGTCTCCTAGTTTGACACCGGCGGCGACTTTACAGCGATGAAGCGCACAGGTTTGCACACTCTGCTGTCACCTCGTGCGAGACAGTTATCAAGGCGTTGAACCGGTGTGACAATGTCTGTCCACCCCTCAATATTTCCTCAAGTGTGTGCGACGCTGTTGGCAAGTGGATCCATAGCCGGCAAGGACAAAAGACTTCAAAGACATTTAAGCAATCTTTATTTACCGCAGCGACAGAGAGGACCCAGCCTTTATCTGGAGCAGACAGGCCTTTGTTTCTGATTTCTGCTGGAGACAAGGTCGAAACCTCCTCCACATTTTCCTCTTTTCTTGATAAATTCAGTGTAATGTACATTTCCACAGCACTAATTCCATCAGTACATCAAGAGTCACGACATGCTCACACCTCTGCTGCTCTCAGTTTCTCCTTTTTCACGGGAACGCCGTGTTTATGCTGTTTAACCAGCGACCAGACACCCCTGTTTATGTGCACAAGCCCGAAAGTAATGTAGGCTACTTAAAGAGGTTACTGTTCTTCAGTCCTTTTGATTACAGCTCTTTAAATTTTACAACCAAAACGTCCGGAGTAAAAGAGTTACTGAACCAAAGCTACGAAGGCACAAACATGGTAGAAATTTAAGTCGTTTTTATTTTTTAATAAAAAGGGAATATAAGGCCTGTAGCAGAACTTTTAGGCCCTGTTCACACCTGGCTTTAAAATGCGTCTTGAGTGACCACTTGTGATCAGATCTCACTTCCTGTATGCAAATATTTTAGCCAATCGACAGACGGGTCTGTTGTCAATGTGCTTGTGTGTACGTGTGTGTGTGAGGGAGGGGGGGGGGTCCACTCAGACCTCCTCTGAATGTGGTCTGAGTGATGCGTCCTCAATGCGTCTCGGGTGCGTTCACACCTGAGCTGCCCATGATCTGTGATCGGATCACCAGAGACGGATGTTAATACCAGACCTGAGCGGGACACTTCGCCACAGCCACAAGTATGAACCAATTCATTGTCCACAGCTGTTGCACTGATCCTAGATCCTAAATTGCTTCGCACAGATAAAATCAGGACACTGAGCTTTCACACAATGTACAACGTGTCATGGTTTTGTCTGTTCCAGACCAAAACACACCTAAAGTAGCACCGAGTCCAAAGCGTCCCTCAGGCTGGTTCAGTGTATTTTATGAGGTAACTCCAGTCGTATCCTCTTCACCCTTGTTTTGATCGCTGTTGTTGCAGCTACTGCCGATTAAACTGCTGAAAGCCACAGGTCGGATATTACAACATATTATTATATAGTTATATATTTATTGTCACTAAACCACCTTCTCCTGATGCATTAAATTCATTCTCTATTTACTGCACTATAATAACTAAATATATAACAGCAGAAACTCTCACATACATACTTTGTCCTTTTTTTCTTTTGCATAGCAGACACTTCAGTGAGACTTCAAATGAGACTTTAAAAATAAGGAAGAAAAAAAAATATAGTTTTTTTTCAGTGTTGTGGAAAGACGCTTCAAAGGTGACTTTTATAGAACCTATTTCTAATGTCTGACATGCAACAATAAAGAAAAGTGACAAAAACACATCCAACAATGTACAGCACAGTCGTATGCTTTGGCGGTAATGTATGATTTATAGAAATATACATGCAAAACAACTGGTGAGTGTACAGCGTGTCCTCGGGTCGGACATTAGCGTCCCGCCTCTGTGTCCGTCCCTGAGCTGCACCGAGGGAATTCCTTCATCCCTCTAACTCTTCGCCCCTCTCTCCTGGAGCTCCCTCTGTATGTCCTCTGTCATGAAAGCTAAAGTCCTCATATTTCCCAACGGGAGCGGGAATCAAAACCTGCAATTGGTATTCCCGGCACAGACCTGCATCCATCAATCATCTCATCTAACACTGAGGCTGAGGCTCAGAAGCAGCTATTCTCTTTCTGGAATACCTCTGTATGTATTGAAGGAACGTGTCTCAGAACAAAAGAGCGAGGAGCGCCGATAAATCTCCGAAGATTGAATGACATTAACCTGTTAGAAGATGGAATGGATCTGGCAACAGGGGCACGTTGAAAACTTCTGCCTCAACTCGGACAGAATTAAAAATGAAGATATATTGTGCAGTGGAAGAGGCAACGCTGTGTTGATATTGCACTGCACGGTAGTCGCAGGGAGCTGACGGAGGAGGGTGTGAAAAGAATGATGAATTCGATGGAATGCTTTCAAGATCAGTCTGCACTTTAACAATATGACAGGCTCTCATTACTGCAGAGGGATATCACGTTTGGACCATTAGAGAGCCTCAAGTGGAGTCAGCCTGTGCAGCCGTGTTTCAAAAGAAAAATGTTTCGTTCACCATCTTTTACACTGTTTTCTTCTTTCACACATATACATTATCAATATTTTGTAATGCAGCGGCTAAAACAATGACTGATTGTATATGTGGGTGTGTGTGGGTTTTGTAAAATAGATCCTGTAAGAGAGATTAACATGATACTGTGCCCCAACCTATTACTATCTCTGCGCATTGTGTATGTCGCCTGCCTGCAATGAGGGTAGGTTTTTTAATGCTGTCAACCATGTAAGACCTGTTTTTAAATAAAAGCTATTCAACAGTAACAGATCACAGACTATAAATCAACTTTGGGAAACGACTTATTGACAGAAAAGAAAGAAAATTCAAACAATAGTTTTGCTACAACATTAAAATGCTGCTAATGCAGTGACGCATCAGTATGAACAAGCTAATAATGTAAGGCTGGTGATGTTAGCTAGCTAGCAGGTTTGCATTTTAGATCAATGTGGCTGCTGGCTGGCTGGTTAGTTTACGACCTGTTACTGACTGGCATGTTATCTACAAAACACAAAACATGTGGTGTGGACTGAGCACACAGGACTGACCCCAGCCAATCACATGCTAGCACTGATGAGTCACGCATCTCTTAGATGTGTTGGTAAAAATTATGGAACAAAGTTAAACTTTAAAAGCAAAATTCTCAGTTCAATTATAATTTCACCAACTTTGATTTTATCATTTAATTTTTATGTCCCATCCCTCGTACATCAAAGTCTTTCCAACAAGCAGCATGAGAGCAGCGTTACCGCTCCAGCACTGACCTCTGTGACTGAAAATAGACGCTGGAGTAATGCTCTGAATGAGAAAGGAGGCACTTGCTTTTGTTTCAGGATCGTTAAGTGGCCACGAGTTGAAATGGATGCAAACTGAGAATATTCAATGTGTCAGTAGCAACAACAAAGCGGTGCGCGGAGGTCGCCGCTCTCCTTCAGCTCACCTCGAGGGGAGAAAGACGGCGAGAGAGCTGTCAGTGAGTGAGTGGTGTCCTTTTGCCTCTGCAGTAGTTATTTTATGACCATGTTGACAGTTTGACTGCTTCTCTCATCCCCTCCTATATCCAGCCTTTCTTGTTGTCTTTAATCAGTGGCCCCCAGTCCTGTTGCAGAAGCTGCCAGGACGCCTCACGCTCAGCGCAGCACTACAGAGGCCACTCTTGGCAATGACCTCCGTCTCATCCCCCTCACTATAAAAAAAACAAACAAAACTGCAGCCTTTCATTCTGCTCTCCGAAGACCCGCTGCTTGTTAGCACCAGATGGCTAACAACGCACAACGCGGTGACAAAACACCCATCTCTGCAACACAATGCTGATCACATTCAATACCTCCAGAGATAGCAAGTGCGCTGAGCTTCTTTTGCTTCGATGGCCATCTTAATTAGTGCTTATTTGAGCGAAAATGGGGCCGTTGCCGGAGCGGTTCCGATAACCGGTCCACAGAGTCGCTGAAGCAAACTCAATCAGATGCTTGGTTCTGAAAGAAAATGTTTGTGAATCTTCCTTAAAGTGTAATAAAAACACGTTGTTAACATTGAAATGCAAAGTCTTTATCACTACCTAGTAGTTGTATCTTTACGATTTTAGATTATACTTTGTATTTATTATTATTTTTTATATTTATAATAATTAAGGGGTTTGTTTACTCGAACATATTCTCTCTCTTACCTGTAAAACATTCAGCTCAGAAATTACAAATGATTTCAACAGGAATAACACACCAAGGCTTGTCTAATTGCTTTTCCTTTTTAAATGCTATGAAATATATTCAAAACTAATAAACACAAATTCAAAAAGCATGAATTGTTATTGTTATTATTATTAATATGTTACTGATTAAAAATGTAAAATGGTGCACTAACTTGTTTTAAGGCTAGAAACAATAAGTTTTGGACTTACCTTGGGTTAGTCTTGACTCTGACTCGAGTTGGCACTTGCTGGTCTTGACTCAGATTTCTCTTGACTTGACACTTCATGGAAATAACTTGGACTTGACTTGGAACTTAATGCAGGACTTGCTGTTGTTAGTGTGGGACCACACTTGGGGATTTCATAGGCAAGACTTGAGACTTACTTGAAAAAACATTAACCTTGTCCCACTTCTGGAAAGAAAGAATGAATGAAAGATGAAAACTGTTGACAGTGTGTTTTACAGAATTTTCTAGAGTAATTGGGAAACTTTCATTGCTATGACTACAAACAGATTTCCATTAACCTCAGAGTCAGATATCTGCAAACTTGGGCCTGTGCAACCAAAACAATCTCCATGATTATATATAATAATAGAGGAAAAGACTTTGCTCTTGTTAGAAGTGTTATCCTGCCTGTGTTGCCATGCTAATCATCTGATGATTTTGATCCAGCAAATTACTACACCAGATCAATGTCCTTTTTTTAACTATGTGCACACAGTAGATGCTGTAATTAGTCAGGCCCGGTGGCAAAAACCGGCCATCTGGAGTAGTGGGAGTTTTCCCAGTGGGCCGGTCGACCTGTAGGCCAGCGATGAGTCCAGCAACACCAATGAGATAAAAACAGAGTCCCATGCTGTTTGCAGTGGGCTGGCCAGCTGGCTTCACAGAGGTATGCATGTGTGTGGGGGGGGGGTCAGAAGTTTATTACATCTCATGAGTGTGTCTTTATTTCTTATGCTGAGCCATTGACAGGAAACACAACGACTGTGCTGTGAAACAATTTCAGATGAATTAATCAAACTAATCGATGTGGAAACACGAGTGAAGGAGAAAAACAAATGTGTGTTATGGTGAATCCCCCCCCCTCCTGTGGTCTGTGTGTCTCCAGCTGGTCTGTTCTCCCTGTCTGTGTGTATGAGTGTTTGTCCTGCTGGGCGTGGCCATCCGGTACCTGTTCCCGCCAATCCACCTGAAACACTCGTCACCTCATCGACTCAAGCAAAACACACAAGCAGCTGCACTAATGAAACCCCAGATCTTCCCTCTAGTCTCCGACAGATCGCTCAGTCTCCTCCTCACGCTTTCTTGAACCCAGCTTATCTGCCGTCCGCCTGTGCCTCAGGTCCGTCATCCCGGTCGTCTGCCGTGTCCAGCTCAATCCTCGCCTACAATTCCAGCTTGGATCATCTACCTACCCTGCTCCGCCAGTTCAAACACAAGCTCCAAGCCCTGCTCCTTCAGCAATCCAACCCTCCGCCTCCACACAAGTCTCCAATAAAACTGCCTTTTAACCAGTGTCTCCTTGTTTGTGTTTGTGTTCTGAGTTTGGCTCCAAAATGTCTCTAACAAAGAAAAGCTGATGGACGAACTGAAAATAGGCCTCGGAGCACAAGAGACCAAGAGATTGATTCATTTATTTTGTCACACCAGGACTGACAGGGCACCATGTGTTCCTTCAATATCAGTGTGCAGCTGCATAATGATGCTTGGCTTGTGAGTTGGGATTTTTTCTTTGATTGTCACAATGCGACAGGTGACATTTGTAGTCAAAATGCACGAACATACTGTATTGTCCAAAAATGAATTATAAAAGCGCAGCTGCACATTGGATTCATCAACTACAAACGAATTTGGAGACATTTACTCACAATTATTGCCGTCTGCATCCTGTTATGATGAAATGAATTGAGTCAATAACTCAATAAACAATAATGATGAGAAGCATAACTTGGTCCTGGCGCTCCGGCGACTGGGCAACGGGACTAGAGGGGATTGAGCTTCACTTCACAAAAAAAAAAGCTGAGGCTGAGACATCCTGAGTTTTATAGCACCTAGTAACGGTCAAGCTGCAAAAACGCAGATCGTAATCATTCATTCGATACGCCCACATCTTTCCAACTCCATCCTTCCAAAGGCACAAAGGACATTATAGAACTAAAAAGGACTAATCATGACCTTGACGTGCAAAAGTCACATATAGAAAGAAAGTTATGGCCAAGTCACTGGTTGGCCACAGATTGGAGACTGTGCTATTAATGCACACTGTTCTTTGGCACTTTGGCAGTGCCAGTTTCTTAAAGCTCATGATGACTTAAACCCAGTTCTTAGCATCTTCCCAAATGTCTTTATAGCAGAAATAAACCTGTCAAAGCCAAGAATTACGTCTGTCATACATGATGACAAAAAGACTGAAGTCTGAAAAATGTGAACTGTCAGAGAAAATAATTGTGCGAGAGGAATGAGAGTGATAGAGGAAATCGACATAATAAGATACCTTTTAAGTGCAAGGTTTGAACTCATCAGTTTTATACCTGACATCTTGAAACACAGAGGTATTGCCAAAGAGAAGTCAAGCAAGGTAAGATACACGAGCAGTCAGATAATCAGGCTGTAAAAACCTTAGATAACAAAGGCCACGGGCCAGATGGTAAAACATCATCACAGTTTACAGTGTTCAAGTTTTAAAGAAGCCAGGGCTCCTCCGGAGAGACCTGAGCTCCCCAGGAAGCAACAAAATCTCCAGTTTGTGGGAGGAGGGATCTCGACAACCATTAACATTTCTAATGCTGTGATGACTGATGTGCATGTGCCGTGGTATTGTTTTATTTATCATGGCTCATGGGCTGCTTTCGTCTTTTGTTTCGTGCGCCTATGAGTAATTATTGTGAGTGCATTTGGTGTCAGATCAACAATTTTTCAACAAGCGGCTACTGGAGCGCTCCTCCTGACTGTGCATTCAGCTCGGCAGCTCCTCTTTCATCGTGACTGTCGTGCATCAAAGCTGAGTTTTCTGTCACTCAACGCTCAGTAAAGACTTCAGTGCTCGTCCTGATCACAGGCCTTTTGTGAAGCAGGTTTCTCCTTTATGTCAGCCACAAAAACAAGAGTTTGGAGTAGAATAAATGTACAAAACATCCTCCTGCAGCAATTTTTCCACTCAATTACAAATTAATTAGACATAAATTAGTTAATATGGTATGAGAAAAGAGACAAAGGTGTCATTTAAACACTGCACAGACCCACTTCCTGCTTCAACCATGCCCCATTGTACTTCTCTGTGCAGTGGGATTATGAGATCACAAGCTAATGTTTCGGTTATCTTCAAATAAAGTGGCTCCAGGATTTACAGATACTGAGCTCATGAGTCCAAGTCCGCCCCAGGTCCACTTCCCTTTTTTAAAGACCTTGTCATCATGTCCATATGATGTTTTTTATATAATACAAGACATATGATGAGTGAAATAATCATCAGCACCATGACTGAGTGTTTCCACCTCGATATGCAGTGAACCAATGACAGTCTCATAAGAACAGATTCAGACAGCCAGGGTTTCATACGTCACAAACTTAAGCAACCAATCCTGTCAACTTGTGGGGGGCAAGGGGGCTAAATAAACATGAAACATTGTCAGCACAGAGAGAGCCAGAGTTAGCATTAGCACAACCGCTAACACTGTGTCAGCCACTGCCAGTTACAAGCTAGCAAACAACATAAAAGATGCTAACTGTGCTAACCGTTCTGATATTTATGCTAGTTGCCGATTTTCTTTCCTCCAACGCTAACTAGCTTGGTACACACTGCTCTTTTACCGGTCACCAAAACCTTGTCAGAACAGAGAGCAGTGTTTGTATTAGCATAGCTGCTAACACTGTTTCAGCCACTGTCAGTTACAAGCTAACAAACAGCATTAAAGATTTATGTGGGAAATCCATGTTAAACAGTATATTAACCATAGCAGAGTATTTTTACATAGTTTAAAATGTGTCTGGAGAGGAACTTTAAATTTGTCGGTTTTCTCATATTTCAAATATCAGCTTAATTTATTTAATGCATTTTATTGACTAATTTTAGATTTAGATATTTAACTTGGTGCATTATCAGTCTGACGTGTTCCGGCCTGAAAAAATCCTTTAGAAAATCAATGTTTTCCGAAGTGGAAACTTTCCAGTTGGTGTGTATTTTCAGGCGATGATCCCCGGGATTAGTAGACACGTGTCACTTTTTGTTCATTTCCTTTCCAAACTAGGAAACTGAAATGTTATCTCTCTGTACAAAGACGGATCAATAATCCAACATCCACATCCAAACATCTAGAGAGCCTGGAAGAAAGAGGGACTGGACATTTACAGCTCCACTTCCCAAACTGTGGAGCTTTTGTAGAGCAGTTCGCAGAGCAGGCTGAGTGATATGAATAAATAATGGCCCTGCTGGTGCCAACAGCAGGCATTTCTTAATTTGAAGGGGTTTTTAAGCTCCCTGTTCAGTGCAGTTCAGTAGATTTTTAAGATATCACACCATGAAAATATGAAAGTGGCAGATGAGTCTACTTGCAATATCCTGTCTTGCATTATCTGTAGTGCAGGAGCAGAAAGCAGCGCACACACCCACCGCAGCCCCCTGCACGTTTTTGTTTTTTTTTCTCCTCTTGCTCTCTATCTGAATTACAATTTTTCCCCCTTGGAACATTCCTCTGGAACAGAAATGAAGACATCTTGAGCTCAACTTCAAACACACTCTTCAGTAAACAACCACTGTGGAGAAAGTGTTTCATCTGTGCCTCTGGGATATTATTAAGCCTCGCTGGTAGCTCAGACTCCAGAGGAGTACAGGATAAGAGCTTGCTCCTGTCTTTCCACCTCCTGTCCCACTGACAACCCGGCAACCAGATTTTGGATAACCACACTATCTGAATGCTTGTTGTGGTGGAACATGCTGTGAGAAAGAAAGAGAGAAAGTTTCAAAATTTAGTTTGATCAAATTTCATAATTACCCCATTATTTTTGTGTCTAAACCCAATCTGGGCAACTCAGTGGCTCTGACCTCTCCCTCACCTGTGTCCTCAGTGTAGACTTGCACAAGCCGTGGGAACTAAAAATCATCACAATTGCTCTATTCATGAAGAAGCACTGCTGTTTGTCTTCCACCACTCAGGTTCAGCACTAGTTTCGCATTCCTGATGAAGTAATGCAGGAAGTCTGTTTTCATCTGCCCATCAATCTGCACTCAATAACCCATAATGACAAAGTGAAAGCATGGTTTTACCAAGTTTTGCAAATTCATTAAAGGTCCTTATTGTATAGAGGAAGATGTGCATGTGTTGTTTGATTATAGATCAGGTCTAGGTTCTATATCAATACTGTGAAAGTATCAAAGCCTCAGTCCACAGAGAAATGCACACAGCCTGTATTCAGAAACTGAGCCTTAAAACCAGCCGTCTGGATTTCTGGAACTTTGTGATGTCACAACAAAGCAGTCACTGCTCTCAGCCATGCCCCAAGCCCCATGCCCCACCTGGACCCACCATCCAACCTTGCAGGATTTGGTTTCTCTGAGTGTTTTACCTGAAATCTGCTATATTTTTTCACTTAGTAAACAGGTGTGAATGTCTTGGTTTTAATTTTGGTGCACATGTTGAAGGGTTGGAGCGGAGACACTGCCTACGTGTCTCACGCACTATCACGACATCTAGAGGTTCAACATCTCGCCTTTTATTTCGCACATTAGACGTGCGTCTCGCAGCAGAAATAGACTGAGAAAAGACCTGTTGTTATATTCACATCATGCCAGCGACATTTTATAAATCTGACACCTTCCACTGTAGCTGTTTATGTGGCTGAATTTGAATGTGACACAAAAATGAAAAAAGTATAAATATATTTTTTTAACCATTTTAGCAGCCTTATGTGGAGACAGTGGGATTTTAGTGACATTTTCTGACAAAAATAAATCAGACATTAGTTAATAATGAAGAGAAATTCAACATTCCAGTAAGAAGAGAGGCTCAGAGCTTCCTCTCCTCTGATTGGCTCACCGACCTGTTCTTACTAGAGCTCCAAAGAAGCCTGAGAGAGGAGATGTAAAACTACACTGAGACGGTTTTTGCTTAACTTAAAATAAAAGTGTAAAAATGTGGAACCTTTAAAACCCAGAAACTGAAATCTCTCTTTTACAAAAGTATTCAAACCCTTTGCTGCAGAACACCAAATTGTGGTCAGGTGCATCCTGTTTGCTCTCATTGTCCTTGAGATGTGTCTGGATTGTTTGGTGCCACCTGTGGCAAACTGAATTGATTAGACATAGTTTGGAAAAGCACACACCTGTGTATATGAGATCTCACAATTCACACTACATGTCAGGGCACAAAACAAGCCATTAAGTCCAAGGATCTCTCTGTAGACCTCTGTGATGAAATTGTGGCGAGGTATAGATCAAAGGAAGGGTATGAAACCATTTCTAAAGTGAGAGTGTTCCCAGGAGCACAGTGGCCTCAATAATTGTGAAATGGAAGAAGTGTTGGCTGTCAAGCCAAACTGAGGCTAGAAAGGACTTGGTCAGGGCGGGTGACCAAGAACGCAACGGTCACTCTTAACAGAGTTTCAGAAATCCTCTGCAGAGATGGGAGAACCCGGCCATCTCAGCAACACTCGATTAATCAGGCCTTTATGGTGGAGTGGCTAAAGAGAAGCCACTTTGAGTAAAAGGTATATGACAGCCTGACGGAGTTTGCCAAGCAGCGTTTAAAAGTCTCCGGGAGCGTGAGGAAAAAAAAAAGGCTTCTCAGCAGCAGGGACAGGGAAACTGGTCAACTGACAGAAGGATAAAGACAGAAAACACGACCTGAGACTGGGGCGACGGTTCGCCTTTCTTCACGATACATTGACCTGAAGCAAACAGCCAAGACAATGCTGGAGTGTCTTTAGGACACGTCTCTTGAGTGGCCCAGCCAAATCCCAGACTTGAACCCCTGTGAGGAGACCCGAAGATCAGTTCACAGACTTCCAATCCAGTCTGTTGGATGTTTGAATGCGGATTCATTTGCTTGACACAAGGTGGTATGTTAAAATTAAATCATTTAAAACACAAACTACTTGTGTTGATTCACCTGCTGCTCAGTGCCACGCTTTTTACAACCTACTACACCCATAGTATGATCTAATATTACAGAGCTGGATGTTTGTCCGATGCTGCGTCGTATTCTCAACATGATGAAACTGTTCATGAAGTCAGTCTAACGTTTGATCATGTGATCATAGATAACTGATGTATGTAATCCTGCCACCGTAGCCACAGGTTACACAATGTCACAGGTGCGCTCCGGCACTTAAAGAAATAGCGCTACACCTCTGGTCACAACTGTGCAAGATACAGTCACAAAACTTTACAGGTGTGTATTTCAGATCCAAATGAGGGCAGAGTCCTCATGTAATCATGTAGCAACAACTTCATGCGTCGGAATGGCAGCATGTTGACAGATGTAGCTTCAGGTGTGATAGTCATACCTTTGTTCTATCTATCCAGGCGCCTAATGCCTAACAAACCCACTACTACGATGCATAAACTATGTATATATCTATCAAACTGCACTGTATAAACTTATTGAAACATCCTTTTTTTGATCACAAGTGTTCGGATTTTCCAACAAGCCTCCCTGCAGCTTCTCAGGCAAACTGAATCATCTCATCTATAAATGATTCAAAATATGATGTGGCTCCTAAGTGGGTTGATCTACCTTTTCACTACCTCTGTGCATCCAACTGAAACCATTATGGCGGCATTTGCATGAGCGACAGCGAAGTAACAGAGAGATGCTTACGGTATTTATTGGCGCAGATATTTTATTTTCACACTGTCTGCCTGTAAATCAAGACTCCAAAAAGCAATTCAAAGAAACGGTTAATAATAGATGGTGAAAATGGAAAATGCCCGGAGCGTGACCAATATGATTTTGAGACTTACCAGCGCGTACAGTATGGGCCTACATGACAAATTATTTATCCAGGAACAAAGATCATAAATCCTCTTGTTGTTCCATACTAGTAATTTGGCGTGAAAAGACTCCCTGGTGCACTGCATTAAGCACTGTACCTGCTCAGGACAGCTTCATTAAGGGCTTATCATCATTATTAGCTGTGATATTGACGCCTGCGCCGCTGTCAATCAGGTCTCAATGTTAAAGTATCAGAGTTTGCCTGTTTTGCTCATCCCTAACGACTACATCATTGATTGTAGCTGCTTGCTATCCATTAGATTAATGAGTGGGAGCAGGAGACAGGGAGCGGGAGGCATGGCAGATTTCGTAAGGCGGGAAGGGTGGGTGGCGGCTAACCTAGACACACATGCTGTATAATGTATTCAATTTAACACATCTGTGAATGTGCTCATGTTTGCAGTGCAGCAGATGTCACTCTTTCAGTCCTCCTGTCAGTAGAAGATCTTCATTAAGAGTTTCAAAGGCGGGCCCCTCTGGCAAAGCACAAACAGCCAGCAGCACTAGCGGAGGCACTTCAACAGTGTGGATTAAACAAGATAACCCCTCGTTCCCTAGCATCATATTAGCATATCCTCTATTATTCATGCAGTACCCAGTTCAGAAATTGCCCTTTTTAAATTGTTTTGAGGGAATGGATGTGTCCTGCGCAGGTAACTCGCTGAATAAAATATTTTCCCACTTCTAGGGGAAACATTGGATTGTTTTATGTACAGAGGTTTTCATGGGGAAAAAACGGATTGAAAACAAGGACTAAATCTGCTCTTGTGATATGTAAAGTACCCGTCTTCAAAAAATCGGCAATGCTGGAGGAAATCTTGCCTATACAGGGAAAGCACAGGAATCAATGGCTCCCTAAAGAATAGACGGTAGACTTTGCATCCTGTTCTTGAGAGAGAGAGTGTGTGTGTGTGTGTGTGTGTGTGTGTGTGTGTGTGTGTGTGTGTGTGTGTGTGTGTGTGTGTGTGTGTGTGTGTGTAAAAACCTATGTGTGTTATGTTATTCAATTAAAAAAAAAGGTGATTCCAAGACATTGAGCTGAGGCAAATTACATCTTTGAAGGAACAAGAATAAAAGCTTACAGCCCCACCAGATACTTAAATGTTTACTTCTTACACCTTACAATATAAAACAATGGTTTAGAGCATGAATATCATAGTCTTCAAATGACTATGATTCATCCTCTGTGGGACACAAATATCCAGCCATTTGTTTTGGTCAAGGGGAAATTTTTACCTGATGGTGGTAGTGTAGTATAGTAGTATAGTTAACACATTGGGATTCATCTTTTTGGGACCATTTATATCCATACAAGATGGTTATAAGATATAATATGGTGGTCGTTTGAGAAGCCTCTGTGACCAAGTTTACCCTTAAACCCCCTGAAATCAAAATATAATGGACCTAATATCACTTATTTTTTAACTGTAGTGACTAGAATAAATGTGGACTTTTAAAGGAGTACAGGAAAACAAATTAGGTTAATTTTTTATCCCGATTCCATTGCAAAATGATCCAATAATAACTCTCTGAAAGCAGCTCATTAATTAAAAAATATTAATTCTAAAATAATTATCCCAGAATTTTTCATATTGACACAATGAGCACATTAAATTAAGTACATCAAAGTTTTAATCACAGTTCAAATGAAGAAACTCATTATCGGTAGAAGCTATTTTAGATCCCAACTTGGTTGTGAAGTGGTCATTGAGCCTCAGTCCCGCCATACGCACACGGCATGCTCTCCATGTGCACCCCGAATGACAGGTACACAGAGAGTTCAGGTAAAGACTTTTTGGGCAAACCACAGGCCCAGAGTTGTGGTGGCCCTCTGGGATTTGTCCCCGTCTGTCCGATGGCCCGTCTGACAGTGGCACAGGGTAAGAGGAGGGGGCATGAGGGACCAAAGTTGGAGTATGTTTGGAGGATGAATTTGACAGCTGGACAATTCATTGCCCCTTTAATGTCTGCCAGGAAGTAACACACTTTGTCCTCAATTGACTGTTGGCATGAAAAACCTGTTCTTTCCTGTCCAGTACATTTTTTTGTTAATTTATGCAGGAATAAAATGCCCAGTTAGTAAAGAAATATAAGTGAAGATTTGACAATATATAAAAGAAAAGTTATGTTCGAAGGAAGTACATCACCAAGATTTCTCTGTAAAATAACTCCTGAAATAAATCACACATTACAGCTTGATGATATATAATGTGCAATAGTAAGTGTGGATGGATTTTTCCATTTAAGGTCTGAGGCAGGCAGCTGTCCTCAAACCAAAGTTACCTCATTCCTCCTTTAGCACTCTTTGGCCGTGTCAGACACCACTAATCTGTCTGCTCAATTAGTCAGCACCATCCTTCGCTTTGATGGCTGGGGCACTGCCAAGCCTAATTATATAAGCTTCATTTTTGAGGCTTATGTCAAAGAGCTTGTCATTTTTTTGCACTTTGCTCGGAGAACAATTTCATCATGCTCTCAGGGAGGACGCCCTGTGAATATTCAACTATTCCTAGACTAACATAAAGATGACAACAAACCATTGCATTGATTTCTTACTCGGTGACTGCAGATTATGTGACATGTAGTCTTGTGTGTTGGTGTATTTCAACTTTAATTTGCATCTGAATCCATTCTCTGTCATATTGAATAAGAGCTTCAGCTAAATGCACAGACTCCAAATTAGCTATGTAATTTGGGTTTAGAGTTCAGTTGCAATTTGTGTGATTTAAGAGCTTACTTAAGAATTTGGCTTGAAAATTTAAAGATGTAGATGCCCATCAGGCTGGGAGATATCTTGGAGGCACAGAATGGAGAATGGCCTTTGTCAGCTAACACCTAGAAAATTAAAGTTACTGTCATTTGTAACTGTAGTGCAAAATCCTCATGTTAAAGACTGAGGGCTTCATTTTCGTGGCAGCGCCAGCAGCTCTCTGACGGTTGGTAATTTCCTGACTTTGAAAGGGGCACAAACAGGAGGGAGGTTCATTCGAATGAAGCCGTGCAAAACAAGTTGGAAAATGTGTTTTAGAACAGACATCTCAGAACCACGCCTGATTCTGGCAGATCAATCTGCTGAATTGAAAATCCAGTCCACCAAAGGCACACGCCTGCCATTCTCTTATGGCCACTGTTGTTAGCTTTGTTCAATCTCCTTCTGAGGACTCTTTGGATAGTTGTACAAAAGAACAACTGTTGAAGCTCAATGAGCATTATGATGTTGATATTGGAAACAGGTGGTTAAAAGGAGGTATATATTATAGACTATGTGTAGTCTCCATCTTGGTTGAGCAAGGTTGTAACAGTGCCCAGTTTTTGTGGCTGTTAAGGCCATTGTGACGGGGATGGTCTGAGACTGAACAGTTCTGTGTGAATTTATAAGGAAAATGTTTGCTGGCTTTGTTCAAGGACACATGGGAGATGTCCTTCTCGGAGAACAAATCATTAATGCACAAGGACATCTCAATTGGGACCTTCAAGAGGTTATGCATTATGTCAGGTGGAAACCCAGTGGCAGTTTGGAAATATTCCAACATCATACTCCTTCACCGAATCTGGATAATCTACAATATCAGAAACTTTCCTTGCATCACTTGGCTGGTTCTGGGCTCAGATGCTCCTGATCTGACCTCTCTCCTCTGAATGTCACTCCTCTCTAGCCATGAAAAATCGACAAGGGTGCTGCACCGTGAAACTCGCCTGGAAACCATCCAAAGAACGGGAAGACAAACTGCTCAACAAAGACAATGTGTTTTTAAGAGTTACCGGGTCTTGAACAAAGTGGGTGAAGGGACATCTGCATAGCCATGTTGTTTGACTGCACTTGCTCTGTTTAAAGTTACAAGCTGGATAGAGTGAAGGGAGGAGTGATATCTTGAGGGAAGATTGGAAAGAAGCCAATAAATACTGCACAGTTTGTTTCTTTTTTGAAGTGCCCAGAGGATTGACAATCTCAGACTCGTACATAAAAAGGCCAAGTGCAATCCTTGAGGTCTCAGTTTGAAAAACATCATTCCCATGAAAGTTTATCTCCAACAACAGCTTTGTCAGATTTTGTAATATTTTCAGAATTGGCACGTAAGAGAATGATTGTGATTGCGATGTATTCAACTGGCATGACCATTGGAAATTCTTTCTGAAAATGTGAAGCTCTTTTACTGGCTATGGAGAGGGACTTGCCAGCATCAGTCATTTTCAAGAACAGGTTATTCTCTTCGACAGCATTCACAGTCTCTCTCACAATTGAATCATTGTCACTGACACTGTGTTTCGCTGAAAATTTGCTGAATGGCTTTGAGAAAAGAACAGTCTGATTCAATTGTTGGACTACTTCCTGTGCTGCCATGTTAGATATATGTAAGACTGCCTGCAAGTTAAGAAACCGAAGCTAAATTAAGCTCCAGTTGCTGCTGTAAATGATCCCAACTTTAGCATTAACAGCTGTTTAATTACCAGTCTAGAAGAAACATTGCAAGTTCAGCATAACACTTCATTTCTTTGCTCACCAACAGCCGTCTCCAAAAAAGCAACGGAAATGTTAGTTCTTGTGTTTTCTTCTACTGAAGTTAGCATGCTAACCAGTTAGCCCCGGCCCAGCTCATCACTTTCCGATATCGACTCACTGTAGCCTCCGGTCTGCCCTGAAGAGGTAGCGCTGCTCAGAGAGTTTATAATAACCTCTTGTCTTGTAAACGCAAAGATGGCCGAAGATCTTTTCAGATGAAAATCGCCAGCACCCACTCCCGGCAATAAACCACGTTCAGCAGCAAAGAAAACTTACAAACTTATCCTTTAAGGCCTCAATTTTTTTTTTAACTAAGGTAATCAGTTACGTAAATTTACATAGTACATTATCCCCTAACCACACAACCACTCACACAACTTGGTTTAAATTTGATTTCTCTTTTCAAAGTCTTCTCAGACGCCAAAAGCAGTGCGAGCGAGTTCGGTGCCTTGCCGTTTAAGAATGACTGAGAGATTGCCCTCTCAGGCATCTGCAAGAATGTTGTGGGCAAATGCTCACTGAAATACTCCATAGCACAAAACACTTTGTGTTTGGACTGAAATACAATGTACTCTGAGCCAGACGAGTGCCTGCAGAGAATGAAGTGTCTCATGCAGAAGTGTGTGCAGGATAATCAGTTCACTGGCAGAATATCCGCTGGTGAATTGTGGGAATAAGAATAGAGTGGATTATATGAAATTGATCAACAATAATTATATGTAACTAATAGATTTTTTTTTTCTGTCATTCTTATCTAGAACATGGATATTTGATAACAACACATGGTTTTTAGTTTGACAGGGAGGATTTACTTGGTCAGCATTCATGTTTGACATTTGATTGACATTGAATTCAAATGATGGTACACATGCATTGCTAGCATCACCAGCCAGTAAGACTGGAGAACAACACTCGCAATTTATGGCCCAAACATGATTGTTGACTGAATTTTGAATTATTAAAATATTACTTTTTAAATTCTTCTCTGACTTAAATATATATCTAATCTGTTATTTTCCTGTCGATATTGTGTGAATATTTATATACACACACATTTGTGTTTGAGGCCTTGTTGAACGAAGCCAAAGCTGTAAACTTCATGTCCTCAAGTGGACGAGGCCAAGGCTTCAGACACACACACACACACACACACACACACACACACACACACACACACACACACACACACACACACACACACACACTAACACAGACAAACACACACACACACAGAAGTGGAACGGACAGAGAACGATCTGTGAGCATGTCAGAGTGTATCAGGTAAAGAGCTGACCTGCACGAGGAAAAAAAAGAGAAAGGCAAAAGGTTGGGCAAAAGCTGAAGAGAAAGAAACCCGAATAAAACCTTGACAGGCTCAAGAAGAGGAGAAAATCTATACAAGATGTATGCGAGAGTCTCCGAAAGGATGCAGACAACTTTGCAGAACAAGCAGAGAGTCCTGCAGGGACCAGTTTGGCAACACTGATAAGAAAATCAAACACACTGAGGAGACGAGCAAAGGAAGAGAGAGAGAGAGCAGTTGCTCGTTCTAAACAGTGAAATTGATAAGCAGGCTGCTGAGCTGCGACACATCTCATGGGAGACATGGTGTCCACGGACAAACAGGGTCAAACAACTGTATAGATTGTTTCCGCCCGAAGTTCTGAAAATGAAATGCACCAAGTTCAGTGCTTATTGGATGAGAAATGAAAAATTGAAAAACATAAGGATTATTCCTCCCCAGAAATTTCCCAGGCAGACTTTAAGGGTTCGTTGCACTTTTGTAGAACAAGTCGAGATTTTCTTATGTGCACATTTTTTGTGATGACAGGTCGAAAGGTTGTAGTGACTGGGTCTTGTTGTCTCTTCAGTGCTCTCATATGTTTATTTGATGGGGGGAGGGCATTGTTTTTCATTGGACTGGGTCGACCACCGCACAGTTTTATTTTTGTTAATGAGAATGTTATTTCAGCTAATGTGTGCAGAATTTCTCTGTTATTTAAAATCCAATAGATCTCAGTAGCAGTGTTTACTGCAGTCTAGTTTGTCGATTTCTTTTGCCACAGTAATGGTTTCATTTTTTCCTTTTCAAGGTACAAGTCATTAAATTTGTACTCAAAAATGTGCAGGAACAGGAGACTCTGCGACCAGTTTCCAAGATCAAGCTCAGAGGGAGACATACAACATATCCCCTCGCAGGCTTCGTGTACAGAGGAGTCCAAAGGTCAGAGACTACTTTCCCATGGGAATGTGTTTTTCTGACCCCACTGTATATCATTGCTTAATAAAAAGTACTTACTTGTTTTGAAATGTGAACTCTTTTCAGGTGATGAGGGCGTACCTGCACGTTGACAGGATTGTAGTTCCAAGAAGAAGAGTTTGAGAGATTCTTGTCTACAAGGCTGCAGCAGCTGGATCAGACTGTGGCTGGGGGAACATACCACAGTACATTTCCTAATAGTTTGTGGCACATGCATCGTAATCAAAGGTCACTTGTTCTTCCATGTACTGGTGGGCATGTTAGGGAACCATATTGGATATGTAGTGCAGACTCAGTTTGACTGTGAAGACATGCACAGTGAATCTGAGTCTGCACTGCACATCCAAAAGGAGCTATTTGTGGGTTTTGCTACACAGCCGACATTAGTATTAACAGCTTTGTCGGTACTGGTACTGGACTGGTACCAGTCAAACTGCTCCACTGTCAGCTCCTGGCAGCACATCAGCTGGAAGAGGCTGGGATCCAGGGCTTTAATACATGGAGGACTGACCAAGCAATAATGTCGCCACCTTACCTAAATATTTACGCTGGTCCAATGCCATTTGGTTTTAACTAAGACGAGAGTCTAGAATAAAATCAACAGAAAGAGAACAACAGATTGTATTTCTGAAAACAATCACACGCTTGTTATAAAACATTTAATAAATCAGACCTTAAAAAACTTTCACTTCGGTCCTCCCATATCGTCTGCATCCTCTCCGACAAACTCACTGAGTGGGTGAAAGGGTCCAACAGAAAGAGCTTTAATGGCGCTCTCCACTGATACAAACTGTCAGAAAGGTGATCCTCTTAAAAAGTGCTCAAAGATCCACTTCTTCCTAAAGTATATATGAAGTACATCAGAAATAACTGGCAAAAAGGCTTGGTCACTTTGTGAGACTAATGATGGTAATAATGATTATTACATAATTACACTTTTGGGCCTTTCAAAAATACATTTCAAACTCTTTTGATCCCAGATTTTTTGCACAATACTGGTGTTGTACTGGGATTAAATCTACTGCTGTTTTCTGACATGATCCATCCAGCCACTGGCTCCTGTTGATGAACAACAATCACCAACATTAAACTGAGCTTAGCTTTGAAAATTAGAAGGATGACTTTTTACGTTTTAAAAGGTTCTGGGAACGATCATCACTGCCACTAGGTGTCGCACTCGACCACTGGCATCTCAGAGCAAAACAAATGCTTCGTCAGCTGCACCTCCTGCCTCCGTTTGGCCGTTACATGTGACCAATGGGGTTCTGAGTTCTCGATTATCAATGTGCTAATATTTGAAAAGAGTGTTGCCTCAAAACAACAACTAAAACTCAACTCTAACATCTGTGTAATAATGGTATATTGGGGAATAATCTGCCTCCTGCCTTCAGCTCCTGGACCCAACGACTCTCGCAAGATTAAATCCAATCACATTTCGGCTGATGTGGCCTGAGGAAGCTTCAGCAGATGTAATTATGAGAATGGAAATAATGGAAAATGATCATAAATAGAATTGTCAGTATGATATCTACGAACTAATTCAATAATTTATTATGTTTTACTGGCTATTGACTTTGATTCGAAGCCCGATTGTGTCTTTATAGAACATGGACACATTTACTTTGCTGTATTTGTTAATGATGTCAATATTTGTGCTATATTCACAATGGCTACCTTATGATAAACACTGATTTTTGGATTTTTAGGATGTTTGCTGGACCAAATTAGCCGGGACAAGGCCCGCTCGCGACATGCGTAAAATAAATGGGATTAGAGGGGAATCATGTGACTTTGTACTTCGTGGTCCGAGGGATTTCCCTGTCCTGTTATTAATTTTACACACCAAATAAACAGCGTTTAAAGATGCCAGACTGCAATTAATCACATTAATGTATGTATGAAGCCAAATTCATACCACGATATACATTTTGATGTCATTAAGTCTTTGCTGCCAGAAGCGGAGCACAATGATCGTCTCTTATTGTTCTCCACAGCGCACAATGGCTGTACAGCTATAAATAAACTTCATATCTAACACTTGCACGTCAACAGTAACACTGATGAGTGTACGTTTTTTTTTTAACTCAAGTGGGTGCTCACATTCAAACCAACACAGTGTGTACATTACATAAGCCTATTCTGGTTGGTTTACAGCATTCTGTGTGAGGTGGGAGGACAACTCGATCAGCATTTGGCAACAGGAAGAGCTTCACTCTCCACACTCCAGTTATTGCTTAATTTTCACTGTTACTTCACTGGGAACAGTCTGACCAGGAGGAGATGGACATTTTCTTTAAATAAGTTTCACTTTCTCTCCCTCGTCTCCCCACCTGCACCCCACCATCATGAGAGAATGATTGAGAACAAACACACGATTATTGTTTCGCACGTTGTGTCCTCAGCCATAGACACCCTTCTTTTTGCTCTTGTATGACATTGTTGTGAATGAGACTTTCCCACAGACACGCACAGATATATTGAAGTCACATCAACGCAGCTGAGCTGAGCTGGTGATTTCAGCAAAAATGCTGCTGTCCTCAATCGCAAATTGAGCGCACTGCATCCTCCAGGTCCAGACAGCCTTTTGATTTCCAAGGACGAAAGGTTGAACTTGGTGCACTGTGCATTGTGTGGGGATTACCCATGAACATGAACAGCTCATGTGATGACACCTGAGCCAATTGTTAAAAACCTTTACTTACTTTACTTTTTGTGCTGAATCACTGTGTTTTTACATCATACAGAGGGGTTCAGATCGTGGACCCCCCTGTGAATCTATATCTTTAACTATATCCATATTTCTTTCAAATTATATGAATAAAAAATATAAAAAAAAAATATGTTCATATTCACAAAGTCCCAGGTGCTCCTTTCATGCATATACTCGTGGTTTTTAGCACAAGCACCATCCTGTTTGGAAGTAGAGTGCTGCTTTAAGTGTGATGTCAGATAATGAGAAGATTAATCATCTGCTGGAGAGAGCAGGCCCACTGCACCTGTCTCTGGAGGAGGTGGAGCTGTAGAGGGCTATAAAGAGAACGCTGTATTCTACAGGGTGCTCTGCGCTCTCTGTACTCTCCCTGTGTATGTGGCTGGAGACCGGGAAAGAGATACTTCTCCATCCAGGCTGTGCAACAAAAGAGTCCTGAGACCCGTCCACTACTCAAAAGGCGTGTTGAGAGAAACCAATATCATTACGGGCGATGCAAAAGTATGTGTGCTGAAAAGGCCAGCCGGTGAATGGAGCCCGATGGGTTTTCACTGAGGTCAAGAGGGGCAGTGCTGTAACTACGCTGGCAGACTGCAGATGGTGGCGTCTCTTTGTTTTAGCCAGACTCTCATAACATTGTGTGGATGAGCGCTCTCCTTTCTTCAAAGCTGTTTGCCTACATGAATATCTGGCTGGGAATGGGCTTGTTTGAAAGCCGTCTACTTACAGTCCTTATGTTCCCACATTGACTGTAACATGACTTTGGATGCCTGTTAACAATGCAGCAATGGGGACAGCAAATAAAGCTTTATTTTTATTTAATAATATAGCAACAGCAAACATCACTACAAAATTGGCCACGACAGTGAACGATGGCCTAGAGAAATAACGCTTAAAGTTCTGTAAATGAGATTTTCAACAACAATATAGCAGCAAACAACTATTATCTGGATGCAAAGGTGGAGTAATGGCGTCCTGAGTGAAGGTACACCTCCTCTGTGCGTGTTGTAATCCCAACTTCCCTCCCATAGACTGCATATAAAGACAGATGTAGCTTCTGTGATGTCGCCCACAGGTTTCTCAAGAGCAGTTTTGAAGCTCAGAGTGAGCTGCTTCATTGTCGCCATCTTGGCAGTGCCTGACTCCACCTAACTTCAGCTAATCCGAAAATGGGCCAAGAGGTGCGGTGTGTGTGGAGATGTCTGGGCATGCCAGTTGTAGCGGGAATACACTCACCCACCTGTCAAAGTGCTCAAAGTGGCACACCCTCAATTATCCATAAATTTAAGCCTGAACAGGTGAGTTTTATAAAATTCACCCCTTTACACCACAAACTAGACAAAGTGTATATCTGGGGGGATACTGGCGGCCCTGTTCATGGGATCGTAATTGCCAGATCTCTCACCATATCCCGGTTTGAAGAGCGGCCCTCACGCCTTGGACTGTCAACCCCCCCGACAAGCCCAGACTCACCGTTCTGTTACTGCACTAAAACAAACTGGTTATAGCTGCAAACGCACTGTGAGTCACACAAAGTCTCTGGCAGACAGAACTTTCTTTTGAAATTGAAGATCAAAGCTGTGTCGGCAGCGTCGGGGCCTGGCGGTGCACAGAATATTCATGAATACGAAACATCTGTCAGCTACTAGACAGCGTTGCGGGCGAGGAGGGAGGGAGGTGACATTTGTCTCCCAACAATGAGGGATGGGCTTCAAATAGGGAAGTGAGTAAACACCCCAAGAGCAAATGCATGGATGTTTTAAGTTGCCTCAGAGGGTGTTTTGTCTTATCAGGAGTTGAAAACAAAACAAAAAAAAAGGACTGTGAGGTTTCCGTGTTCCTGCACCTGTGTGTTCTGTGAATCACCACAGTTTTGCATAATACCTGTTTGACTGTGCGATTCCATCATTATTTATATGACCTCTTTTTCTCTAAAAGGTTCATCTCCATGAGTCTGCAGAACACTGTCCTTCCTCTAGGCGCTGTGAGTTGGATTTAAAGTCACGCGCAATGTCATCATAGATTAAATTTTCATATTAATAAAGACCTCTTGTGTAGCGTCCTCAGCTGTGCCTCGCCATATAGCCCGAAACAGGGTGGTGAACAGGCACAGGGGAAGAGGACATGACAACGACCATGATCACACGCTCTGGTTACCATGGCACTTTTTGGTCTGAGATTCCAGGACTGTAATTTACAGTGGAGGGTGGTCAGAGGAAGCGATGAAGTGAAAGACACACCTGCTGGGAGGCTGCTAGTCCGCGGCTGCCAGGAGGTCTGGAGAGGTCACATCTGGAGCAGTGTGACATCCAGCAGTGGCCGTCCTAATCCAAACACCTGCGATAGTATGAATACAGAAATGGAAGTGTCATGTTTTAATTTTGTTGAAGTTTTTTCTCCTCCTGGGTACCCAGCATCCCAGCTTGTTATTTTTCTCATAACTTCAGTAAGCATATCCTGGGTGTTAGTTATCATTATATGTTGTTTTTTGGGGAAAGTGCACCTTTTACCCAAGCTGAAAATGTAGAAAATGTCATATCTGTACCAAAATACATTGAGAGCTGAAACTTAAAGTGAACACAGTGTTCTTAGAGATGTAGACACTGAAAAATCATGGTTCACATACTAAAGTAAGTGAAAATGAAGAGAAAGTAAACATTAAAGTCCGTGCACTAAACAATATTTTATATAAACAATTGCTCACATGACTATGTATACATTTTTATCTTAACTATCAATACAATGACATTTCATGCCTTACTATATTATGCCGTTTTTATGACTTTTTATGCCATACTATACTATGACGTTTTTTTTACTTTTAGGGCCATGCTATACTATGATGTTTTGTGACTTTTTAGGACGGCATTTTGTGATGTTTTTTTTGACTTATTATGCCTTTCATTACTATGACGTTTTATGTCTTATTATACTATGACCTTTTTTTGACTTATTATGCCATGCTATACTATGACGTTTCTATGAGTTTTCATGGCTAACTATANATGCTATACTATGACGTTTTATGTCTTATTATACTATGACATTTCTATGAGTTTTCATGACTAACTATACTATGAAGTTTTATGCCTTCCTATACTATGACATTTCTATGAGTTTTAATGACTAACTATACTATGAAGTTTTATGCCTTACTATACTATGAAGTTTTATGCCATACTATATACTATACTATGAAGTTTTTTTTTACTTTTTATGCCATACTATACTATGATATTTTTTGATATTTTATGCCTTACTATAGTATGAAGTTTTTTGACTTTTTATGCCTTACTATAGTATGCCGTTTTTATGACTTTTTATGCCTTACTGTTCTGTCGTTTTTATGCCATACTATACTATGACATTTTTTTTACTTTTTTTTGCCTTACTATAGTATGACGTTTTTTTACTTTTTATGCCATACTATACTATGACGTTTCTATGAGTTTTCATGACTAACTATACTATGAAGTTTTATGCCTTACTATACCTTGACGTTTTTTGATATTTTATGCCTTACTATACTATGACGTTTTTTAAACTTTTTATGCCATACTATACTATGACGTTTTTACGAGTTATTATGCCCTACTATAGTATGTCGTTTTTATGGCTTTTTATGCCTTACTATACCATGACCTTTTTATGCCATACTATAATATGACATTTTTTAAACTTTTTATGCCTTACTATACTATGACGTTTTTACAACTTTTTATGCCTTACTAAAAGTATGTCGTTTTTATGACTTTTTATGCCTTACTATACTATGACCTTTTTATGCCATACTATACTATGACTTTTTATGACTTTTTATGCCATACTATACTATGACGTTTTTATGACTTTTTATGCCTTACTATACTATGACATTTTTATGACTTTTTATGCCATACTATACTATGACATTTTTATGACTTTTTATGCCTATTGCGCATAGCTATACTATGCACCCTGTTTTCTGCCTTACGATCATATATGACTTTTTTTATGCCTTAACTTATACTATGAACTTTTTTTAAACTTTTTATGCCTTACTATACTATGACGTTTTTTTAAACTTTTTATGCCTTACTATTACTATGACGTTTTTTAAAACTTTTTATGCATAGATCATACTATGTCGTTTTTATGACTTTTTATGCCTTATTATACTATGACCTTTTTATGCCTTTACTATACTATGACGTTTTTTAAAACTTTTTAATGCCTTACTCTACTATGAAACTTTTTTTTCGCCTTACTATACTATGACGTTTTTTATGCTTTTTATGCCATAGTATACTATGATGTTTTTTGATATTTTATGCCATTCTATACTATGACGTTTTTGACTTTTTATGCCTTACTATAGGTATGTTGTTTTATGAACTTTTTATGCCTTACTATACTAAGACCTTTTTATGCCATACTATACTATGACGTTTTTTAAACTTTTTTATGCCTTACTATACAATGACGTTTTTTAAACTTTTTTATGCCTTACTATACTATGACGTTTTTATGACTTTTTATGCCCCTATACTATGACGTTTTATGACGCCATACTACTACTATGAACGTTTTTAAAAACTTTTTATGCCTTACTATACTATGACTTTTTACGAGTTATTATGCCTTACTATAGTATGTCGTTTTCTGCTTTTTATGCCTTTACTATTAACCATGACTTTTTATGCCATATCTATAATATATGCCGTTTTTTAAACTTTTTATGCCTTACTAAAAGTATGTCGTTTTTATGACTTTTTATGCCTTACTATACTATGACCTTTTTATGCCATACTATACTATGACTTTTTATGCCTTACTATACTATGACGTTTTTATGACTTTTTATGCCATACTATACTATGACATTTTTTATGACTTTTTATGCCATACTATACTATGACGTTTTTATGACTTTTTATGCCATACTATACTATGACCTTTTTATGCCTTACTATATCTATGACTTTTTTATGCCTTACTATACTATGACATTTTTTAAACTTTTATTGCCTTACTATACTATGACGTTTTTTTAAACTTTTTACTGCCATTACTATACTATGCGTTTTTATACTTTTTTATGCTTATTATACATGACCTTTTTATTTTAGCCCTACTATACTATGACGTTTTTTAACTTTTTATGCTTAACTATCTATGAACGTTTTTAAACTTTTTATGCCCATACTATACTATGACGTTTTTACGAGTTTATTATGCCTTACTATGTATGTCCGTTTTTATGCCTTAGTTAACTATGACATATTTTTAAAACTTTTTATGCCATACTATACTATGTCGTTTTATGACTTTTATGCCTTATATATACTATGACCTTTTTATGCTTACTATAATACTGACGTTTTTTTAAACTTTTTATGCCTTCTATACTATGATGTTTTTATGACTTTTTTATGCCATTACTATCTATGACGTTTTTTTGACTTTTTATGCCTTAACTAATACTATGCTGTTTTTATGACTTTTTTATGCCATACTATACTATGACGTTTTTTTAGACTTTTGATGCCTTGCTAAAGTATGTCGTTTTTATGACTTTTTTATGCCTTACCTATACTATGACCTTTTTATGCCTTACTATACTGATGACTTTTTTTAAACTATTTTTATGCCATTACCTATACAATGACGTTTTTTAAAAACTTTTTATGTTGCCTTACTATACTATGACGTTTTTATGCCATACTATACTATACGTTTTTATGACTTTTTATGCCTTACTATACTATGACGTCTTTAAACACTTTTTATGCCCATTACATAGCTATATTACATATGACCTTTTTTA
>NW_019174280.1:21318002-21388061 GCF_002260705.1 Seriola dumerili
ATTATGACGTTTTTTAAACTTTTTATGCTATACTATACTATGACGTTTTTATGACTTTTTATGCCATACTATACTATGACGTTTTTTTGACTTTTCATGCCTTGCTAAAGTATGTCGTTTTTATGACTTTTTATGCCTTACTATACTATGACGTATTTTTGACTTTTTATGCCATACTATACTATGACCTTTTTTAAACTTTTTATGCCTTACTATACTATGACGTTTTTATGACTTTTTATGCCATACTATACTATGACGTTTTTTTGACTTTTCATGCCTTGCTAAAGTATGTCGTTTTTATGACTTTTTATGCCTTACTATTTTATGACTTTTTATGCCTTACTATACTATGACGTTTTTATGACTTTTTATGCCATACTATACTATGACGTTTTTATGACTTTTTATGCCATACTATACTATGACATTTTATGTCCTACTATACTATGATGTTTTTGTGCCTTACTATACTATGACATTTAAGGCCTTGCTATACTATGATGTTTTCATATGGTGTGGCAGTTTGGCACAGTGGGTATAACTGTTCCCTTTCACCGAGAATGTTGAGGGTTCAAATCCCAGTCATAGCTGGGTCTGTCTTCCTCCATACTCAGAAAACATATGCTGTAGCTGTTTTGCAGACTTACAATAGTATGACGTTTTTTGCCGAACTATACTATGACGTTTTAATGACGTTTTATGACTTTCTATACTATGAGGAGTTTGCATGTTTACACTTTGCCAGACCGGGTTCTTTCCAGATACTCCGGCTTCCGGATGCTCTGGCTTAATTGGCGACTTAATGTCTCATCTGATTGTCTCACTGACCTTTCATTTGTAGAGCTCCAGAGAGGTAAAACTACACTGAAATGGTTTTTGGTTCTTAAACCCACAAACATAACTTCTTATGCATCAACACTTCAAATAAAACACAGGAGAAGAGTAAAATATGGGACATTTAAAGACCAGTGTGTTTTGGGCTGAGAGCCACAGACAGGATTGGGAAGTCAGAAAGTATTGAGAGACAAAAATAACACAGTGTTGGTTTGGGTCTGAACTTGAGATTTATTAAAGAAAAGAAAAATACAGAGTAATACCAACCTCATATTTTAAAATGATGATGCCTTTTAATGAATGTTTTCATTTTACTCCTGCACAAAAAATTAATAGATCAAACCTGCACTTGGAACAGAGCTCTTCATAATTTACCACATTACAGAGTTTAGCTGAGCTGGTGGACACTCTGTCTATATCTCCTCTGTTTTATCAAGTCTCTTTGTTGTTTTGCATTTGTTGTTGACGTGTGCTTTTGACGTCGCTTCACGTTTCCTGTCAGGGTAATTGATGGTGACAGTATCAAGAGACTGGAGACCAAACAAAATCATATCACAGTAAAGTAGTAGTTGCCAAAACTGCCTTGTCATGGTATAAATATTTCATAGGCATATACAAACAGCATGACATGGGGGGTACACAATACTCCTGTTACTTTTTCATAAGTTAATTAGTCCCAATTAGAATTTCTGATTAGGTAAACAACAAGCATGAAATGAGTTTCCCCCCCAAACCTTTGCATTCCCAACACATCAGCTGAACAAAAAACAAAACAAAACAATGAATTGTTTATGCTTTGCATCCATATAGAAGTCTCAAGTGGGTCATGTTTAGCTTCCTCTGTCAGTAAAACAAACACTGCACAAACTAATGCTGTGAAAGAAGTGCAGGAGCAATGATAAGGAGAGATGCAATCAGCCCCCCCGCTCATGGCAGGATGGCTTCATTTATACACAGTCCAACAAAACACACAGAGGATAATTAAGGCCAACACACTCACTCATCCATCCATTTAGTTAGACAACATCGCTGCTGCAGCTAAGTGCTCATTGGTTTGGTGTTTTCACTCTGCAAGACGGGGACTGTGGCATTGCTTTATCTTTACTGAAGAAGCTTAAGAGTGGTCATACCGACTATAAAAGAATGTTAGTACTGTAGCTTTCATGAGTTGTGTGGAGGTTAGCACATTGTTGTATTGAAGTACTGTATAGGAGCAAGTCTAAGTGTGAGGGTGTATTGATGCACAGTGCAGCTTGTATGTTAATGCTAACGTCAGCATGCTTACATGCTCAGTGAAAATGTTAACATGTGATGTAAAGCAGTTATAATGTTTACTATGTTCACCATCTTTGTCAACAACAAACCACAACAAACTCTGTCCAGACGAGCGTTTTGGCTCTGTATCAGAAATAATCCCTGTGTATGCTAACACGTTTGAAAACACACATCAGATGACCATTCACAAACACAACGTATACTTAAAAAGTTAAAATAAACCCAAAATAAAACCAAGTTCTTATGATCAGGTATGAGGGTAGAGGATGTGGCAACCAAGGAAGCACTGATTAAGAAAGAACATTAACAATATTTATTACACAGGTTTAAAAATCAGTCATAAAAACACTTTAACATCCCAATAAAAACAAACTAAAAGTCCATTAGAAAACAGTCCTAAAAAGTCCTTTAGCTTAGCTGCAGATCATGGGGTGCAGGGACTTGGTCGTTCTTGGAGGTTGTAGATGAAGGGGGGGGGGGGTCGAACCAGACTCAATAGTGGATAGCGCTGGGGGACTTGTTCTGCTAGGCCTCCTCGGGTCACTGGGAAAAAGAAAGGCAGCAGTCACTGATTTTATAAGGTCATATAGTCATGCACAGTCTCGCCCAGGGCAAGATACTCACTCATAAAGGCAGGGTGCTAAATTCTGTTTCCCGTGTTGTGGCGAGTATTGTGGACCTCCGGTCAGCCGACTTGCTGCTGCTGCTCTCTCACGCTGCCGCCTGCCAGCACAGCCGTCCATCACCTTTGTCTTTACAGTTGAGCCAGGCACCCGTTCACTTTTCCGTCCGCTTTCTCCGCTACTCCCTGCCCAAAAAGACCGCCACCGCCTCTCTTCAGCAGTTGCAGAAAATACTAGGAGTGAGTAAGAGCAAAGACAGTTGTAGTGATAAAATACAGAATGTAACTGCACAAAAGCAGCTAGCAAAGACAACAAGGTCAGTAATGTTTGTCATTTGTTATCCATGTTACATTCACCACTGGTAGTCGTTACTGATAAGACCCAATCAGGGGGTGAACACGGGTTTTCAAACTAAAAATTGGTCAGCAGCATTCCAAAGTCTCTTTAAGATAGAGACTTCATCCTCTGGGAACAATGAATGTCTGCACCAAATGTTTTTCCAGTCCCTCCAGTAGAAGTCAAGAGTTCAGTAGACCTGAAAAGTCATGGGGCCACTAAGTTAGTGCACAAAACAATATGGTTATTAAAGCATGTGTCACCCAGTCACACCACTGGTCTCATAGCTCTGAAACAGCTGAGCCAATCACAGTGAAGTATTACAGATTAGATTAAAATTAAACCAATAAATACTGAAAAATAATTTGCTGAATTCATTTAAATGATCGCATCAATCCAATGTTTTTTTTTTTTTCAGTTTTCATTCTACTCTCTCTCATATTCTTTCAAAATGTGAAGCAGCAGTATTTGCATTGTAAGGCCTTTCAAGAATAAAACATGAACCACTGAAAAAAGTGCAAACAAAGTTTGGGAATAAGGGTCGTGATGCACAGGATCAATGAGCTCTGGTAATCCCGCATGACGAGTCAGGATCCAGAGTCCTAACCCACCGAGCTGAAGTGTACAGAGGCGAGTGTGGTTATTTCTGCAGCAGCCTGGTGTCATTTAATAAAAATAAACACGGTGGATGGTCGTGCTAGACTCTTATTAGCGCCGCCTATGACTCAGAGTGTAATTCCAGTCGAATTAACACAGGAAGATGGTGTCACAGAGCATCCACCTTCTCCCAGCAGCCGCCCACCTCCTAAACTCCTGTTTAAACACTTTGCAGTGTGAATCCTAACAAGAGGGAGAAAACTGTCTCTTTAATTCCATGGCTGCAGTTTCCTCTGGTGTTCCTGCTTCCTAGTTCCTTATTGCACTGATGTATATGCATGAAGATGTGTTGCATCAACCTCCTTGGCAATAAAAAAAAAAAAACGAATAGAGGACTAAGGTCTTTTATGACAGGTCACCTATCACATTTGTATTCATGAGCGGTTAAATGACTGAATTGATGAATAAATGCATAACAAGAATCCGCTAAATTGTTGCATAAATGTCAAAGGATGCACGTGCCACCGAAGCTTTGTGATTTCAATTTGCAAGGTGGAGGGCGGGCGTGGGGGTTTGGGGGGCTGATTGGCCGTGGAGTGGTGTAAATGAAAAAAAAAAAAAAAAAAAAAACGAATAGAGGACTAAGGTCTTTTATGACAGGTCACCTATCACATTTGTATTCATGAGCGGTTAAATGACTGAATTGATGAATAAATGCATAACAAGAATCCGCTAAATTGTTGCATAAATGTCAAAGGATGCACGTGCCACCGAAGCTTTGTGATTTCAATTTGCAAGGTGGAGGGCGGGCGTGGGGGTTTGGGGGGCTGATTGGCCGTGGAGTGGTGTAAATGAAAAATAAAAACCCCAAAAAAACTACATCCTCAAGAAAAATGCAGCGCTCTTCCTGACACCAACTGCGTTGAAGGTATTATTAGTCGGCTGTGAAATACGCATGATGAATGTAAAGTGCACACTCACCTGCAGCCGACTGTCTAGAGAGCAGTTGTGGTATGGAGCACAGACTACACTGTTACTCGGTGTGTTATCTCCCTGTTTGGCTCTTTGTGTCTGCTCGGGTGGAGACACGACGGCTGTGTGGAACATTCAACAGCAATCTGCTTGAACAAGATGGCTCGGTTTGTATACACGCTTATCACCGAGCCAGGCAGCAGGGCCAGCGCTTGACTGTTATTATTCATGATAGGAGACGCCTTTGATCTGGGCTGTGGCGCTCTGCAGAGCACTTTCTAACTAACTTGCAACAACACACGCACCCGCGTTGCCAAGGCCACTCGTTTAATAAGACATGAGCTTTCATGTTATTTGTGGTAACCGCTGTGTTGAAGTCGTCCTGTTGTGCCGCCGAGAAAATCATCGTTCAAATTTATTGTCGACAGTTTTTCAATACTGAAAGGTAAAGGAAAGTTTTTTGGACATACAACAGAAATGGTTCTTTAGCACCCCGAGGGTCTGAGTGGGTGGGCCAGGTATGAACATGTTTGATTGACAGCTGAGCTGAGATGAGATGTAGAGAACATTATCGTGACTGGATTACATTTTGGGATATGTTGTTAAATTAACTGTTGATGTCCCGTTTGTGGTTTTCAAGACACAACATGAACACCACATCTTCCTCAACTCCCAAGCAGCCACAAGGACAAATTACTAGACTATTAACTGGTGTCTTTATTTACAAGGTGCTTTTCAGACAGAAGGAGAGTAGATTTAAGCTTCAGGGTGGACAAAGGCTAAAATAACAAGCAAATTTATCTGGAAAGAAAACACCAAGATAATCTGTCTGAATATAACTAAAAAACAAATTACACCTCTCAAGCCACAGGGGAAAAAACATATAGAATAAACAAAAAACAAAAACACACGACTGCAGCGGTAACATTTACACATTTGGTTAGTGAAAATATCAGTGTAATGTTCACAGTCAATGTATTTCTTTTCTGCCAAAATATCTGATCCATCAGTATAATATCCACTTGTAGTGATTAAATATAGGCCGGTCACTGTCTGTGCAGTGTTGTTGTGTTGATGGTTTTGTTTCTCTTGTGTTTTTATTTTCAATCCATCAATCAATCAATCAATCAATCAATCTACATTCCAACTTGTTAATGCCTGGATATGGGGTGCTGTTATGAAACCAAAAGTTTTAAAATGTAAAACCCTTTTGGGTAATGGGCACCGGACATGTCGTTTACAAGCATATCTGTATGATTTAGTAGAAAAAAAAAAAAAAAGACAAATTTCAGCTGGACTAATGAGCCTGGCGGTTGGGTGAAGTGCTTGACATTTAACAAGCTGCTTCCCTGATCTCTTGAAATTAATCAGCCTCTTTTGTTCAGCTTTTGTTTGTTTGGATTTCGGCTGGATAAAAATGAGTTTTTAAGATGATTAATGCGGAGTCTGTGTTGCTGTAAGACTTCCACTGTGGTAATGAAAGTAAAATCTGTTTGCACGACGTGTATGTTGTTTTTTATTATCAAAGCTGAGCTCTGGAAACATGGATCAAACAGTTCCTGGAAATCTGGAAGGTCGTCCCAGACACGGGCTGTAGATGTGGTGTGAGGATCCTCCTATCAGAGCAGGAACGTCAGCTCACTGATAAAAGCGACTGCTGCACTATAACATCATGTTAAGTCCTGTAATTGGTCATGGCAGACAGGCCAGGCATTGTGTGTGTGTGTGTGTGTGTGCGTGTGTGCGTGTGTAGGTACATGTGTGGCTTGACACAGCTCTTCAATCAATAGCAATTACGAAGTCACATGGCTGATTGCTGAACTCACTAACAGAGAGTGTGTCGATGTGCATCGTGTTTCTCCTCGGGTCAACACGCCACCGCGGCGTGTTCGGTCTGGGCTTGAGCGGCGCCGGGATCGGTGACAGAGGTGGAGCTTGTCTCAGCAGTTCAACAGAGCCGCGCAGATTAGCATCAGATGGAGATGAAAAATTCATCCAAACACCTCTTCAGTACACGTTTACTAAAAAGGCAGAACAGACAGCGCCTTGATGTTGTGCTGCAAGTGTGCAGGAGCTCATTTGTTGAAATAAAGCAGATTAGTCCATTAGTGAGAGTGATGACACACACACACAAACGCACACACGCACACACACACACTGGGCAGATGCAGCAGTGAATCTGTACAGCTGGATCAATCAAAGGGAATTACGGTGAAATTACAGCGTAGTTTTGTGATATCAATACATGTCCAGGCCGCACTCTAAGATTGATACACAATTGTTTCACGACCAACAGCCACTTTACGAGAGCTTAACACCAAACATTGATTTTCTGTGTGTAACTTAAGGCTTAAGTCTTGGACTAAACTGAAACTGGATCATTTATTTTCAATCTTTCACATAAACCTTGTGTGTATCCTCGAGGCCTGTCCAGCAGGTGCTGGAGCAGTGCTTTACTCACAGGTTGAAAACAAAAACTAGAGACACATTTTCACAAGAGAGAGAGAGAAATGATAATAACATTAATGACTTTGCTGTTTCTGTTCACTTATCTGCCCCCAACACCGGCCTATAAACAAATAAGTTAAGAGGTTATTGATGCGTTTGATCTGTACATTGGTTGATCATTACAGTGTCACAGACCTGCTGCCGTGGCTGCAGAAAATTTCACCCCGTCGCTCGCTGGAGCTTTGGATCGTATCTTCATCGGCAGACGCAGTTTGTCCGGTCGTCATGGAACATTTTTTTCTTTTAGCACTTTAAGGCTTGCTAATCCGCGTTGGCTTAAAGCAGAGATTTAAAGGTCATTCTTGACCTCAGACCTTGACGAGCCAATCTCTCCACAAGGTCCATTAAGTACCTGCTCTCGAGCCGAGCTTCAGAACTTGGCTGGAAATGTGTCTGACAGGGGAAGAGACACCAGCAGTCAGACCATCAGACCAATCTGATCGACCCAATTGTCAGTGACTTTGCAGTTTGATATCCCAGCAGTTACTTTGGTTGTTATGATATTGTCATATGCCTTCAATCTTTTGGAGCTAATTTTCTTGCATTTGTTGTCATGTGGTGTATACGCTCATTTTTCATCCTGACGGGCCGATCAGAACCAGTCAACACAATAAAACCAGTCATAACAACAAACAAACATTTTTGTTATTTCGTGTTTGTGCAACTATTTGCAGAGATGAAAGCATCAGGATCAAAATGACCTGCAAACATCATCTTTGTAACAGATCTTTACAACACATCGGCCATGACTCACAAGGTCATGACCTTAAGGAGCTATTTGTAGGTTTTGCTATTGCTACATAGCTAACGTTAGCATTAACAGCTGTTTACTTACCAGTCTAGAAGAAACGTTGTGAGTTCAGCATCAAACTTCTTTCCTTTACTCGCCAGCAGCTGTCTCCAGCGGTGGAAAGCAACACCAGTGTTAACTCTCATCTCTACCACGTCTTTTCTTCTGCTGAAGTTAGCACGCCAACCAGCTAGCCCCGGTCTCATCACTTTCCAACAGTGACTCACTGCAGCCTCCTCTTTGCCCTGAAGACGTCGCGCTGCTCAGACGTCGTGTTATCACCTCTTGTTTTATGGAAAAACATCGATGGCTGGAGCTCTGGTCAGGTGACAATCAGCGCCACCTGCTCCTGTCAACAGACCTCCTTCTGTGGAGGAGAAAAATTACAAATAGCACCTTTATATAAGGAAAAGTCAAAGACCGAGTTAGAAGCACAAATGGTTTTCAGATGAAGACATAAAATAATTTTACACAGTTAAATACATAAAATGTAAAAAGACAATGCATTTTATTGCATTTTTTTACAAGCTGTTTTTATGTAGCTGTGTCCAGTGAGGAACCTCCATCATTTGACGTTTACTGTTTGAGAGCAGATCATAATAAAAGTAAAGTATTGACAAACAGTATATCAGCCTGAATCACCGGCTATAACCTGCAGCGTCTCGATTGTTTTTGTTGTTGTCTTTACAGGCGGAGGCTTTGTGTAAAGTCTGTACGTTCATGGTAAACACTGCAGCCCAGACCTCACACAGCTGCCTCAGATGTGGTCAGTCAGCCTGTGTGTGTGTGTGTGTGTGTGTGTAGGTGGCCAGTGCGTTGCTGCAGTACACTGTTAAGCCCCGGAGAGATACACAACCTGCTATGCTTCAGTCCCAGCCCCCCTCAGCTGTCTTTCTTCAGCCTTAGTGGACATGGCAGTCTGCTCACAAGCATTTTTCCTCCACAGGGACACACACACACACACACACACACACACACATTCCCCGACAGTGCTCTCCCTGCCGCAGCTCGGATCAAAGCCATCCACACAGTAAATAAACAAATCAAAAATGGCCAACCAAATACCTGGTAACTGCTCTGAAAAAAGAAAAAAAAAAAAAGACTTGAGCGACAACAAAGCGAGGGCTCTTGGCGATCGGATCACAGGCGAGAGGAAGCTGATGGACGTGGTGTGAAGATATGAAGGTAAACACGCGCAGGGAGAGCTGGGCCTCTGTGCTGAAGGCCGGCCACAAAGATGTCATATAGGCTAGCGAGCACAACACTGAGGATTAAAATATATACGATGCAAAATATAGATGTGTGAGAGCTCGCTTTGAAATGCACCCTGAAGTCAACAACAAAGAGACCGCGAGGAGCTTTTAGTGCGAAATCAGCAGGTATATTTGACGGACGGGTGAGGGGTGGGGGGGTAAATAAAAATATCTTTTATCAGAGACACTCAAATGTTTGTGACCAACAGCCTGCAACTGTTTCTCTGAATGTATTTGTATTTATAGGCTTGGATTTAATGTGGCAGATGGCATTTCCTAATTTACTGACATCTTACTTTTAAATCTGTCCTTCGGGTAACGAGTCCTTTTTCTTTATCACATAGCTGTTTCTTTGAGCCTTTGTCCTTGTACAATTATTTTTAATGATGATGTAGATTTTCTGTACAATCTTTTGTTTAAAACTCTAATTAAAACTGTGATTTATTTAGTTATTTTCTCATCCACTTCCTGTTATCAATCATGTAAAATGTGACTAGCTGTTAAAATTAGCATCCAACTCGTACATTAGCTAGCACACTGTCACCTGATGTTTTTTTCTGCAAGTTACAACCCCATAGGTCGTCAATGGAAGCAGCTTATTATTACTAGCAAAGGAGGATGTCAGGTGATGCAATGTATAGAGGGCCACACTCTGCATTGAGGAGGAGGAGGGATAAACAAACATGTGCATCAGGTGTCCAGTTACACCGTCTGTTCGGAGACATTAACAGAAAAACCTGCCAGCCTGTTGGAACGGAGAATCCTCAGTTGCCGTAAAATTTGATAACTACATCTGCTATGGTTTTATTTTGACTCCGGGGGCTCTAACTCTATGAAAACTACACAGACCTGTAAGATTTTTTTTGGAAGACAGAAACTTGCGCCAAATACAAGCCGACATAATCTCGTGTGCACATCCCGTTTGTGTTCAGAAAACCGTGTTACGTTTATCCCAGTCTTTACAACGCGCCAGCTGACTTAGGTAAAGTCTGAGCTACGTACACATCCTGCCAAGACTGACTCAGTGTTGCTTTCTCCTCAGATCACTTGAGAATTATATACTGTAGGTCTACTGTATACCGAGGGCCTGATCAATACTGTAGATGATATACAATACAGAAGAGTATTACATGTTGCTTTTTCATTACATGCACTTACGATGCCAATAACCTGGACCCCTCCCTTTCATCATAACATAAATGAATTACGGTTACCGGGAGAAGTAATGACTTTCAATAGAGGATCCAGAATCTGTGTTCAGCACTTTATTTCACTATGAAAGCAAATCAATTTATAACCAGGATTTATTAATGGGGAGTAATTGTACGTGGTTTTTTCTCTGTAACTTGCAGACAGCCAAATAATGAAACAAAGTGGTTGAACTGAGCAGGATGAAATACTTGTAGACACATAATATTTATCGGAGGGGGTGGGGGGTGGGGGGTGAATTCACAGTTATGTTTAAGAACCAAAGCCCTGCGTGTGGTTGTCCAAGCCTTCAAAACTCCAACAGCCTGATCCATTGTTCTGAGCATCGTGTTGGGTTTCTTTTTAATATGCCAATGAAATCTGGTTGATGTAATTCAAACGCGGGCCCCATGCCGAGCCCGTGGCAAAGACCAGGGGCTGCTTTAATAGTTTCTGACAGGGAAATCAAAGATCAAGATGGAGAGCTGTACTAAATGGCAGGTCTTTATAATTACAGGGCAGGTGGGCTTCAGCCAGGCAGAAATAGAGGCTTGACTCGTAGCTGCATGGAATTTGGCTTAATAATTAATGAAGCAGAGCCCGATCCCTGCAGAGTGGCGGGGAGGGGGTGGGGTGGGGTGGGGGGGGGGACTAGTAGACCAGACGTCAGAACATGCACTTCACTTATGATGAAATACCACCAAAGTTTAAAGACATATTTCCACCTGCTACATGTGAGATCCTCGTCCATTACTGCAGATGATCAGGCCTCTCGCAGACGACTGACAAGCTTCGTTACTGTGAAATACACGGCACAAAAAAAAAAAACCTCCACCTGCAGCGATCAATTAAAAACAAACTGAACTACAGCTCTGGTTTTTATCGCAGTGGCAGAATACAGCTGATGAAATCCAATAACATTTTGCATTGAAATCGGAGCAGACGCTTTCTCTTTGGGTAAATTCTGCGATAAACGAAAATAACCAACTAATGTCGGAGCTATTCCCTCTTTGAAGTGCAGCGCTTGTTGCAACACAAGTGGAAATACCACATCTGTCGCTTTTGGGAAGCAAGAACCCAACATTACACTCATGTGTATAACATGAAAATAAAACACATGCTGTTGCCCAACCTGCGTTCGACTGCAGGATAAAAGCGAACTGTGTGTTTTCAATTAACGTGATGCAAATGAAGCCTGATATGTGCTGCACATATGCATCCGTTTTAGGTCAACCATCCCAGGTGGCTTTACTTTCAGTTACATTATGTAATGAATCCATCAAATTAAGTCGGACAAATTAATGAGAGCAAAACTGTGCGGAGCACTTGTGACTGTAAATGTGAAATTTCTCATGCTACAAAACAAGACATCAGAATTATTAGTGAATCAAAACAATTAAATTAAGTCATATCCTGAAGAAAATTGTTTCCACTCAAAGGAGGTGGGGTGTTGGAGGACGGGGGCCAAGGGACTGGGTGGAGATCATTGGCATTAGTTTTGAAAGCATCCTCACTTTAGTTTTAGTGTCTGAAACATTTGCACATGTACTGTATATCAGTACAGTATGTGTTGTGTATATACAGAGTGTGCATGCACAACTTTTATTTATTGTTTAAACTGTGTGTGTGAGGAGATGAAACAAACTCTGGCTTAAAGGAGCTATTTGTAGGTTTTGTTATTGCTGCACAGCTAACGTTAGCATTAACAGCTGTTTACTTACCAGTCTAGAACAAACATTTCGAGTTCTGCAGCGGTGGAAGTAACCCTCTTGTTTTGCTTCTATTTCTATCACCTCTTTTCCTTCTACTGAAGTTAGCATGCTAACCAGCTAGCCACTTTCACTTTCCAATACCGAGTCACTGTATTGTCCAGTGTGCCCTGAAGAAGTAGCTGCTCTGAGGATGTATAATAACCTCTTGTACTGTAAATGCAACAATGATTGAGGCTCTCAGCAAGCGTGCAAGCTAAACAGCTGTTAATGCTAACGCTGGCTGTGTAGCAATAACAACACTTGCACATAGCTCCTGTAAGGTCCACCTATTGGGTCTTTGTTTTAATCTTTTCAGGGCAGCAATTCATCATTTTCAGGCTGTGTAGCACTTGGAACATTTCTGGTTGCAGTTTTCATTATTATTTAGTCTGAAGAGAAAAGAAAGTGTGAACAATCACTTCAATTTTCAATATTGCGGTGAAACAAAACCTGGCCTCATATTCAGAATGAGAGTCAGATTATGGTGGTGACAAACAAATCTGATCTGCACATGTTGAGTACACTGATATGTACTTTAAATTTGATCTGTAATATAAAGACATAAATATGTAAATAGTGTGCACAGTAAGTATAGAGTTTAAAGTCTGGATAAACTGACCTTTAAAATCAACTTATATTCTATGGCTTGTCTGTTTCCCTGTAGACAAATTGAACATTTTTGCATGTACAGGTGACCTGTTGCGCTCTGACTAACAGACTGGTCGCCTGAGCAGTGACTGGAAGCCGTTTAACACTATGTTCATTTTCCTTATAACAGCTGTTAGTACCAAATTGTATTGTCCTTTCTGGGGACCACTAAGAGTTGTCAGTTATGTATTGATTTCTGTCTAGGAAATTATAGGGAACCGTGACACTTAAAGACAGTGTTAGCATCTTACCACACATTCTTTCCATTTGTGTGGCTCCATATTTTACAGTAAAAAAACAAAACAAAAAACTCAAAATTATAGAGTTAAGCAATACATTTTCAAGACATGATAATAGATGATATTGTCCCAGATTTATATCACTTAAAATCTTATTTTCGAGGTTAAATCTATCCTCATGTTTTGTATTTTATGAGTTAATTTCTCCTTGTTGGTTTTCTCCCGTGGAGCACCGTGTCCACGTCTGACAGGAGCAGATTTAGTATGTTAGAGTCAAACGGGGTTAACGTCTAGTCAGACAGCAGCTAGGTGGCCACACACAGGTTTGTTTGACCCCTGACCTCTGAGCATTATGTCCAGAATGAGGGCAGGGAGAGCAGCCTCTTTGGCTGATTTGCTGGGAAGTGGAGGAAACATTGACCCAGCAGCTCTGGGATGGATTTTCTTCTCGGTGCTGAGCTGCAGTTTCCTGACTGATTACTGCGAACTGAAGTAAAGCAGACCAACCTCTCTCTCAAACGTAAACACATGTGGTGTGGATTTATGTCATATAAAGGCATGCATTCTTCGCGGCCTAACTAATCTGGAGACAGCATTATCTTGAATTCTCCACTGATACAGTATTTATGTCTGGAGTGCCAAAGCCGCCCAGGAGCCAATGATATGACAAAGCACTTCAAACAGCTTCTGTGCTGTGGCTCCTGCAGACGGGCCGGCTGCCTCAATGGCTTCTCATTGTGAGCCATTTTAAAGAAAGAGGCTATTACATCTTCACCTGTGGGCCGTGGGGGGAGAGCGGGAGATGAGGAGTGATGCGGCTGTCGGCTCTGTCGGCAGAGCGCTCCCTGTTTGTCTCGCGCTCGCCGTCCACTGAGAACAGCGCGCGATTTACTCTCTCTCCAGCTGAGGTGTCCATTTATCTCAAGGAGAGATGTCAAAGGTGTGACAGATGAGAAGAGGAGCTAATATTTCCTTTAGCTGATGCCCAGTCAGACAACACACACACACACTAACTGCTCTGTTCACATCCACCACGTTTCCATTTCCTTGTCACTTTTACAGATGAACAAGCAGAGCCAGCTACACCCTCAACTACCACCTCCGTGTGCAGTTCAGCTGTTGACTACACCAACGACAAAGACCTACCTTTCGATGGCAGCAGTAGCAGCAAATCTCTCTTAAACTCAGGGTCTGTTCTGTCTCATGAGTCAGTGCTGCCTGTCTCTCCTTTCCTCTCCTGCGTCTCGCCTCGCTGCCTCGACATCTTCACCTTTCACCTTCCTGACTGAAGAATTATTAGGATTATTCCTTTGAACTGACACTAAACATTCGCATGTATAGAGGAAACGTATCTTAAAAAGCTCTGACAGCGTCGTAATCCAGCGATAATACAGAATCCTGAAATATACTGTCTCACACTCCTCAAACACACTGCAGGTCTTGCACAGAGCGGTGACGTAGGACAAAGAGATGGGTTCAACAGAACACAGGGACATCGGAGAGAGTTCGATTCCTATGTGAAAGCGGCAGTTGACATTGTAACCATGACAACCGAGGTCCGGTATGCCTGCCACCGTAGGGGCGCTATTTCAGGAGACACTCCAATAGGTCGTATCAGAGAGAAAAACCGACCTGTATGGTTGTTCAGGTCGGAGGAGTTTATGATTTAATGTATGACATCATCGGGCGACTCTAATGTTGAACATATTATCATAGTACAAAGGAGGCCAAAGGAAACGTATGAACACTAACCACCAATAATATTATGACTTATTGACTTGGAGAAATGCAGTGCAGTCAGGAGAAGTTTTGGTTCCACCCAAAGAAATTTAACTCAATTTGTGATGTAATTTTTCTTCTTTCACAAGTATTTGTACGACTACAATCTGCAAAGAGGAAAAAAAGGATATATGAAATAAAAAAATAAAAAATAATCAAAATAAATGAAATGTTTTTTTCCAACAACATATGCTCCAGATACCAAATAAGTGCACGATTGTTTGTATTCATGCTACATTCCACATGCCTCAGTGCGTATAATGTAAACAGCACCGTTAAATTTGAGATTTGAGGATGACTCAACAAATACTTAACATTAAACAGATCACTCAAAAAAAAAAAAAAGGCTAAAACTGGAGAGCCAAGACTGTAATCTGTGATTTCATACAGAACTAAATGCACAGCTTGGACCTGCTCCACTGACATGCACAGCAGACTGATCCCTCTATAAAACATGCAAAACAAACCTCATCCCTGTAGCGTGTTTTATTGCGACTGTCTCTGTCGTGTTAACTGTCTTTTCTGATGCATTTACTATCCTGCTCTCCTTTTGATATGACACGCTGTAACAGATTAAAGGACGAATCCTTTCTCTTGTTGTTTGCAATGGGGAACAGGAACAAACACTTCCTGAAACTGCCCCACAGAGGAGATGATGTATAGGAGCAGAAATACTGAGGAGCAGAACCATGTACGTTAAAGATGCATTTGTAAGGGTTCTTTTCGGATGCAGAACTTAGGTTTGATGTATTATAACCTAATACAGTTGCTATGGCTAAGATGTTAGCAAACAGTTGCCTGCATATTCATCAGACATGGAGCGACATTAGCATTCATTTGGAGTATAAGTCCAATATTCACTCTAGTAAACTTCAAAATCAAATTTGTCCCATTTTCAAAGCTTCATTCCTTATGATTGCAATATTACCTCCGGCCAAAAGGTCACACATCTATTATCTCTGTATTTTCTTTCTGCTTTCACAGTATGTTTGTTTGTTCCTGAAAAATAATGTGACAGGTAAATATCAGCAGGGGTTGGTGAATTCTAGTAAGTAAAACAAAGTAAGAGCCAGTAAGGTCCAGAGCTCCCAAATACTAAACTCCCTGGGGTGAACGCGCTGTATTTTATTTTATTTTATTTTTTTCCTCATTTGAAGCTGCTGATCGATACCAGTGACTCAGCATCTGCTCTGGTGCCAGAAATGTCAGGGACTGAGATTTCTACCATTCAGACTTCTGCTGAGTTCTGCTGCAATAAAAAAAAAACGTTTTACCCCATATACAGCTATTTGTATTTAATCTGCTCAGTGGAGGATGACATATACGAGATGTTTCTTTTTCCCCAGATGAGACCGTCTGCAAGGATTCGCCACCAGTCTGACACAGAATACCAGTCAAGTCTCCAAGATATCCCCTAGCCACATATGGGCTGTGTCCTAATTCAGGAGTTGGATCAAGAACACAGCTCACTGAAGACCAGACTGAACCTGCGCCTCCTCTGTAAACGAGATCCTCCTGCCTCACACAGATCAAAACTAATGGTGTGTTCAGGCTCAGGTGCATTTACAGGACCGCCACCGGGAAGTTTTCTCTCAAACTGACAACAAAGTGGAAATCTCATGGTAAACTGGGACAAGTTTCGTTGTGAGTTGTGAAGTATATCCGACACATTACACTTTGTGGACAACTGGCAAGTACGAGGGAAGCTGTAACTCAAGCGTTAGAGAGAGAGAGAGAGCTGGGCTTTAAATTCAAAGTCAGTGTTTTAATCCCCACATGTCAGAGTGCCCTTGAGCAAGACACTGAACCTAGAAGTCGGACAAAAGTAATTAACCGCATGAACGACCTCCTCAGATGAAAATCAAGTGTTTAACCTTGTTTAATATGTCTATATGGTGTTTTTATATTACACAAGACGTATCATGAGTGGAATAATCAGTCAACACCATGACTTGACATGAGTATTTCCCCCCTTGAACTGCAGTGAACCAGTGACAGTCTCATAAGAGCAGATTCAGACAGCCGGGGTTTCATACAGCACAAACCTAACTTACACGAACGGGGAGCGCGGCACAAGGCCTGATCCAGATTTCTCAGTGAGGAAGTAAGAGTAGATGAGCTTCAGCCCCAGTTTTCCATTTTTTTTTTTTTTTCACTTTTTATGTGGAAAACCATGTGAAACAAAATATTAATCACAGGATTTTTACAGAGCTTGAATCACGTCTGGAGAGGAACTGTAACGAGCAGAACAAACTGTGGATTTCCTCCATGCATCCCCACCCTTTGACCAGCACACTGGATACTGCTTAGACCGATAATAACTGCCATTTTTTTTTTTCCACTTCCTTCATTCATATTGTGGTCATGTTATCTGATGTTAAGCAACATTATGCAGCAGCTGGCCCGGAGTGAAGAAGTGCAAAAGTGGGGGTTTGAACTTCTTCTTGGCCCCATTTCCACCTGGTATTAACATGTGATCTGTATCACGATACATTATCTGGAGCAGGACATCTGAACCACAGGCCTGGTGTTCACGTTATCTCATTTCTGTCTACGCTGGGATCAGATCTTAATATCCAGCTAGACGGGGCTGTTTTTGAATTGTCAGCAAAGTTGGAAGACGAGCTACTGCTACTACATGTACTGTAGCTCCTGCCAGCCAGGCAGCTTAAGCTAGCTAACAATGATCTGATTACAGTGGTTTCTACATGTATTTATACCTGGCATTAATATTTATTCTTCCTTATCTAGATAATATACTCAGATTACATGGATGTCTTCTAAGATGCAGCAGAAGGCTTTCATGGTCTGTTCCTATTCGTAGGATTTATGGTGTTAAGACTCAAAAAGACAACACAAACCTAGCTCCAGACTATATTTTACTTACTACATACTTGTCCTGTGTTTTACTTTGAAGTGTTGATCCATAAGAAGATATATTTGTGGTTTTAAGAACCAAAAACCATCTCAGTGTAGTTTTACATCTCCTCTCTCAGGCTTCTCTCTGGAGCTCTAGCAACAACAGGTCGGGGAGCCAATCAGAAGAGAGGAGTCTCTGAGATGCTCCCCCGATTGGCTGACTGTTTTCTGACTGACATCACAAAGTTACAGAAGTCCTGACATAGGAAATCTACCTTTATAAAATATGGGATCTTTAAATCGCTTCTAAAAACAGATTTCTTTCACAAAGCTTTTGAATAATCTCTTTTAATTTTCAATGTTTATTTACATTTTTATATTTCTAATTTGTGTTTTTATTTTTCTTTTGAGTAAATTGTTTGCTTGTGTTTGTTGCTTTATCCTTGTTCTCATCTCTTACTGTAAATAAACTCTATTATCCAAAGACACAGAACTCTGGGACAGTGATTGGCTGTGGGTGGGTTGCAGCCAGGAGGAAACTTCAGTGTGGCCACTCGAAACATTTTTTTTTATTTACTTGTGTTCAGACGACACACTAGTTTGCCTAAAGCACACTGTGGCCTCCAGTTCACAAGCTGAGACAAATGGTATGAACAGAGGATAAGAGTCTACAGACACAAGTCGCTCCACAATAACATGGTTGAATAACAACTCAGCTGCTTATTCAACTGAATTCTCCATGTGCTGTAATACTGTGTCCCAGGGTAGAGTCTGAGAAATTATACCATTGCTGACATTAATATTTTAAAGATTGTGACAGCCGCTATTTTGTGCCAGAATAATAAAAACAAATAAAAATAAAATGCAAAGATTCAGTGTCTCTAGTGGGATTCTGTTCTTTGTTGAGTGTAAAATCTTTCAGACAGCATTAAGAGCCTCACAGGCCACTAAAACCTGAGGCTTTTTATCATGGCATGGCTAAACAAGGCAAAAAAAATATAACATCAAATCACACGGGACAGAAAATCAGTGCTGCATGTTCGACATCACAGAATGTGCTGCAACAAACAGTGTGTTTATTTACTCTGACGCAGGTGATTTGATTAAATCCAGATTAAAGCTATGTTGCCATTATTGCAGGTGTTATGTAAACACCTTAACAAGGTTATATTAGTCTTATAAAGGCTGAATTGAATGTACATAACCTGATTAACACACCAGGATAAACTGTCAATCTTTCAAATTACTGTGGCTTTTCCACAAGGGGGATATAATACGCGGTCACCTGTACATTTTAACGTAATAATATAATAACCCTTACAATAAAGGTTGAACGGTCATAATATTCAGATTACATTTTCATGTTACAGTGTTAAAAATGATCAGCAGCACAGGGATTTTGTAGTTGATTATTTTGTTTTATATCTGTGTGTTTTCTATCAAATAAACATGCATACAATCTTGTGTTTGACATGACTGCTGCCTGTGATTGATCTGTTTATAGGTAAGATGCATGCACACGTCATGCATATCATATCATACCACCACTCACCCACCTACATACATACACGTGCATCTACACCACCTGAGCCCCAGCTCTCACGTTACCTGTCATTATTCCTCGTCACCAGAATCCTCGAACCAACTTAAAACCATTAAAGCCTTTACATAGACAGAGAAACGCCTGCACATCGTTTTATATTTTTGCTATTTCCGAGCTGCTTCTTTCAGTCAGCATCGAGCGTTATACATCATATGATTCAGAAGAACCTCCCCTTTCTTTCTAGTGCAATGTAAAGTCAACATCATGCATTACCTTTGTGTCAGCACATGGTATTTGACATAAATAATAAAAAAAACAAAAGAAAACAACGCCCAGTGAAAAACAGCGAGTGATTTGTTGTACAGCTTCATAATAAACCAGGGGATTTTTTTTTTCTTTGTGAAAAGTTGTATTTAGGTGTTTTGGAGCTCCATGCAAAGTTTCATGCAAATACAATTTTTTCCTCAGTGAGTTATGAGTCAGTGTGTGTGCCTCTTAGTGACACTAGGAGACGCTCTTTAACACTATTGAAAGGCCTAGTTGCCGCGTTGATGGAAGTTTTATACATCGTGTGTTTTGAGGATTGTTTTTTTTTTTAATTCTTTTAATTAATAGTCTTTTCCTTTCAATTACTCATCTGCAGCTGCTTATTTTCAGGTGACAGCAAAAATGTTTTTTGAGTGTTATACAATGGCTCAATTCATTAATTAAATCAAATTAAATCAAATCAAATAAATAGCAGTAAAAATGACAGGGGTTGTGTGGATGTGGGCATGCTGCTCTAGGTGTTGGTGAGAAGATATATACCCAGGAAGTTTATTGTGAAGGCTTCTAGTATAGTGGTGCATGTTAACTGTCATAGACTGGTCTTGTGCTCTATCTGAGCGCGTCTACAAAGGTGTTTTCATCTGCTCACTAAAATACATGAACCAATAAGAATGATACAGGTGTAACTCGTCCCTCCCCAGGTGCAAAAACCAAGTTTTGTCACTTTAGTCTGTGATGTTTCCTGTACTTTATCTAACCGCCGTCCATGTGTGGGTGGGTTTGTATCCAGTCAGTTTTTCTTATGATGGCCTTCCTACTAGCTGCAAGAATTTTGACCATGTAATTATGTTCCTTCAGCACCTGCATAATTATATTTCCCAGGTGTATAATGGAACAATACTGAGTTCACTCTATCTCAAACTGGCTTTTGGGAAACTCTGCATCTGTATGTCCACAACGCCTGCAGCATCGTTGTTGCTCTTTATATTATGTGTCATAAAGAAGCAAGATTATATTCAATCTATATCCTGCACACTAACATTCGGAAGATATATCATCACATCATCTGTGAAAAAGCTAATTCTATGTTCCCTGTGTCCCTGTGTAGTTACTCCCATCAGTTCCCTATGCCGACAGAAAGCCGTCTCTCAGATACAGAGACACTCACCTTGCAGTAGGCTGCTGGTAAATTGCTTTGATACGCTGAACTAAATCTTCCATGAAGTCAAACCTTTCCAGTGTTTGATACAGAAACTCCCCAATTAACCAGAACGACAGGCCCTTTTTTTTTTTGCTTGAAGGCTTATCAGTGATGCACATATACTTTCCTTTTGAATCCTGTGTAATATATGTAGAGTTCTTATAATATTGTCTTGTGTTTGTTGGCCTGGTATAAACCCAATCCAGAAGTAGATTCAGTTCATTCCAAAACCTTTTGAACCGTTCTATAGGGAAGCCGTCGCTGCCTGGGGCCTTGTTTGTTTGATTGCCTTCTCTATCTCTTCCAGTGATATTTCTGCTGTGGTTGTCTTAGTTTGTATCTTGCCAATACAGGGTAGATCTACTGCGCTTAAAACGTTCATCATTGATCGACTTTTGAGGTTTGTGTATATAATTCTTTATAATACCCCGGGAAGATATGTTCTATTTCTTTTGGATCGCTCTTTATTTCATGTGTATAGGGGTCTTTAATTTTGAGAATGGCATTGTCAGCCTGTTGTTTCCAGGCAAGTAATTTAGTGGATTTAGGGCCCAGCTCGTAGAGCGTCTCTTTTATGAATCTTATTTTTTTTCTCTACTTCTTCTCCAACATTTCATCTATTTATCCGTTGTTATATGAATCTTCTGGTCCACTTTATTTTATTCACTTATTTTGTTGTAAATTGTATTTTCCTCTATTTTCTTTCTTCTTCTCTTTCTTACCTTTGTCCTTTTTCTTTTTAGCTCATCAGTCATCAGTGAAGCACTTTGAACTGAACTTACCTGTATGAAAAGGGCCATACAATAAAGTTTGACTGACTGATTGATTGATATGACTTATTCCTTCTTTCTTTTAGTTTCATTTTATTGTTATAATTGTGATACTAAAACTAGTAATAAAGAAATGCATATGAGGTATTCAGAATAAATGTTTCAAGAATATGAATGAATAATAACCTATAGATACTGCAATGTGCTACTCTGTTTGAATCAACTGTCTGCTGTGAACCATTTTCAAACCTGGGTCTGTAACTATTTCCTCTCCCTCACACTGTGATTTGACAACACACTTCAAACAGCTAACAAAAGGATGCTTCATGACAGAGACACAGAAAAGCCCAAACCACAGGAACCTCCAGTTGTATTTATTCATCAATAAGCTGAATTTATGGCTATGATATCAGAGCTGACAGGACTTTCCTGATCAAATGATGCATGGGGAAACTAATCAGTCGGACAAGCTCTTACCAGTTTACCCTGTACTGTATATTATGTCTCCCTGTACACAATAACTAGATTTTTCACACTTCATCAAAATAGCTCACTTTTGCAGAAAACACAAACCTGGCAAATCTGCATAGATGTTTTGATTAGATTAGACTGTTTGAACTCGGATGAAATATCAGCTGGGGGCGATTCAGCAGCGCCATGGAAACAACACTAATAAAAAGGACCTGCAGAGTGTCAATCAAGTACAACTTTCAAACACTCACTCATTACTCATATCAGGTCTAACCAGGTAAAATAAGTGATGTGAGACCTTTGTCTACAGCCTCTGCTCATGGTTCCCAGACCACGTTCCTCCCCTCACCTCCACAGACACACGTCCTCAGTCTTTCCTCCCTGTTCCCACTCTCCTGACTGCCACGCCTGTTCACATACCTGTTTCCACTCATCACCAGCCCTCATTCTACAATCAACCTTGGACTAAATATACCAGTTCTCTTCCTTTGTTCCTGGTCAGACCATCTGCTCATGTCCCCGTTTCTGTTTCCTTGGTGTTTCCTGTGTACCTGCTACCTGTGTTTCTTTCCCCAAGTGTCTGTACCTGGATTCCTGCCCGCCATCTTGTCCACCCGACTGACTGTGAGCCTGTTTATTCTTATTAAAAGCTACTTCACTGCATCAGTGTGCCTGTGTGTCCGTGTTTAGGCCCTCTGCCTGCAACGCCACAATCCAGCCCTGTCGCCTAGAAATTATTCATACATTCCTAAATTGTGTTCCCAATTATGTTGGTGGTTACAAACTTAAATCCTGGCTGGGTTACGTTCAGAGACAACGGCGGTGGACTCACTAGGATTTGGTTGGGGTGATAGTGGGTGCACAAAGCAGACAACTGTGACACCAGGTTTCACATCCTGACTCCTGTCTGTGGTTTGGTTATCATTAGTGAAAGACTGTGGTTTTTCTGTATTAAATCAGATCTGAATCCTTCCTTGATCTTAACCAAGAACTTAAACAGAATCATAAATAAGGTTCCTTAAGCTGTGATCACAACAAGTGGATAGTCTATTGCAAGATCGGATATTGAGGAGGAAAACAAATACATTGTCTGTGAACATTTTAGTGACATTTTCAGTATCAACATATTTGCGACTTGCCAAATACGACAACAACCTCACTGTGTTAATGTTAACCTTCGCCATGCAGCTTTATGTGTCCTTCAAAACACATTTGCTGTTGCAAATAAGTTGTGTAAAAACATAATTTCTAGGAGACAGGGTTGCACAGATGTGAAAACAAAACAATAGTTTTATTCTCTGTGACAAAATGTGTTGTGTTGTGTTCTGTGAACATGTGGAGGTCTCCATCAAGTCACTGGGGAGGCTGTTTGATACAGAAAAACTCGTCTGTTTGAATGCAGTCAAACACGAAAATGATCTCAATACATGTCACATGATCTACAAACAAAACTAAAAGTTCACAAATGTCTAATCCACCATGTAAAAATGGTTTATTAATTATTGTTTAATCACAGGGTGACGAGCTATCTTCATCTTGAAATTACACCTGAATGCACCCAAAAGCCAGATGTCCCAGTTTTCCGGCAGCATTTAAATGCAGCAAACATTTTTACAAAAACTGATTTACTATCTTTACTGTTTGGTAACCATGGCAACAGATGATAAATTCCTAAATCAATGTTCCTCTCCTAACTATCCTAAAGACAGGAAAAGTGTATTACATGAGCTTTTCCATCTTCCCGAACTCTCAACTCTCATAACACATAACCATTAATCTGTCCTTACTCTCACTTCTTCACCACTTCGCTAATTTATTTCATCCATCTCGCTGCTCTTTTAATGCTTTTACACAACCAGCAAAACGTCAAGTTGGATGTCAGGTGGAATTTATCCATGTCGAGGCTCGTGGCAGACCTTAATGATGTGTTGGGGTTTGATGAGAAGACGCTCGTTAACAGATACAGGCTACCTCGGGCCATGATCCTGCAGTCAGCAACTACAACCAGCTCTCAGTGGCATGGAGCTCCATCAAATATGGTGCAACCGACAATTGTGTTTCATTTTTTCTTTTTTGCTAAAGAAGATTTCCAGAGTGAAGTCGCCACAAATACAAAAATACACCAGCGAGATGAGATGAGAAAAGTAACTTCGGTTGCTAGGTAACCGACAGAGCGCAGTTGGATTGAGTGTTTAGAGTTTCCTAACCTGAGATAAGTTAGAATGAAGTGAGCACACACATTGAACAATCTGTAAATGAGCAGGTTTTACCAGCTCTATGAACTTGAAGTTGTGTGTATTCATGTAAAATACTGATATATCTTCTGGCTGTGATGTATTTATTTGTAAAATTGCTTTACATTTGATCAAATCGTCTGGTACACACCTGTAAATCTGATTCTTATTCGTGTATCATTACTGGGACTCATTTCTCTCCCTTCGCCCAATAATTGGAGCTCTTATTCCCAGTGAGAATTTCACCAAATATCATTTTCCTCCTCCACTAAACACCCCTAACTAAATCATTCTTAACTTAACCCTGTAACCCCGCCCCCTCTGACCCTCACCTGACCTATTCAGAAACTAGAGGCTGGATGAATAAATATGCAAATGAAAAAAAATCCACATTCAGATTCTGTCTTCATCCTCTTTGCTTTGACTTTCCTTGTCTCTGTTTGTCCCCTGTTTTTTTCTTTCTTTCTCTAAAGCACTTAATGACACCCTTGCTTGTTAAAATGCTCCCTATAAATAATCTTGACTTGACAGCATCCTGACTTAGCTTTTTTTCGTTCATTTTTTTTTCTTTTTTCTTTTTTAAAGATGGATGCACGCTGACTGAACACTGAGGATAACAAGATATCTACTGTTTGCCACCTCTCCTGCTGACAGGAATGGCATTAAAAGTTCATCGCCAAATGCACCTGATACATGATTAACTATCTTTTCTGTATTAAAACACACTTGCGTAGCCATCTGCCAAGTACAATTGTGTTCAACCACTGAAACCGTTTCATGAGAAAACTCATTTTCAGTCTCTTAATTATTTTTCATTACAGTGGCGCTGAGGAGTAGATTGGAATTGGACAGTAATTGCCCGGCCTGAGCGGCGAAACAATTCTGATGCATCAGTCTAGATCAAGTGTGACAGGGAGACATCTCACCACTGTGCAGCGCCCATTATCCTGCTTCCTCCTTTCTGATCACCTAAAAAACCTTCCCCCCCCCCACCTCAGATTGTGGTCAGTGCAAGGTCAGTGCTGCAGCTTTTCAGGGCGGCGAGGTGCCGGCGGCGATCTGCATGAGATGCTGATAACCTTGTCGCCGGTGTTGTGACTGTTTCTTAAGCGTGTGTGTTTGTGAGTGGCTGTCACACGGTGGTGAACTTTACTATTCTCCTGGAGCTGCCACTGGAACTAAATGGGGCAGCTCCTGCAGGTTTAAGAAGGATGTGTTCAGCACAGCTTGTGAGGCTGCTGTTAGGATTATCTTTTTTTTTTTTTCTTTTTACCCCCCCACCAATCTGCGCCGTGATAGAAAAGCTTCTCCAAATGCACTATCATGAGCAGTGCTGCCAATCAATACAGCTCACTCTGCAGGAGGTAAAAAAAAGGGGTCTGTGCTGTCATTTTGGCTTCGGTCCCCCTGACTGTCCTGAAATCTGGGTTTATCCCCCTTTTGTCGGCCAGTTTCATGTTGGATAGTGGAAATAAGAACATACTGCGTGTGCAACAGCTTGTCATACAAATGTCCAGAAAGTGGCATGCAGAATAAATGTTGTGTCAGTGGCTGACACAGTGTTAGCGGTTGTGCTAATGCTAACTCCCTCTCTCCCTCGGCAATAGAAAAGTGAACAATCTCTGTTCACACCCTGCACTGATGTAAACACAACACCCGGGTGAACATGCTAATTTTCACACCTTTTCCTGCTGTAAAGTCTTTCAGAGCACAAACACTGTAAACACGCCTGTCACCTGTTCGGCATGTAGCTGTTAAACCAGAGACGCCGCGGCTACGCTGAGCTCGGGGATGAAAGAGTGAAATATGTTTCAAAAACACACGATCACCGATCGAAATGTCTCGTACAGGAGAACAGCGCATGGGACTAATTTACTTCTTTCCACCGTTCAGTCACATCCCCTATTCGCTTGCATTTGCTTCATCTGTCGAAGCCTCTCTCGGTGTCTGAGTTCAGCTTTGAACCACAGTTAAAGTTGGAGACTTGGAGTCACTGTCATTACTTTCACAGTCTGCTGGTAAAAAAGATACTTTAAGTCACAGGAAACTCGAGCCATTTCATGACTGGTGTAAACATTCAAAGCAGTGATACACATGTAACCAGGGTTCTATGAATTACTGCTATATGTGCCATCTATACATTGACATGGCTGACATGCTGACGCTTGGTTAAAATTAGTGTTAACTGTCACAATTAGACTTTTTATGAGTGGGTACAGATTGTGGTTACGGGTAATGAAAAGGCAAACGTTAATTGCAGGTCTGTGAGAGAATGCAAACTCCAGCTTCCTGTAAGAAAGTCTGAAGCCCTACATTCCCAGCTACCACCTCAGGCTCCGCACCCGTCCACCTCGCTACATAAAGACACGCTACTTCCTGAATTGGCACTGAAGGTAGAGCCATTAGTTGAAATTGTGAGGTGGTTCAATCATCCAATGTGAGCGTAATTCCTAGGGTACTGTGCTGAGCGAGGTTATTATTTGCAGATAGCCGTGATCGCTCACAATCAGGTGTGGCTTTTGTTTTAATGGACTGTCCAGGGAAGTGACTGGAAAGGGCCGCGGGCTCTGACAGAGAGTCTGCTGCAGGGGTCCGGGGCTTGTTTTGCCTTGAAGACTTTGCAGCTGCAGCCAGGTTTCACACATGAGCGGACAATGACCATGAAAGTTAAAACAAATCGTTCAGCCACACCTGAGCGCTCGGACGGCAAGGGAGATCCCGCATGTCTTCATTCCTCACCTTAACCCAGCTGTATCAAGGTCAGACCTCTGCGCTGTGAAACAAGGACAAGCGGGTTTTTCCTCAGGGTGACACACACAGCAGCAGCAGCTCTGCTCCAACAGTTCAATAAACGCTCAATAAAGATCTGCTGGCCTCTGATAGTTCAGCCAGGGTCATTTCTTACGAGGGTGATGGGAGAGTGCCTGGTACTGAGAGCAGTTTACATGAGGCCGACACATAACAGAGCAAACTCGTGAAACCGATGCAGTGGTTTCTGGTTTTAAAACCTGTGGCCTCAAAGCAGGATCTCTTTGCCTTTGCTATTCAGGGAGTTACTGGATAATGAGGACAGATCAAAGGACGATTAATCATATCATTTTTAGCAGTGGTAAGTGTGATCAGTCATGAGGCAAAACCCTTTTTCCTGATGAATCTGTGGCCGAATACAAAAGCCAGGGTTCCCACGCGTCCTGGAAAACATGGAAAACAGTTGACCAGTTTTCTAATCATAGAAAACACGTGGGAAGATGAGAGAAAAGTAAAATGTCCTGGAAAATATTGTGTTGTCTTTGAAAATGTTTCAACATTCTCTTATTTTTGGGCCAAATTATGTTCACTGTCATGTTGACATTCAAATGGAAGCCTAGTTTATGGATGACAGTATTTTTTGAACAGGCTGCTATTGGTTTTGAACTAACACAAACATTATCTTTTAAATGTCATAAGTCACTGCTGGCTGCTAACTGTGGTAGTTTTCTATCAGGTTAATATATTAATGTGTTTTTCCCAACTTGTTTTAAACTGCTGAATAATTAGGTTAGCATGTTTGGTTCAGTAGCATGTTAGCTTGTTTTGCCTGTAGCTAAAGGTTTAAGGTTTGTGATTCCACTCTGGGGGAGCAAATGTTTCAAATGTGAGTTGGTTTTGCTGAGGGTTGGATAATAATAAATATAAATACAATCATACAATGAATAGGAGCCCAACTGTATGTTAGTCAAACACCAGCTAAAAACTCGCTAACTGCACTAGCATCTTTGTTAGCGTCACTTCAAACCCAATGCTGCGTTGTTCAGGTAAACTGTGATAAACTGATAAGATAAATAAATCTGAGCAAATTCAACTTTGAATTGTACATTTCCCTGTAAAGTTCAGTCAAGATTTTTCAGTAGGTAAAATCTTAGGCTACTATTTATTCATTGGTGTACAGGCGGCAATGGTTTATATAATTTATAAGAAAAAATTGAGTCAGGTTATAAATTAAAAATGAACTTTTGCCAAGCAAGCGTTATGTTACAAAGAGATGATCTCATGGATAAGTATAGCCAAGTATAGACTGCACTTATTTTGAATCAGACTTCCACAGATAGGAACATTTTGGTGTATGGCGAGATTCCTGTCTGTCATACGAACTAAAAAACTAAAATGCTCAAAATTAAGAGCAAATTTCAAACATGTGAAAATAGCTCTCACTTACTGTAATTTAAAAAGAAGGCTTCATTCAGACTGAAAATAGTGGGCCTCTTGTTACAAGCACCGAGTAAGAAGATGAAATATGATCCAGGAAGTCCGGTTTGAATTACACATCAAAGAGGAGGCTTTCACTCTGGCACAGCAGCAATTATTTGGCCGTAGCAAAGTGTTACACGGCAAAAGTTGATCCCCTGTTCAACCTTTGTTGCCAGCTGACCCTGTTTTTTTTTTTTTTTCTGTTTCCCAGAGACCTCTCCATCTGGACCCCTGGTGTGCCAGCACAGTGGCCTCACTGAAATGAATGAAGAGGCTGTGTGTGTGTGTGTTTTTTTTTTTTTTTTTTTGATGCAGTGCTAATGTCAAGTTGAAGTATTGATGTATTAAAAGAACCGTGTTTCATGATGGCACCACATTCAGGCTCAGTGTACTCTGTCGAGATCACGCCACACAATACAGCCTAGTAATGGAACAACCCCGGGTGTCAGCAATGAAAACAAGCACTGGGAACGCAAATGCTGTTTTTCTCCCATGTAATGTGTGTACATGTAAGAGGCTTTATGACTAGCTTGTCAGCACATCCATCTCTTGCCTAGTTTCCTACGACGTGTTCATGCAAACAGGGACATTATATTGTTATTTTACTAAAGGGTGAAATAAGTGCTGTGTCAGTGAACTGCACCGGAGTCAGCAGGTGGTCTGGGTGGATGGTGGATGTACACAGCACTGTGACTCCAATAACTCTTGTTCACCTAGAGTCATGTTTTTGTTATAGTTTAGTTCTTTGAATAGCAACACCTGCTTCCTGCCCCCCCCCCTTTGTTACCTCCCTAATCATTGATTGTATTTTTATTTATCTCCTCACTACAAAATAAATATGCATTACCAATCACGTCTCGTTTATGTTGCTTCCCTTTAAGTTAAATAATGCTGTAATTATAAGCTGACTGGATATTTTGGTGCAAAAAAAATGTAAGACAGTAAAACTTTTTCAGACTAGTTAGATGTTAATTAACATTTTCCTCATTATGTCAGTAGAAAAAATAATCCTGGCCGCATTACGTTTCCTTCTAAGTGTATTTGCTGCTGCAAATGAGCTGTATATAAACATCATTTTTAGAGATGAACAGTGAAGTTGCTCCTTTTCTCCCACAGACTTTTTAATTGCTATTGAACCTAAATTCAAGTAAAAATTAATTGTTTGAGTTTATTCATCCCTTTATAGCCATTTCTTTCATGATTAGGACAAGCATGAGGAGTCATGATGATTGATTGTCTTTTCAGGTGTCGCATCAGCTGCAGGTCTGACTGTGGCTAAAATCAACCTGACAAATCGCCCTGCAACTGCTCCTGGCGTCTTGATGATGTAATGTTCACTGAAACCTCGAATCACAACTTTGACTAAGATCCTGGGAGCATGAATGTTCTCAGCAAATTTTTATTTTAATCTGCTTATGCAAAACCTTGTGAGCAAAACTGACATTTGATGCAAATTGTGTATTCAAATTCAAATGAATTGAAACAGCTTTTAGACACTAAAGAACACATTCATATGTATTCATATTCATACATATACTGTAGGCTGTCATAACAGATAATAGACATCCACATTTTGCTTTTTAACCGTTCACCTACAACTGGAATAACATGCAGGTTAATGTGAGCTTATCCTCATTTTTATCCACAGGGCATTTTAAATGTTTCATTTCATCTTGTTTCACTTCTAGCTGTTCTTGTTTTAGCTGACTCATTTGCTTTAAAGTTTTAATTGCTATGTTTATTCCTTGGGTTTAACGTTTAATTATTTTTTACTATGTGCTGCCATTTTCCCCACATGCAAATGAGATAAATACACGCACATACAAAATAAAAACATATATGTAATGCTATGCTACGTATGTATTCTTGTATTGAAGACATACAGTATGTTACATAAATATACATCCATCCCAAAGCCTGTCAATAGATGTTGATATTATAAACAGTAGGGTCCAAAAGTCTGAGACCACGTTCCCAGAATGAGAAGATAGACATGTTTAAAATTAATAATAAACTATATAAGAGAAACATTTCTAAGCATTTGCCATTGCTGTTTTAATAAACCTGCATATATAAATTTAATATTAAATGTATTTAAATATGAAAGAAATTCTTCACCATGTATTTCATATATGTAATAAACTTATATATTCAAATATGCAGACATGCATGACATGTAAGGCAACATCACTCTTGATATAGGGACATATATCATATTTCTGTGTAGGGATATTTAATTTTCCTTCTTTTATTTCATGGTCCCATGGATCTTTTTGTTCATTTACTCTATATTGTAAATGAGGTCTCTTCCTCTCTTTCAAGTTAAAATAAAGGTTGAATGGATGCTTTTTGTTTCATTGCTTTGTCACAAACATAAGTAACATACCTGAAATAACATTTGTTAAATTAACCGTAAACAGCCCTGTCAATTGTTCCCTATAAAACATTGTTTTTCAAAGCCATTTATTTTGAGTTTGAGCTTGAGATTTCATCATAAAGAAGGATTTCTCGTACAAGTGGGTGCTGTTGCAATAAAATATTCTGCCGATGTGTTCAGTGAATTACTAAATATACAGGCACACAAATGAACAATAAAACATTTCATTCTTCCCCAAGTTTCCATGATTGAGAAAGGTGCTGTATTCAATTTGTAGCCATACATTATGCAGGGAAAGTGAATGGATGGCTTTAAACAACAATGTGCTTTGTTAAAAGTCATTTATGTCCATTTAGATACTCCAGAATAATACGCAGAGGAAGTGCATTATTCTCCTGGCAGAAAATGGCCTTGTTGTTGGAGAAAAACCCTCCAGTTAGAATGAATGGAGTTATTTTTGTCAGGTTTTATCTGGAGAGGGTGGTGGGAGTGCTGGAAAAAAAACTTTCTTGCTCAAGAGCTGGGAGTATTGTCTAAGGGTCGGCTGATCTGTATGCTTTACCGCCTAGAGAAGCCACTTACTCCATCATCGCAGCAATCCCTGCAGTACATCTTTCCCTTGTACATTTACAGCCCTGAGTTCAGGCCCGTATCCCACCTGTCAAGACAGAGAGCTAAACATGTCCATCTTACTCCATTTGGCAAGGAAAAAAAAAAAAAAAAAACAGAGGAAAGAGCTTGAGAGGTGTGCTTCTCTATCTCCACTTTTCCCTCTTTCTTCATTGTACTGTAATCACAGGGGCGAGTGGGTTGCATATTTATAAATTCTTTATTGGGCAGCTAATGGATTGCACTTGGAGGAAGAGTGCCCACTTTGGCTATAATTACTCTGGCACAAGATACTGCATGGTTTCATACGGGAAGTCCCTTTTTTTTTTCTTTCTGCCTGAGTGTACTCAATTAAAATATCCATAAATATTGTTGAAGTATTGTCTCATATTGTATTGTCTTGTAATTCAACTGTAAAGTGGTGGGGTGGGGGTAGGGTGGCATTGCCATGAGATAGGTTATGTAAGTGCTGGCAAGACTAACTGTTTGATATGATAAAATCGCACCGTTCGAGCGAGGCACTCGCACCAGCTCCTCATTGTGATGTCACAATGGGAAACAAATAAACATTCATTATGTAACTTGGCCTGGAAATGCGTCGCCTTTTCCTGGGCAACGAAGGCTCCAACAGGTGGATTCTTCATGGCTACACCTATCCCAAGATTCATTGCACACCGGTAATAAAAAATAATATGGCAGCAAACAACAGCTACAGAAAGCCCGAGGATTACACTGTTAAATAAAAGTATTGGGTTTCAACTCAGTTCATCAATTCAATTAAGTTTCACTGCACAATACAGTACACAGAAATGTGAGTACTACTGAGGAATGAATCAGGAATGACCTGATAATTAATTAAATAGCTCCAAATTGAGGATTATGTAGAAGATGATGAGTTTTCTGAAGTATTAGTTCATAAATATCTTTGAATAAAGACCAGTCTTCATAATTAATTCCAGATTAATTCTGAATCAGCTGCTGAGCGGCACAAACTAGAAATGACTTGTTCATTACTAATTACTTAAAGGGGCTATTTGTTAGTTTTCTTTTGTGCATGGTTTCTTTGGAGCGGGTGGTGGTGACTGTTGCTTGACAAAAGCTTTGGCCATTGTTGTCTTTATTATATAAGAGGTGCTACGGCTTCAGGGCTGATGGGAGGCTACAGTGAGTTGCTATCGGAAAGGCCCGAGGCGGGCCAAGGCTAGCTGGTTAGCACGCTAACCTCAGTAGAAGAAAAGACGTGATAGAAATTGAAGCAAAACAGGAGGGTTGCTTTCCACTGCTGGAGACAGCTCTTCGCGAGTAAAGGAATGAAGTTTGATGCTGAACTCAAACGTTTCCATAAGTAAACAGCTGTTAATGCTAACATTGGATATGTAGCATTAGCAAAACTTTTACTACTACTTTTATTTCTATTAAATCTTGAAAAAATACTACTACCCTATAACTACTTTGTGCTCTATCTGCATGTCACTTGGGTCTTATATTTTGACCTCTCTTTGTCTTTATTTCGGTTGTTAATGGATGAAGTTTTTTCACTTCCTAAATATAAAAAATGTTGTTTGTCTTTAAGAGTTCAAATTCATTTTCCAGTAGAAATGTGTAGCTACATCATAAGCTTCAAACTTGTGTGAACAGGTAAATGTACTTTTAGGAAACTAAGACAGATTACATTTGTCACAGCCCATGTATCTGCAGTGAGCTCCTGCACAGAGCTCCACAGATGAGCCGTAACAGTGGCAACACTGCAGGATTTTTAATGAAATGTCTCCCGGATTCTCTCAGGAGAAAACACTACAACCACTCAGTGATGTGCGGCTGAAGAGTTCACTGTGATTGCTAAGATGAGATATCACAGCAGTTCCTGATCATTGCTGTCACAACAACAACTTCCGAGCGTGCACCTCAGCGAGGCCCAGAATCCCTAAACTGCTCCAGTGGTTTTCATTGTTCTCTCTCCTCTGAATCATATCACCTCTCCCTCACCTTCCTCCTCTGCTTAATCCAATATGCTCTTAACTAGAGCCTCACCTCGCCTCTTCACTCACATTTCTCTCATCTCTTGTCTAGGACGTCTCACTCTAGAGTAACAGTAATGTTGCCAGGTCTTTCAATGGGTGCTTTGTAATTCTAAAAACATTTAATTTAGTATCGCGCTTATTTAAAGTTAAAGGGCTTGTGGGGCTCAAAAGAGACAGATTTCTTAACAATGATGAACAATGACGCATCAGGGGCTAAAAAATCCTGATGATTAGTAGCTAGCATGGATCAAACTTTAGCCAACCTGAATGCTACGTTTCCCGTTATCCCACGCTGGCAGGACACAGTCAATAGGAGATCCACTTTTACAGCAAAAGGCCAAAAACCACACAAGTTTGCGTACATGATTTCAAAAATGATTTTCTTGAAATTTGCTATGCTCATCTTCTATGGCTCATACCATTAATTGTTTTGTTTTTTTTACATTGACCACCTGCATTTTGCCTGCTAGCGCCCTCTGTGTTTCTCTGGTAAGCGACTTTGATTAGAAATGAATCCACGTTTGTGCACTACATGTAAGCTAGCATGAGAGTCTCCAATATAGCGCTGCAGGAATGAGTCCTAAAACATGGAAATTAGTTAGCATTTTAGCAGTTCCGTCATCCTGAAATCTATGGGTTTATTGAATGGGTTTTTGGTTAGAGACCCTAAACAATCAAGACATTTTCACGTTTTATTCATGTGTCAGTAAATTCCCTGGTCCCGATTTTCTTTAAGCTTTTATGTCTCTTAAAAAAGGACAGTTGCTAACAAGCGTCCAAATCAGACTGCAGAGGTTGTGAGGGGCGATTAAAACTGATCTACTCACCAGTCCTCACCACCTCCACAGCCTCGTTGTGTTTTGTACTTGCGCTCTTACAAACTGTTTCTAACTGTGTAAGAGCAAATGCTTTTGTAGAAGAGATCAGAGCTAAAACCAAACTACAATTTGAAGTTTAGTGGTGGTGACACTGAAGTCATGAGACTGTGGTGTAGTTGGTTTATAGCCTCACATTAGCTTTTTACTTCTGCTGATTGTATTTAGGCTTCAAACATCATAAAGTGGTGTTCATTAGTGAAAATTATCCTGCTGAACTAAACCTGTCAGCGTCATAAACTATTGTTTGTCAAAGAGTTTATTTTCTGCAATAATCCAGAGGCCAATGTAAAACTCAGGGTATTTTGAATATTGAAGGATTTATGTGTGTTGGCTGCGATATCATATAATTATTTACTGCTATGTGAGCTGCTAAGCACAAGCCTGGCAAGCTCCATGAGGCTCGAGGGCTGCACAGTGATTCATAATGCCATATTGCATCTTTCCATGTCCCATAATGAATCTTTTTGCTGTATGTCGTAGCATCTTTGCCACACAGTTTGTAATCTAGTTTTCAAATCTGTGGTGGTCAACCCCCCTGATTAAATCACCCAGGTAAGTTTTTAGATTGTTGTTTAGTTTTTGTCTGATTTGCTGAGAGACATTTCTTCTTAGTATCAAAAGAAATGTGGTTTCAAGTATGGAAAACCTCTTTGTTTTGGAGAGATTTTTGCTCGATCTTTGATCTTTCCTTATTACCCCCCATCAGAAATCCAAATTTGGTGGGTTTCAGCAGTCCTGCTAAAGTGTGGATCAGTTTCAGTGGACCAAGCACATATTTTCTGGTTTTGTCCATATGATGAGCTTTTGTGGAAAGGAATGGGCCATTTAGTGTCCTTGGGCAAGATACTGAACCCCAAATTGTCCCAGTTGACTGTTCCATCAGTGTATGAATGTGTGTGTGAACGGGTGAATGTGGCATGTATTGTAAAGGGCTTCGAGTGGTCAATAAGACTAGAAAAGCGCTATATAATTGCAATCGGCCATATATAATTCTGAACCTGAAATTCGATTTTTTACTTTACTGTACCTTGGAAATATAAATATAAATTCCTTCTACTATTTACAACAAAGCTTTTGAAGATTTTTTATGGCCGCTAGTAAAAACAAACAATTGGCTACAGAAAAATCCTCCTACCGTTTCCCTTCATATCAACAAAATAACTCTATTTACTCAATGGAGAAAATTACTCTTGGCTTTCAAAAGGAGAACAGTGATAAACTCTGGGAAAAATGGGATTATAGCATCATCCAGACTTTTAATTGTTGCTCTAAACATCTGTAAGTATGTCCTGATGTGAAAAGCGAGACACACACTGTCATTTAAAATGACAATGACTGGCCTGATGAGGGTGCTACAATTAAAGGTTAATTAAATTTCCAACTCTCAAAAGTAGCAACTGTCACATCACTGGGGTTATTTTAATGAAGCTCGGAGAGATGACGCTTCTCTATTACCGAGCCACGGGGTGCTCGTGTCATTCATATTTCACTGTAATCCCTGTGATCAATGAATGAAAATGATTTCTGAGGTTGTGTTCTGACTGAACCTGGCAGGATAAAGGCAGTGGACATGATGAATTTCAGAACGTTTCAACTTGAGTCAAAAAAAATCTGCACAAACTGAGGCTTTAATAAAGAGTAAAAATAACTCAGTTCATGGTAAGTTTCTCTGAGGTCGTTCAGTCTCATCTCTCAAGAACATAGTGAACAACGACTCACTGTACACTCACACAGGGTAGCTACAGTACATTAACGATTCGTCATGAATAAACATGGACTGCACGTTGGTCAAATTCATGTGGAAAAAAATCAAGGCCGAAATTCAGTTTACATCAAAATATGGCAGTGCCGGTATAGTCACACTCCTCCATTCATTTTTTTAGCTGTCAAGCTAAACACGTCTGATTCAGCGAAAGCGCTTACAAGGTCTTAAATGAACAATGCAAACACTTACGTATTATCGTTGTTCTGGTCCACTAGATGTCGCCTGGCAACATGTAACTGCATTGCTTGTGTACTGGGCTGTGACAGTTCAGAGTTCAAAGAAGCGTAGACGTTATCTAGTGTAAAGCAGCCAAAGACGACACATTGCAAGACGAGGTGGCTCCTTGATAATACATTTATATAAACAACACAAGGTCTGTGTGCAGGTACTTGAAAGCCTGTTGCTGGATTATGAAAAAGAAAAAGAAATGCTGACTTTGTTTGGGGTGTAACATTTACAACTATACTGTAGCACCATATTCTGTTCTGGTGCACCGGGGGGACCAGTGAGTGAGTAATGTAAATTCCAATTTCGGATGACAGGGAACAGCGAACTGAATAATCCTGCGCTGAGCATTTCATGGATGACCTTTCCAGTCTTCAGCATGAGCGGCAGTAATGTGAAAGGCAGATGGAAGGGAGAGTGATAGGGGTTCAGGAAGGGGGTGAGCAGTGCCCTGTGGCTCCTGCTCCTGTTAGGGTGCTATGAATCTCCAATGGCTTTTTAATATATCAAGAGATGTGCTTAATCTGATAATGATTGCATCAATATGTGACAGTGAGTCCCCGTCGGTGAAATCCAGTGCGCCACCGAATTCTTCAGCCGTGCTTTGAAAAGGTCTATCGTTCAGAGCTGGCCAGCGAGATGGAAATCAGAAGTGAGTGAAGTTAAGCTTCTCCACAGGATTCTGCGCTAAGCGGGAGTTAATCTTGATAAATGCTGGATGTCTATATGAAAATGCCAAAAGTGTATTCAAGATAAGAGGCCGTGCGAGCCACATTGTACGCCTCAGATTCTGACTCTTTGTGGCGTATAAACACATTCTTGTTTTCCCTTCTTTTCTGCTGATTTATAATGCCCGAGAAGCTTTTCTTTCAAAGGTGTTATCTTTTCTTTCCACCTTAGACCTTGAAAATCTTCCCCTCCAGTGAGTATTGAAAACAAAGACATGTCCATACAGTAAAATACGGTTGTCTGGCTTCAGAGGCTTTGACAAGGTGACTCATAAGGGGGTGTTACAGACAGAGAACAAGACACGCAGGGAGAGTCTGGAAACTCAAACCCTCTTAGCTTTAGTGCTGATGGATGTTCCGTAGTGGACCATCCATCTGTGATGCAACCCCATAAAGATGTCATGTAACCAAATCAAAGACAAAAAAGAGCCTGTTTTACTTACTGGCAGTCCCAAAGACTTTGCAAGTGCACGTTTGTCAGGAGCGACAGATAGAGAGATCACGGGGTGAAGTGAAAATCACTCACTCATCAGGAGCTGTTTTTTTAACAGCCGTTAAATGATGCCTTCCTGGGAGTACCCCCCCCCACACCCCAAAGTCTCTCATTATGTCCTGTAGAGCCCTTTATGATCTCAGGCATGTTTCTTACGATGCCCCATCTGTCTGTCCTGCTGTGACAGAGGGGCCCAGCCCCCTCTCATTCCTGTCGGACAGCTCCATCACTCATCCCTTGACTGTCGCTGTCTCTACATCAAAACAATGCCGTGCCAGAGTGAATTAGTATGTCCTTCACCTTGGGTGGAACCCTGTCATTACTTCACCCACACTCAAGAGAAGATGTTATTTAGCACATGTTACAGGAAGTGCAACATTGGTATGTCCTCAAGAGCCGCAGGCGCTGAAGTGTGTGTGTGGGGTTTACAGGTGAGTATGAGGACAATTCTGCACAAAACACATCAATGCATTTAATCGACGTGACTGTAAATGAGTAGTGTGTGCCTTAATCCTCAATCACCATGTCTTTGAATGGCACTGACAAAGCATTATAAAGGTGAAGCAGAGTTCATGAAACTCTTGAGGTGATCACTGTCACTGTTTGGTAAAATGTTATTCAAATGAGCGCAAACTCTAAGGAGCAGATTATGTTTAGTGGACACAGTGGGGAGATTACAGCGCTCTGCTATGAGCGGATTATGTGACAATGGAAGCCTATGTGCAATCTTAAATTACAGCAGAAAATGGTTCTAAGTATGACTTTGGAATTCAACAGAAAGGTTCACTCTAGTTTTACTTTAGAGAAGTGGAAGACAGGGAAAAAAAGACTTGCTGCATGTTCATATCATAGACTACAGACTGCCATTAAGTGTTTTAATGATAACAGCTCTTCTAGACTTTCCAAATGACGGTGAATTCAGAAAAATGTATTCATTGTTTTGCAACTACCTCATCTTGAAGATAGTAACATGACATGTTTACTTACATATTGTACCTGAGCTCAACCAGAGGAGGGGAAAGATACACATCCGCGGGACAGCTGGAAAAGTTGCCTGCAGTTTTCCCAGGAGTGGAGAAGATTAGCAAGTGGCTGAAGAAGCTAGCGCTGAGCAACCATCTAAAATGAGATTGAGTCCTCCTGAATAATTAGCACAAGGAATTTAAGCTGTTGAGACTGAGGATAAGGCTCAGCAAAGACGGAGGATGAGTCAAGAAGAGAGTAAATGAAAAGACACACGAGATTTATACAATAAGGAACCTTTGATGTAATGAATATCAAATTGTAATCCCTTACACTACTCAATGCTGAGAAAAAGTAATCACATTACTGTAACTGCTGTCATTTGTATACCAATATAAGAAATGTCTCCAATATCCAACCATGGTTATTGACAGTACAGTTCTCAGTATGGATACTTAAATCATCCTATTTTTGAGACACTGGTGACGGTCCATCATCATGCAGACGTACAAAAAAAATGTGCATGTCACACATGACACACATGCTAACACACTGTATAATAACAATGACAACAGTGACGGTATCATGGCTCCCTCCTCGACAGTTCTGCTTTGATGACCTTGCTTCTAAACAGAAAACCGTTGCAGCCCTCGCTGCTGAGCAAAGGGAGCGGCGCGTCCTGCGTGATACAGATCGATACCGGGCCCCGCTGAAGTGCACCTCCTTTATAGCTGCTGAACCTGAGCAAGAAGGGTTAAAGGAATGAGGGAGGGCAAGGGCAGGCGTGGACGCACACAGAATGCCTGATGAGGAGGAGAAGCAGGGTATGGAGCCAGCATGCAAGGCTGGGCCCCGAGATGGCAGCAAGACTGTCTGTACACTCTCTGCTGCAGGTTCTGGGAGGAGAAGAAAGAGACGAATAGTCCGTGAGACAGGTGGCAGCAAAAGAAGGTGAGATAAATGTCCAAGGAAATCTTTGAGAATGGTTTAAAAAGGGAGAGAGGAAGTGGGAGGCCTACAGAAGGCAAGGGAGGATAAACGAACCAGGAGCTGCATTTACATTTCTGCTGGGTTTGTTGTGGAAAACAGGCGCAACCTTTTATACAGTGCTTAAGAGGAAGTGAGACTCCTTGGCTGTTAGTAGACATATCTCTGAAGTCAGCAAAACAAAGTGAACGCAAGGCAAAGAATCAGGACTCCAAGTAAATAAAGAAAGATTTTGTGCTATGGATGAATTGGACTGAAATAGACAGAACTCAATCCTTTATAAAAGAGTGCAAAAAACAACTGTGAAACCACTGAGCAAAGAGCAGCAGTGATATATGAGTAAAAATACAGCACCCAATCTAGCTTCCATATGTTCTGAAAGCCCCACTGAGGTCAGTTTACAAGTCTTAAACGTGTTTTCATATGGTCAACCATGATGGAAAGCCAGAGCCGTGACATTTTGGGTCACTTGTGGGTGTTCTGTCAGGAAGAGCCAAGAGCTGTATGGCTTTGACCATGGGGGGGGGGGGGGGGGGGAGAGATGGAAAAGCTGAATCAGAAGCTGAGAGAATGGAGAGGTTTAATCGGCCTGCGGCGGATGCTCACGTTCTGCTGTTTGCGTGCTTCTCCAGGAAAGACAATGGACATTACCGGGGAGCAACACATGTCTATAAATAAGGCAGGAAGGCACGGAAGGTAATATTGACAAGGGAAGAGGCGGTGTAGGAGTCCATTAGTCTTATAAAAAATGAAGGCAGGCGTTAGTGGTCAGGCTGAGAAAACAACCCAGGAGTTGAACAATCAGAGTGTTATGCTGAAGACAATGCACGCAAAGTCAGTGACCTGAACCGAATCCCCAAAACTTCTCTTTCCCCTGGAGTTGTTAATGGAAAAAAAAAAAAAAAAAGCAGCTGAGATGCATTCACCAAATGCTGTTGCTTTACTCAGTACTGTATCTGCTTCCATTCTCTTTATTTTAAAGGCTCACGAGTTTGAAACACATCTCCGAGAGTGTTTCATTTTCCCCCGTGGGCAAGCGCTATAAGGAGGTTATATTCAGCACAAAAAGGTTACATCACAATTCGCTCATTACGTATGGAGGACTGCAATGAAGGGGAGCAACTTTTGCTTTGCAATTTAGCCATCATTATAATCAATCACCCAGATGCTGCAAATTACCAAATGAGACCTTTTCGCAATGTGATCAGTGCTATTTGTCAAAGGACATGAAGGGTATGAATGTGGTGGCTGATGAGCGTGTCGTAACATCTGACTCAGAGGAAAGGCTGAATACTGCTCTGAATGTTCAAAAGAAGGCCACTGAAGCCACACTCCAAGTCTCACTATAAGCCTTTTTTTTTTATTTAGGTGGATGCTATTTGCACCAAGGGTGGACAGTCAGTGTGGCTATTTACACCCAGATTTTTTGGCTCCTCTGGAACCAGCTAAATGAGTCACATAGCAGTGGTTCTGTCAGAAAGGCTTTCTAACCCGTGGCTCAGGAAAGGGTCTATTTTCAAACCAAACTGCGACTGAAAACTCCAGCGCTTGAGCCACAAACCTCCTCCCTACATGGACTTCATCACCCTTTGTCCCGTCTCACCTGACCTGCTCCAGCACCTTTAATAAGCGCCTGACAGCATCAGATGTTTAGAGCGCCACTTGACGTGTTTTTAATGGGCAAAATCAGATCAAATAACCACTAATATCTTTGTATAATTTCTTTGTAATTCAGACTATATAATTGCTCATAAACTTTGGCTGAATATTAGAAGCTCATCTCATCAAGTAAATCCCAATAGGAATGATTAGAGATGTTACAAATGTTAATATTGACGTGTATATGAGGAATATTATAGTAGGACAGACCTTAAAAAATCCAAACTAAACATTTACATCACTTATCCTTTCATTCAGAGCAACTTAATCATGTGAAATTATTTGATTCTTTGGCTCCTTCTTTAGTAGCAGCCAGAAGTTAGAAATAGTACGGAGTTCAGGACCCAAGGCTGAAAAACTTTAATAACAAGAAAAAAAGTTAAATAACAAGAAAAATGTCCAAAAGTTACAGACCAATAGAAGCGCTGGGAAAAAACAGAGGAACACGAACAGAGCAGGAACATAAACAGTAACTCCAAGCAAGTGGCAGACACAAAAACACTGGGGGAAGAAACACAGGAACAAAACAGAAAACCCAGACTCTGGGAGCACTGGGAAACATGAGGGAACACAGACGAACAAAGACAGGGGTAATTAGGAACAGGTGAAACACATCAGGGCGGGGCAGACGATCACAGAAGCTGGGGGGGGGGGGCCGAACAAGAAAAGCTGTGGGAGGGAAGTAATTTCAAAGTAAAACAGGAAATGAGAGTCCAAAGAGTCACACAAGGGGGCAGATGGTGACAGAGAGAGAGCTGTCAGAGAGCTGGACATCTGTGTTACTGTGGGTTTTCCTGGCGGAGGGAAGGGAGCCAAACAAGACACTGACTGGTCCGGTCTGTGGGAGGAGGGGGCACCAGCTAATTAGTCCTGGAGCTAACATCAGAGCGACAGTTACGCTAACTGTGTGCACCTAGCTTTGAAGAGCTACTGCAGCATAAAGTCTGAAAGGATGATCCAATTAAGTGGGAAATGTTATCTCCTCTAACATCTGAGCATCTGAGGATCTATTGAATGCAATAAAATAAATGGAAAAATTATTAATAAATCAGGTAATTTTATATTTGTTTTATAATTTTATAAAACATTTCATAATGCCATTTGTGTCTTTGTCTGTTAGTCAATATAAAAAAGTTTATTTTATATTTTTTATTCATTCATTCATATGCTTACTTTTGTACTTGTTTTGCAATATCCTAATTAATAATTTAATATTAAAAACTTTGGGCCTCTGAGGATTGACTATGATTTTGGTGACCTCACCTGACCTCGAGCACCGTTACACCAGAACTTCCAGTATAGTAAATATATCTAAATCTAATTGGCCAATTTTTTTTTTGTTTGTTTTTTACAAAAGTAGCTGAGCATTCAAGTTCCCCAGAGGATAAACCTTTTAATTTTAATGACCTTAGCATCTTTTTTCTAGCACCACCCTCAATCTTTGGTAAGCACCCAATACTTCTGTGTTGTTGGGTAATGTATATATTTCTGTACAATCAATATTCGCTGAAGTTAATTAAGACCCAAAATCCAATTCTCTTCCTACATATTTTCTCTCTACACCAACGGTTTTCCTACATACCCACATTATAAGCCCTACCCCCTCAATAATATCAGTGCTGCTTTGTCTTCACACATAAACCAACATGTTGTCAGTGTCTGAATGTTGTCACTTGATGACAGGAGTCTGTGTTCGGATGATTGTGACGTAAAACATTAAATAGATAGATTATAAATAAAAGATTTAGAAAAAAAAAAAGGTTTAAGTAATATGTGTTTATATATTATTTTACACAAAACTGAAAACAAAAATACAATAAAAACTAATTAAAACTCTAATAAATGTATTTCTCTTTGCACTTCCTCTTCTTGTATCACTACACATTATTCCATACCGCACACACAAACATAGAGATGGAATAAAAGAAAAACTAACTTAGTACCTCCACCCCTGTGTTGCCCTTTTCCCTTCCTCTCTCCTTCAGATGTTGTTATTTTTTTTCTTTTCCCTTTCTTTCCCCTTATGGCTTCCCGCTGGTTTAATGACACATGTCCCACTGCTCAACAGAGAGAAATGTGCATTAATTCTCACTTTCCTGCGCCTTGTCTTTCTTTTCTTTTCAGTTCAAATTTTCACTACATTAGGGTGGAAATGTGTGGACTGGTGTTTCCCTGCTGAGCTACGATGGAGGAATAATAACACAGAAGGAAACTTGTACTGAATAAAATACTAACATTGGAAGATTTCGACTTGATTTGAGTAATTCAGACTCCAGAAGTCGGATATTAGCCTCAGCTGAACTTTGAAATATAGTATATTGTTGCATAGATCAAGAATTGTGGATTTCGTTCTCTATAACTCACACTGGAATTGAGTTAGAAGGGAATCTCTTCATAGCTGCTATTTACAGGTGAATATGTTAGAAAGTGTCGTGCCTGCAGGAGGGCTGACAGCTTGTAACTTAATGTTATACATGCTGCAGGCTCGTTCACGAAGCCTATATGGTCGCTGCTTATATTATGTGTATACTATGCATGTTAAAAAATCCCCAGCAGGTGTTCCATTCTTCACACCTGCCTATTTATTGTAATTTATGACAATGAGGAGAAAGCGCGCGTCTGTCGGAGCGCTGCAGTCAGGCTGCTTGTTAGACTTTCCTAATGGAGACAAGAGATTTATAAAGAAATGTGAGCTGTTATTGCAAACGATAACACGTCCAGTTATCACAGGACAAATTGAATGCAGGCTTCCCAGACTCAATCTGCTTACTTAGTGTTTGCCTTTGTGTAACTTGGCAGACTGTGAGAAAGCTGCACAGTTGTGTGGCGGGAGTGTGGGGCATTTTTTTTTTCTCCTCCACTCAGACACCAACTGGACTAAATGGATGCGGGCAGTTGTGATATCATGTGAACAGTCAAAACGAATGTCTGTGCAACTTCTTAAAATGTTATTTTTCTTCATTTTCTATTTGTGGCCACCGCATGTACGTACGGATGAGTGATGATTGTTTATTTGCGGAGCTAAAGGAAGTGGTTAATTATGCTGTCAGCTTCTTCCTACAGAAAACTGATGAAGTGCGTCTGTGTCCCGACGTAGTGCTGAGAAATGCAACCCCAGTTAATCAAACACCAAGTGGTGCGGTCACAGTCTGTCGTCTGACTACACTCACTTTTCCTGCTAATAGCTAATATACAGCTTAGTGTGCTACTCATCAAAAAACCTCAATTATCATCCGTGCTGCACCTAAAAACTTTTCATGACTAAATAAGTAACAATTAAAGTTAAAGGTCCATAATGTATAAAAGCAGATGTCCATGTGTTGTTTGATAATAAAGCAGGTCCAGGTTCTATATTAATACTGTGAAAGCATCAGAGCCTCAGTCCACTGAGAAACACACACTGCATTCAGAAACTGAGCCTTAAAACCCGAGGAAACAAGGAAGGAAAGGAGGAGTGGGGCAGAGTAAGGCATGAGCATTATCCCTCTGCACTCTTCACTTAAGTGGAGTTTTCTGAGGAACAACGTGCATGAGCTACAAGCATCAAGTTTCTGTCCGAATACAGACACATCTGCATAATCACCCCGATTCGAACTCTGATCTTTAGCCGATTGGATCGGGACCCTCATCAAACTCTTATCAGTTTCCTTGCACTCATTTTTATCTACCTTGCGAATTGTTCTTCTTCACTGTTGTATAAAATTATCCTAAAGCTAACTTGGAATATGCAGCGTCAACTGTTGCACGGGGTCTACGCATCATCTTTCCACGGGCACCCAACTTTACTGCGAGGGATTGTAACTGGTCCTTGTTCCTCCTCCAGTACGTTATCTGTCCAACACGATATGGGAAAGTGCTACATCTGTGCTATGGTTCAGTTATAGGAGCCTATAAATCCCATGTCAGAGCCCCAATCGGCTCATCTGACCAAAGTGCTTATTCCTCTGGTCCCTATTTATCAATCTCCCCTGCAGTGAGGCAGGGCTGGACTTAGGTATGTGATGGTGTGGGCGGAGCATTCCATTCAAGAAATGAACGACCGTTTTCATCGCATGGACCGGGTCTGTTTTATGAAAAACTGTTCTGACCTGGATGAACTCACAAGTACAGTCACAAGCTACATTTCCCTCCATTAAAGCATGAAAACTTCCCCAGGAAAACATCGACTATACATCCCAAAAGTAAAGCCTTAAAAGGCGTTGTTAACCAGGAGAAACTGGCTTTCTAGCATGGGGATGCCACAGAGGAAAGGCAGGCCCAGCAGCTTGTAAAGTGGGAGATTAAATTGGCTAAATGAAGATATAAAAACAAGGTAGAGAATGAATATTCTCATTCTGCATGGAGGGGTATAAAGATGATGATATGGAAAGACTCAGTACTAACACAAATAAATCTGATCTTGGTCTTGCAGACGAGTTTAATGACTTTTTTTAAAGAGGTTTGATAGTCATGATTTTAATTGTGAACTCTCCCTCCTACCTCGGAGTTTCAGGGTAGGAGGGAGAGTTGTAGCTTTCAATGAAGGAGAAGGTAGTAAAGGGAAATTGCTTTAAAATTGTGCTACGACACCAAGTGGCATCGTCTTAGTCATTTTTCAGCTACCCCCCCCCATCTATAGGGAGGGAGTCCCGTCTCTTCTTCTGGGACCCTCAGAGATTATCTTGTAGAAAAGATGGGGATGATGCCAGAGCTTCCCTTTTAAATTTGGTTCTTTTGGAGGGCAGCAAGAATCACGTACGTCTGCTTTTTATCGATTTCTCCTCCGGATCCAGCCCCACATTCTGGAACAAAGACTTTTTATTATCAAATTTTAATTTTGATTTTTAGCACCGTTTGCTGGCTGGTTGATTTTTTTTACGAACAGGTCGCAGAGAGTTCAAGTTAACAGCTCAGTAAACTCCTTTGTTCTTGTTTGTTCTTCACACAAATGACAGTGTCAGTGCTCAGAGCTGTGGGTATGTCTTGAATTTTGCAGATGATTCATCCATTATTATTATCTTTGGAGGCAGGTTTATGATTTTATTCTGCATAATTTAGTATTTTATTGTCTTGTTCAGCATTAAAACCTGGTGTCATGAACCACATTAACTAAACTTAACTCCACAAGTGTAACACAAACAAACATTAAAGAGGACATCACCAATTTACAGCAAAGTTGCCAACATCCATCAGTGGAGATCAAGATGCAGATGGTGTTGCTAGGGGGAAAAGGTTTATCTTTACGGTGGCATTAATGTGCTCAGTAAAGTTCATGGTAATTAATCAGAAAGTTCTTGTGTAAAAAGGACAGATTTTCACCTGACCGTGCTGCAGGACGAAAGACGTCAGTAACAAATTGATGGTTTGCAGATTGTAAAATGAAGGACACAAAGACAGAGAGGGAACAAGGTGCTGTACGGTGTGGTGTTCCTGGGGGGGTCGCCAGCCTATGCTTTATGTCACCCCCCCCCCTCTTTTCCTGTCTCTCTCTCTCTCTCTCTCTCTCACTGCAGCTGTAATAAAGACTAAAATGACCAAAAAATACTTAAGAATGTATGACAATTTTGCTCATGGGTTTCAAACACTTTCTGTAATAAAACATCTAAAAGCGAAAATCTTCTCAGACGGAGTCCATGGTCTAATTTGAGGCGTCCTTGTTTGAAAAGTTTGAGAACCGCTGCCGTGCAGGACTCAAACTGTGGATGCTGCAGCTCATGGTTTGGAGCCTTAAACCCCAATTCCACCAGTGCATCGCCTGGCCAATGGGATCTAAAGGTTTTGATAATGCAGTCACCAAAATGTGGCATCAGCGCTACAGATAACTTTGATGGGACAGACAGGTTTTCAACAAAACACACAGATCAGTCAAAATTATTCAGACGAGACGGTTTTCGGTTCTTAAAACCACAAAACAAATCTTCTCATGGATCAACACCTCCAATGAAACACAGGAGAAGTGTAAAACATGGACCTTTAAATGAAGTTATCTGGAATAACAAGGTGATTGATTCCACTCTACAATCTTTAACCCATGTGGCCGGCATGGCAAAATGAATAAAGGTATTCTAGTATCATACTGAAGTTTATGGATGACTCCCTTCACCTCTTCAATAATAAAAGACTGAGTCTGAGCAGCAGAAAAAAAAAAAAAGAACAAAAATATTTGTGGTAGTGATCAAACGTGCAGTATATGAACAAGGGTCCTTAATATTAATATTGGCGAGAGCGAGGCATTTCTCTCGGCACATTAAAAACTGGAGATGCATTAAATTAGTTTCACAGACAGCTGTGCTCAGAGAGGCGCCTCCATTACACCAGTAGAGGAAGACACAACTGGCTGATGTCTGATATTCACTCGCACACCAGTCCAATATACACTCTGATCCTGTTATAACTTCAATCTCCCGCTTTTTCTTTCTTTTTTCATTGCGATTTTCCCATGCAGTAAATTAATGTAATGCTCCTGGACCGTGCGACTGCTATGCTCCGCTCAGAAAGACTAATGAAGTGCCATGAAAAAAATCACACATCACTCATCTGCGCAGGAATCCACACATGCGGTGTGTGTTCCTTATCACCAAAGAAACACCTTATTCCCCCCTCTTTTGTTTTTTTTTTTGTTTTTTTTTTTCTATTATTCTCACCTGGTGCACAGAATCAGCTTTTGCATGAGAGGCTAATCTTTTCAGCTCCTGGAACACAAACATTATCTTGATACATCTGCTATTCCACTGTTCATGGTGCCCTTTTTATGGACCTTGAAATTTTGGCCCAAAGTCAAGTCCCGCTGTGTGCGACCAGCATAAATTCCAGAGGTCTGCTTTACTTATTTATTCTCTTTCCAACAGGTACGCATTAACCTGCTGCCTGCTTATAATTAATATCATAGCAGTTGAAGGTGAAGCGGTAATGCAGTGTGACTTCTCTTTGTCTCTTTACCTACTCACTGCTTTTCTCCAGCTTCATCCACCTCCTCATCCGCTCTGACAGTACTGGTAATTGTGCATTATAAGGCTCGGGCGCAGGTTGCTGTTTAGTATACAGGAGCTATAGTGAGGACCTGATACTCCTTAATGCTGCAGCTATTAAGAACCAAATCACATTGCAAACACTTCATTAAACAGCCTGAGGCGCTGTCATTGTTTAATGACATATCGATGAGTGTGTTCAGTGGACAACAGCCGCAACAGCACTCTCTCTCTCTCTCTTTTTTTTTTTTTTCTTCCCCCCCTGCGCTCCCTGGGGGTGTCATCTGTCACTCCATCTCCTGCTAATCGATGTCTCTGGAGAATGCTGCGGTAGCCCCACCGGTGACAAGGTGCATTAAAAATGTAGCGCTGTTATCTCTCCCTGGCTATTCATTAATTTTGCATGGTCTGGAGAGGTCCTCGAAAAAGCGTGTGATTCATAGCGCTTATTGTCCTTGGTAAACAGGAATTGTGATCTTGTCATTAGATATTTTGACACAAAGAACTTAAAGCTCCGCTGGTAATATGGGCGATGGATTAAATGGCTACATGGAATGAGAAAGGTGTGGTGATAGCTCCATCCTACTCTTTCTCATATCATACTCCCTCAGCTAATTATTCTTTTTTTTTATGTTATGGCCTCTAAATTGAGCCTTGTATCTGGCAGCAGCAGGCAGTCGCTTTCCTGAAAGAAAGCTCTGATAAACCCACAATACACTGCATGTACAGCACCAACCGGCAAATAGACAAAAGTTATTGACTGGCTGCTGAACATAGAGGAGCATTTAGCCAGAAAAAGACATGGAAGTAGCCTAAATATTGAACTTACATTGACAAACCTGACTCTGCTAATGCTACTGTTACTCTGTGTCTGCTGAACGTGTCAAAAGGTAAAAGCCTTCACAGTCTGAAGAGTGACAATATGTGAGTCAGTGTTTTCTGACCAGTAGGCACATGGTCAAAAGACCTAAGAGACCTACTGGCAATGTAGTGATGGAGACGGTCACAGATGTACACAGATGTTCCTGACCATGAAGGGCTCTATTACGTGAGAACAAGTATCTTAAATCATTGTAAAGACTGTAGAATTGGTGAGATGTGTGTCGCGTTGAAGCGTTTTGTCAATGTGCTCTGATTTTCTAGACCCAGAAACAGGGTGAAATAATCACAAAAACTAAACGTTTCGGGGGGGAATTTGACATATCCACAAACCAGCAACAGCCTCAGGCAGACAAAACTGGTCCAACAGTCCAACACTAACTTGTTCCTTTCACTATCTGTCAAGATTATGCAAGCACAGACACGCAGGACGGGCCTTCCAGGGGAGAGGATGTCCTGTCACTACCTTCAGTGTAGCTGCCCGTCTCTCTGAAAACCCTGTGTCATTTAACATGTTTGGGCTTCGGGTTCAAAATAACACTAATGGCCTCTCTGAGATCTGGAGAGATCTGGAGAGGAACTTCCGAAGGGGGAATCTGTTACACCACTCAGCAGCACCGCTCAGCCCTGGTCCCCCGGCGGCGTCACACGTCACATTATTTTGATGCTGCATAAATCATCATGGCTGGTTCTGACAGGGGCCAGTGGGTGATCTCATGGAGGTCAAGAGGGTCACCCACTGGCTTTTGAAGGCAGGCCTGTGCAAGACGTCTTATTAGAATTCCTCCCCTTTTACCTCACACCGTGACTCTGGATGAACTTCCTGGCAGAGGTCATGACTTGTTTTTCTCTTTGGCTATGCATATCACTGATACAAGCCAGAAAACCTGAATTTCATTTTTGAAAACTGACCAGCTTTATTTTTCAAACCTGTTGCTGTTATTCTATACGCTGGAACTAATTTAAATGATTACACGTCCAGTTCTGTTTTACTGCATGCTCTTTGGAAGGAGGCCTCTCGAATACGAGGCTGCTTGTCCCGATCTGCGCCTGAATCTAGGGGCTAAGTTGTGATGTGTGTTATGTCTGCAGGCTGGAGCTGTCACCTGTGCTTGGCCAGACCCCAGAACAGCCTCAGCACTCGCTCTCAGTGTCCCAGCTGTGCCCCGGTCACACACAATGCGGGGAAGATCATTAACACCCCCAGCATCCATCAGGCCCTCTGGTTGAATGGCTGTTTGAGTAAAGGCCCACATGCTGCACATACTGTCTGCACTGCGTCCAGTGAGGACAGAGAGCACATAAAATATCCACATAAAAAAATAAGTAAATAAATAAAAAATGATGTCCACATAAAATATTATGTAAACACCAGACTTTTCGTGCATTAAATCTGAAATCAGGGATTGTGAACCACATCTGCAGAGATATTTTACCTCAAGTGTAGCAGTGACAGTGTCGGACATTTTTATAGGAAACTGGAGTCTAGTCAAAGAAACAGTAATCAGTACAAATGACAGGTGGATCTGCCGGGGCGTGAGGAGTGAGTGAGACATTTTGTTCCATGAAAGAAAAATCTAACAAACCTTAATGACAGAGTAGTTAGTCAGTAAGTGGTCTGTTGCTGATTCCAAACAACCAACATAAATGAGCAATTCCAGATCAGGCACCCCTATTGAACATTGTTTGTCCTCAAAAATGACAAATATGACTATATAAAAATTCGTAATTTTAGCATTTTCAGTAATTTTCGTTTTTGTGACTGTGTCCCGTCGACAAAGGCTGAGGATTGTCAAGCAGAGAGAGGAGAAGCATTTTTGGATGTTTGTGCATTGTGGATAATCCTGGGATCTTTGAACTCAAAAAAAAAATATATATATCCTGCTCATATAAAACGGATCTGTAAACACACAAACAAATTCCACGAATAAAATCATATCTGTGAATACATTCAATTAATTTACAAATGAATGAAAAGCATTTGTGAATCAATTGAATAAATACACAGGGAACCAATTAACTGATTAGGCACAGGTGGAACAGAAAAACGGCGGGGAAAAAAACCCCATAAAGACAGGAAGTAAAACCACAACAGTCACAAATGGACAATAATTTCAAAATAAAACAGGAAACAACAAACAGAGTCCAGGCACGAAGTGATGATGGCGTAATTTTTTTTTCTTTTTTCAAATAATCAGCGACAATTAACTCGCACTACATTAACAGTGGTAAGACATGACAAGAGGCAGCAGCCTGATTAACGGCCTTGATAGCACATCTGTTGGTGCTGATGATTGTTTTTATTTAGATATAGCACATTGTGATTTTACTATTCACTGTTATGTAGTCTATGCTAACGTTAACTAATGAACCCATACAGACGTCCCTGCCCTGCCGGGGTAAGACTGGGGCCATTACACAGACTGTGCTCTCTTTCCCTCTAATTACTGCCATCGCTTTCTGTACCTTTATTTAAAATGCCCTGTGGAGTCGTTCATACACCTCCGTCTGGAGTTGGTTTAAATCCATTTAAAAGTCATAAGTGAAACAACTTCACTCAATGAAAAACAAACTGTCGCTCGGTGCTGGAGAGTGCATCGTTCCTTGCTTACAGGCAGCTTAGAGAAGGTGCCCTTGAGCAAGGCACTTAACCTCCGCTTGCTTCAAGTGAGCGTGTTCGGGCTGTAATCAGCAGGAAAGTCTGATTGCATTCTGCATATGGATGTGTTTAAATGTGAAGCAGGACATTAGGGGAAATGTGCAGACGTGCTCAGCACATCTTCACGGCTAAAGAAAGGTGAGAGACATTAAATCAGATGGTGAATTCTAATTATTTTCTAGAAGCATGAATTCTGTCAATTCTATTTTTATTTATTTATTAGTTAGTTTTAGTCCATGCATTTTGAGGTCTGTTTTCAAAGATTTTCTTTGACTTGAGCATGGAAAACACGCTTTTCAAGAGCATCCATAGGGCGAAACTGTTTTGCTTCACTGTCAACAAAAAATGTGAATGTGAACAGGCTCTTGACAAGGCTGAACATACACATAAAACTCCTGGTTATCTGATATGCTCTGGCAGCCCTTGATATCAGAGGTTTATCAGTCAATTTCAAAGTGAAAACATATCTTTGTTTCACTGCAGCCAACGCTGAACAAAAGCCAGGAGAGAGGCATTAGTGTTGCATCAGAGATCGGAATGAAGCTTTGAGGAACAACAACAAAAAAGCAGAGAGGAGACTCTGCAGGATATTTTCTGTGTTGCTGCATTGGGAGAGAGACGACCGGTACACAGCGGAACATTTCTGATGATTTCTCTTCTTCGTTCTGTTTTGCATCTCTAAATTATGAGGGACGACTCTGGCTTTGGGAATATCAGCTACCAGCAGAGGAACCTTACGGTATGGATTCACCGCAGACAAATTAAAGTCTCATAGCCAGTGTTCAGGGCACTACTATGCATCATTATTCATGAATACTTCTACCTTGGTGACTTCTTCCTGTCCTGTACAGGAAATACAAAGACCAGGATATGTACTAACCTTATGCAATATGGATCAATGGAGTGATGGAGAAAGGCCAAAACCTACACAATTCAAAACACTTAAAGGTCCCATACAGTCTAAAGGTAGATGTGTCCATGTGTAGTGTGATTATAGATCAGCTCTAGCTTCTATATTAATACTGTGAAAGTATCAAAGCCTCAGTCCACAGAGAAATGCACACAGCCTGTATTCAGAAACTGAGCCTTAAAACCAACCATCAGGACTTCTGTAACTTTGTGATGTCACAACAAAGCAGTCACTGCTCTCAGCCACGCCCCAAGCCCCGCCCACCCGGACACACCATCCAATCATGCTGGAAGATTCCTAACAGAGTAAAATGACCCAGACGTATCTCAGTAGCAGCCATGATAAGAGCTTTTTTTTTTGTTCAATCACACTTTATTCAATAGTCAGCCAGTCAGAAGAGAGGCTCAGAGCCTCCTCTCTTCTGATTGGCTCACTGACCTGTTGTTACTAGAGCTCCACAGAGAAGCCTGAGAGAGGAGATGTAAAACTACATATATCTTCTTATGGATCAACTCTTCAAATAAAACACAGCAAAAGTGTAAAATATGTGACCTTTAAAACTAAGATATAACTTAAGATGACTGAGGTCTAATGACAAGTAACTTAACTGGATCGTTGTCAAGAATGAACTAAATCTGGCATGAGACTGTGAAAGTATGAAACGTATCCCAGGGAGGGAAGGCAGCAGTCGCCACATTATCTCTCCTGCCAGCTCCTAACAAAGTCCTGTAATGCTTTTGAAATGCATGACACTTAAATGTTGTGCCAGATACTTTGAAGAGTGATGGATTATCGCTAATGTACAGGCGAGGCGGGTCAAGCTTTAGGTGAGGTGGTGTCGGGGAGGGGAGGGGGGGGTGCTGCTGCTGCTTGTCCTCAGGCTGTATAGAATTCAGTCTGATCGTGTGCGAGATGCATGAAATAACAAGCAAATGCTAATACGCTGAAAAAAAAAATAAACTCATCTCCTATGGTTCTTATCAAGACCGTAATTTATCTAACAAAAAAAAAATCGATTTCACTTGTTTTTACACATTTTCAGTGAAGCATCAAAAGGAGCTGTGTTTACATGTTTACACAGTGATTTATTTTTGATTGTGGGCTGGAACCAAACATTTCACTTTACTGTGTGGCACCTCAACGTCCGCGTCGGCATCACACTGTCCGAGGTTTGACGGGTTCAGTTTGACAGATGAAAACATTTCTGTCTGTTTAAGAGGAGAAGTCACCCGGGCCGTCTCCAAAGAAAAGGCACTAAACAAATATCTCTGTGCTGATATTGAAATTTTCAGTATACTGAATACAATTCTATATAAATAGCCTTGTTTTACAATTACATGCATTTTCACTTTTCAACCTACTGAGTCCATTAAACTGCCCCTCTATACAGACACAGGATAATGTTCTCTTCTTGGAGACATTATGTCAGATATTATTAACTAAAAGAAGCTCAATTAGCTCAACTACACACAGATTTATATGAACACAGCAATCATAGGTTTTTCAAAATATCTAGTATAGTACAATAACATAAAGTAACTTAATTGAAGCAATATACATGGGTATGTACTGTTAACGCATAAAGGGTAGTATAACGTCCAATAATAATACAACTACAATAGCAGAAAGCTTGATGTAATCTAGTGCATCCTTTCAGAGTGAACAGCAGATTTGAATAAGGACACTTCAAGTTGTAAAACACGTATCACAGAAGGTGGAGAAGGGTTCTTAATACTAGGCTATATAAAGTTATTATAAGGACGGCAAGGCAAAGTTGTTGACGGGTTAATCTGACTGTAGAGTGCAAATTAAAACTCACTATAGAATCAACAGTGTCTGTTGTTAGTTCAAACACTTAAAAGACCTGTGGTTTTCATTCTCCTCTTGTGGCCATGAAAATAATCACTTGCTTGTCAGAAGCTAAGTCGGAGTGAATGTGATGTTACTGTAGCAGCGTATGACTTCATGGAGGAGGAGGTCGGGTGGACGGGCGGGTAAACAAAGTGTTTGAGAGACTTGCTTTTGGGTTCTTTTAACCATGACCACCATCCTTACTTAACTATAACCATGCACTTTTAATTGCCTAAACTTTACAGAGCGAAGTATGATTAAAATGTCAAATTACCTATTTTTCATTTAAGTTGGAGGACTTATTTTCACGGTAACAAGCCTGCATAGTTTTATCTAAATCATTAGTCTTGTACTTATGGATTCATACAGTTTTCTTTATGCTCATATGATTTAATCTCCTCTCGTGTTTGCAGCAAATTCATTTTGAGGTAACGGGCCAAAGCTGCAGACCTATGTTTATAGAACACGATGTGACGGACACATCGACACGTCTCAATAAAGCCTCCTATCTGTATTTCCCACATCCGACAGATCGGTGCACTCTGCTGAGAGTGCATTTCATCATCCTGCAAAGTCAGGAAATTCTGATAAAGACTGCTTTAATCAATGTCACCCTACTCAAAGGTATTGTCATGTTGATGTAAAACGTAAAATGATGCCTCGTGGCACTTCCTCCCATCCCGTGTGCTTTGACAGAAAGTAACTTCAAAGCTTTTAACTGCGTGTTTTACAGACTGAGATGTTTTGAAGCCCATCCTTTGCTCATTTCAGGCCTCGTACATTGAATCCGTTTGCATCTTTGCATTAGCTTAGTCAGCATTACCATCACATTCAATTTTTCCTTCATATACAATGACGGTCCTTTAACCACTTGATATACAGTACTCCCCTTTTGTTCCTCTCATTTCACTCTGTCCGACACTATCGTATATAATCTGTTAAGGTAATCGTTCAAATTCTTCATTGCAGGAACATGATGTTTATGTTGTGTGAAATATTCAATCACAAGACTCTTATTATTTATTATTCTTATTATGACTGTACCTTCATTTTGTTTTCTAGATAATCTTTATGTCAAACTTAAGGGAAAAGTATCTAAAATGATGCATATTTGGTATCTCATGAAACTTTTCTATGTCCTCTAGAATAAAAGAAAATGTTCTGTGGCTTTGAACAGTTTGTCTGCACTGCATGAATTTGTAATGAGTGTTTCATTGGTCATTAGTGAGCTTTGAGACTGTCCTCTGTAGTGAAAAAATCGCAGCTTCAGCTCTTCGTTCAAATGCCAGAAAGCGATCTCTAGAGATAGTAGAGAGACTTTTGATTGTTGGTTTTCAGGAGGAGACACGGAAGTAGCTTGACGGCAGCAACCGGAAGAAAAGGAAAAGTGGAGCAGAGAAGGAAGGAATAAAAAAAAAAAGATAAAGCTCTTTGGTGCAGATGCATCTAAATGCAACAAAATAAACAACCTGTTCTCCACTTAGAGACCAGGTCAGACAAAAACACCATCTCAACCTACACTGTTACGTTTTCAGGTTTTCTGTCCATCCGTCTCATTCTGGTGAACTCAATGCCTCTGCAACGTCATTTGAACTCAAGGATGAACTGATTAGATTCTAGTTGTAGCTTATGTTCACTTCCAGTCAAAGTGTGTGAAGTTTTTTGACACCTTTTGATATACTTAATGCATGATTATAAAGATAATCATTTAAACATCTGAGCTCTGTCACTTGTTCTCTTTTAAAAAAGTGTTTTTGACAGTTCACCCAGAGCCACAGCACACCTTGAAAACTGATTATTCAGACAAGCTGCTGGCTGGTCAGTCATTTTGTAATCTGGATATCTGTCCTCCCAGATCGACACAGTGGCCATATTTAAGAGTAGTCGGGTAGCCGTTACATCAACAGACAGGGTTAGCCTACAAAATGAGCAGCCTGATAGTTTGCACGACCTGGGATGGGGTCAAATTCCCAGCCTGCATTATTGTTTCAGTCCACCCCTGTTGTTGAGTGTCATGAAAAATGTAAGCTCTAGGAGGCACTAGCTCGGCAGCACAACTCCAGACCTGTTTATGCATGAAAACCACAAACAAACAAGCTGAGCCCTTCACAGAGGTCACACGGGTTGAGGTTTGGTCAAAATGGAAGTCAGTTATTATTGCAGTGTTTTATGGGAATGCCTTATTTATGTGCTGAGGATTGCTCTGTGCCATGAATATGAAGCAGGCATCGCCTGATAAATGGGAGTTATACGGGGTTGGGAGGATGTAGTAATAGCTGAACTCAATGTCAGCGGTGGGCTCGCTGATTGCACCAGAATTCTAGCAGACCCCTGAATGACGCGACCTCGGCCGGAAAAGGTGCCTCAGACTCGACTTCACCTACATGAGAGGGGAAACTCTTTTACAGGGCATCAGAGAAGGAACGTTATGGTCAATATCACTGTGCTGCTTCTCCCTTTATAAGACTCAGACACCATCCGGGTGCGATTTTAATCAGATTTTTAATTAAATTTTGCCTCATTGAAAATCTCCCTGGGAAGTAGATAAGTGTCTGAAGAACAATAGAAAAAACAAACCGCGTTGTAGCTCTGCGTTTCTGTCTCTGAAGTTAACACATGGGCTGAATTAGCGGACATTCTGATATTTTGTGGATCAATATCCGCCCGTCCCCCGTGCTGTCCACAGGCTGAGAAAAGTGTAGCTGAAGGCTCTATGTTATTCACGGGCCCTCAGGCCACTGCTTAACTGATGATTACCATTTTAACTAGTCCTCATAGGACACAGTGCAATCAATAGGAAAGGACATAGCTCTCGGAGAGAATATAGATTTTTGTTATGTAATGGGCACAAGCTTTATCACAGCTTATAAACATGGAGGATGTCACATGAAAGAAGATAAAACCGGGAGCTAATTATTGGCATTAGACAAACATATAATAAACTTCACAAAGGCAAACTTATTATTTAGTCCTGTGTGCACGAGCGCCTGCCTCGTCTTCACATTGGTGTCTCTCCCGTTACCTTAAGATGAGTCTTTGACAAGTCGTCCCCAGTGCAAATCATACCATTATTATTGATCCCCCTGTCACACACACACACACACATGCATTGTGACAAAACTGAAAGGACTTGAGAATATTGAATGAAATGAATTGATGAAATATCGATTGGACCATTTTCAAGTTCACATAATGCATGTGAACGCATAAAGATAAGAGCTACTTTGCAGCACAATAGGTCGGTCGTGCAGAAATGGCTTTTGGCTGCTTTCTACTAAATGCGACGGTGAAACTTGTGAGACGACACTTTGCTCACTTTTCTTTGACACACTTTGGAGATGTAACTATTGCATGTAAAGAGGAAGCGGAGGAGGCAGAACTGCCCCCCTGGGATTTTCTAAGTAAATGCACTGTTTTTTTACCCACTTGCACAGAGTCAACTCTGCACAGAGAGACATTTAAGTGCATTATAAACCACTGCATGTGTATGTGTGTGTGTGTGTGTGTGTGTGTGTGTGTGTGTGTGTATAACTTTAAAGCGTTTTCCTGCCCTGCCAAAGAGTGTTAAAAAAGTTTTCCTGTGCCCTACAGTGGAGCTAACTGTTAACTAGCTAGTTACAATGCTAAGTAATGAAACAATGACTAATGAGATTAAAGCGCCTCTGCTTTACACAACTGCAGCTTCTTCTTCTTTCTTTTCTTTTTTTTTTTTTACATATCCTGACAATTTCAGGACAGTAGATGACAATCTAAATCATAGAGCAATCATGATGTCGATGTTTTTTGATTTGCAAAGTCAGTCACCTGACCTCCACTGTGAAATCAACATGAATGCTTTTAGTCCTATTTAGACTTGGGTGTCAGTGCACTTCAGCCTGTTGTGGCCAAAATTAGTATTACAAAAAAAAAAACATGCATCTCTCTTCTCACTCACATCACCACATGCAGTTCCCCTACACCTTGTTTGTTTATGCCAGGCTGGGAAGATACACCAGCACTCAGGCTTTATGGGCCTTACGTGTGCTAAAAGTTTATTAAAACCCATTCACACTGAATTTACCCTCTTACAAGACATTTGTTTTAAACATTACCAACTGAAAAGGTCTTCCATCGCACGGGACCACAGCAGAGAGCAACTGCCATCCAGTGATATGTTTCACGAGAATGTAAAATATGCAAACTAAATGACTAAAATATAAAACGTAAATGAGGAAGTAACTGATGCAATCCATTTCTCTAATGTAAGATATAAAAGAGCAGATGAAGAAAAAACAACAGTCAATCTAAAAGTTGGGCTGTACTGAAAATGGGCTGTGAGATCATTTGCAAACAATAATCATCAGCTTTGTTTTACTCGCGCTCAGGTTTTAATTAAACAACACCGTGATATTAATTATGTCCATCTCTCTGGATGAATCAGATTATTGCATCTCCTCGCTCGTACGTGCCCTGGAAACGTAACGCTCTCTAGACTGCAGGGTCACGGATGAACTGCACAAAGCTTCCACCCTCACAGTCATCCGAGCGTGTTTGCTCTCCCGAGGCCACTTCATGTCATGGAGGATGTAATTTGTTTTGAAATCTTATTCACATGAAAAATAAATAAATAAATAAAAAGCTAAATGACTCTGCAGAGTTTTGACAGGTACAGGAATCCTGCCACAGAGCCTGTTCAGTGTTCTGTTAGTTTAAACACGGCATGTGACTGTGCACAAAACAATGGAGCCACCACATGTAGATGTCTGGTGTTCATTTGAAACATTAAACCTCTGGACACTGAAGCTGACCAAGGCTGATTGGACTGATTGGAAATCCCCCCCCCCCCAAACTGTTCTTCTTCCAAAATTTTTCCTTCGTCTCCGCTCCACACAGAATGCAACGGAAAAGAGGGTCCTTAACTCAAGTTGCCTTGAGTGGTGTTTGGTTTGAGGATGATTAATGAAGGCTCCTGCCCACAAAAACCAGCAGTGTTCTTCCTCATCAGACAAGCGATGCTGATTAAGTTGCTGAAGTGCTCTCTGATTACTACCTCACCTCTTATTCCTCCTTTTTGTTTTTTCCTGGGGTTTTATGTCTATGTGTATGTCTCTGTATGTGCATGTAGTGTCAGCGCTGATGCAATGAGCAGTGTTTTTTGGTGGTGGTGGTTGGGGGGGGGGGGTCGACAGCACCCTGCTCTCAGCCCCACCTGTCCATTAGTTCTACATGACTGAGTCTGCTGTAGCTTTCATCACTGTGATATCCACACAGACACCTGGCCAGGGTTTGATGTGTGCCACCCGCCCTCTGGTAACTGGACTCTCTGCAGTCCACTCCTCAAATACTGACTTTCCACACACACACACACACACACACACACACACACACACACACACACACACACACACACACACACACACACACGGTGTGCCAATACTGGCCTCTTATTTAACACAGACTCATCCACCCTTGACGAGCTGGTGGTTTCTCCCTAAACAGAACAATATGAAAAACATATTTGAAATGAAATTTGGTTTTTGCTTTGTACATTTCATTTTTGACCTGCAAAGACTAAGAACGGGGGCTGGATGTATTTTACTATCTCTATACTGCCCCACAATACTGACTCTCGGCTGCTTGGAGCCAAAAATATGCTGGTACTGGCCTTCACATACCCAGTTTGGCTGAATCTTGTAGCAGCCATGCGAGCTCTTAAAATCAGCACTAAAAAAAAAGATTGGTATTCCAAAAGAACAACCATATCAAACCGAAACGCAAGGAAAACATAGCAAAGTGTGCACTGGTCTGGATAATAAATGATACAAGAAATCAGCAACACCATGAGGACTCACACAGGCTCAAAGGACATCACTGTTCGTCACTCGTCCGGCCTTTGTTTAATTTGCCTGCAGAGCCAACTTTCATAAAGGTGAGTCTGAAGTGCGACTGCAGAGGCTGTGAAGCCGAGCAGCAGCATGCACATGCATAAAGTGTCACTGGAATCTCCCGAGGGCTCTCCAAAGTGTTTATACCGCACACATAATTCATATTTGTTTACCCACTTATGTGGTCCTTGTGGGAAATGATGATCACTCAAAACAATATTAGCACGTCAAATATTGTACCGAATTTTTCAGGGCCACTGCGGGACTCAGTTTGCCAAGCAACACAAAGAGTCCCTATTGATTGTTCTCATGTTTGACCAAACAGCTGCTGTGCACCGGTGTCAATCAGTTTATTATTGTAAACATGGCTCTCCAACACGTTTGCTTGGTAAATAGCAAGCTTCTCTTGAGTACCTCACGTCCTCATGGCCTCATTTAAACAGGCTCTGAGCCTTGATCTCCTTTGAGTCTGGAAAATATTTGAATGCGTTGTCTTTACATAAATTCATTCTTTGTGTGACTACGCTTCACTTCTGTATGATGCGTTATAGTGCATGAACTTGGAATAACTATCACAGTAAAGATTAGTGTCTGACATCACGGGGTGAAGCCCGTAAAGAGGCTGTGAGACAGTACAGCTGGCCACGGCTGAATTATCTCGGTCACAATCTGCATTTGGCATTCACAAGTGGAACAGCAGGGCCAGACAACCTGAGCCAGAACAAACCTTACAGGAGCAGCAGACTGAGCTTCCACTTCCACAGCACAACTTGGAAGTGGTAGTGAAGTCTTTCCTCGTTATTCACTGTCAAATGAAAATGCAACCAAATATTTTGGATTAAGGAGGTTATGTGCTCCTGGAATAGCCTCGATTGATTCACATTTGTTTTGTTTGGTACATTATATAAGCCTGTGTTTGTTTTTAGCCCTTATTTATCATCTCCAGGAGGAACCTGCTGGGACGCAAAGCAAAAAAACACAGCAAATAGACTTTTGGAACAAGCCCTAATTATATAAGGAGTTTTAAAGGTCCCATATTATGTAAAGTGAGATTTCCATGTCTTTTCTGATTAGCAAGTCTCTGTTATACTATGGGTCCTATATTTTCCTCTTCTGCTGTGTTTTATTTGAAGGCTTTGAGCCTCTCTTCTGTCCTCTTCTGCAGCTCCTCCCAGTGAAGCTTGTCTCCGACTTTACACACACACACCGTCTTCCTCAGACTATCTCAGTCAGACCTGTGCTGCAGCCGCTGATGAAAGACCCACTGGCGCTGGCTCGTGATGACACCAATTTACCAAACAGCCTGAAAAAGTGCAACACTGGATGACAAATAGAAAAGTATCACAGGAGTAAATCTATAAGTGACGGCCTCTGCCCTTGAGACCAGATACATACACACTGTCCAAGTAGGCTATAAGTTCCCATTACCAAAATTAGATCTGTCTTCACAGCGCTGCCCTGATGAAAGGCTGTGATGATGATGATGATGACTGCAGCAGGTTGCCTAGCAGCAGAAGTAATAATTATTCCAAAGAAACAGTAACACTACAGTTTTGGGTTGAGTGGGCGAGGAGGTGGTGGTCTAATTAATTTTCACAACCCATAGACACAACCTTAAAAAATGAGATGAGCAGCATATGATATGTGGAATGAATATGCATGTGACACATGAAACTAACAGTTGTGTCTTACACACTTTTGCACGCCTCGTTTTTCAAGAGTCACTTGATCCAAGTGCCGGAGGTTCTGAATGCAGTTCGGCTGACGAAGCGTAAAATAGTAACACGGTATGTGAGAAACAGGGACTGCCCCCCTTTCAGTGCAATCCAAACACAGATATGCCTGTGACATTAGCAGATAGAGATGCTGTAGCAACTTTGCATTACACCGCCAGTGTGAATGCAGTATGCAATTTGGTGATCAAAGGTCAAAGGTCAAAGGTCACTGTGAGCTAACAAAACACATTTACGGCCATTAACTCGCAAATTCAGGCACCGATTATGACACAACTTAACACCATTTTGTTTATTTATTTCAACACATTATCACAACACAACAACTTAATAAAACAAATGATGAATAAAAAAAGCATCGTGTGAAAATAAAAAAAAAAAAACTGTAGTCAGAATGCAAACAAAAATGTTGCATAAAAAACAAGCAAAAGAAATGATCAATTATTACCTATAGCACATATCACCAACAAACTGATCAAAGGTGTGTTCTATATTAAGCTAGGCTGCAATCTGACTCACCCTCACTGTTTTTTTCCTCAGTCTTCTCACATCATGAAAAAGGAACAACATGAGTTTGTCCACATGTCAGGGAGGGGTGAGCTCCTGGTCTTGTTCACAGTGAAGTCGGCCTTTTGAGAAGATGCGCTCGGTTTGGCGTGGATGTGGCCGAGGTAGAGTGAACTCGCTTAGCTGCTCTGGTAAGCTTAGGATACTGGTCTTCATTTTTTTCCTCCACCGTGACAGTGGCCTCCGAATCAGGTTTTCTTCAGTCGTCCAAGCACATCTTAATTTAATTTCTCTCCTTCTGTGTGCTGCTCTTCTTCTTCAGTGTGGATATTTCCTGCTGCTTTTCCCTTTTCTTTGGTGCAGTGCCACTTTCTTCAGTACTGCTGCCACAGGCCTCTGACTGAGCGCTGCTTCTGCTGGAGATAAACTCTTAGCCATATCCAACACTGTCGATCATGCCTCGTCCCGTTTCTCTGCATCCCCGAACGACAAGCTCTTAAAACAGGGTGTAGGACAGCAGCTTGTACATGTTTATGCTGGCAGACAGAGATGCATTTAGATCCCGTGAGAGTTGATGTCCTCCACTGGGGCAGTTGTGAGATCTAGATCCGACGGTTGGGTAGTACCGGGGTCTGAAAAGCACAGCTGTAACCGACCACCTCTGTTCATGAAGGCGCTCCAGCACTAAGCATGTCAAGATATCTTGGATGAGTTTCTGTTCAGCCACTTTCTGCTGCTTTTTGTTTCTCAGTAAGAGCTGAGAAACAATTATTATTAGACCAGCATGCACCAAAGTTTCAGCTCCACACACGCCTTGGCACTTTTCTTGAAATGCCCCACAAGGCGTCTGTCATCAACAATGTTTCAACAGATCAGATCTTGTTTCATTGTCGCATTTATGCACAGCTGCAAAGTGTGTCCCACACAGCGAACGCCCTGCACATTACCCCAGGACGGGCTGTCAGACAGTAGTTCAGCACATAACACCATATTAGCTTTACTGCCTACGACAGCGACCCTCTTCTCTCTCTAGTAATCTCAAATGCCTCCATCACTTCACTAAGTCACTCTGCTGTCGGCAGCTGCGTGGCTCGTTTCCCACACTAATGGATGCAGTTTCATTCCTGAGTTGCTTTTGGAGCTACTATTATTATTATCATTATTTGGCTATTCGAAGGAACTGCAGGTTTGGCTGTGCTAAGTGGCTAATGTTAGGCTGCTAATTACGTGTTTCAAATGATGAGCCATGTTTAAGGTTGACGAATGATAAGGTGAATGTTTGCCTGCAGAGTTTGTCACCTTCTTGACATCGACCTTTACCCTCTGATCATCCCACACTTAGGTTTCCTGCCCCACATATGTAATTAATAATAACGACAGGCAGCAGGTGAGTAAACGATGTCTGTCCGAGACTGACCGACCAATCAAAAACTAACCAACTCAGACTCTTCTCATTGATCTGGTTCACTATTAGGGGTCAGCCCTATTGTAAGTTGTAATCTGTCAGTTGTGGTTGTATAAACCCAATATCACAGTCAGACAACCACTCTGTTATCTCTGTTTCTTCTGTAGTAAACAAGAAATGGTTGTTTGGATTCCCAAAAAAAGGAAATCAAATGAGAATTTCTCTAAACAGCTCAGCCAGCACAATGTTTTGAAGCCCTGCAAAATTGTATTACGAGTCCAAGATTATTTTTCTCAGCTCCTATTTGACTGAAATCTGAACAGATTCTTATTTCTAAAGGAACTGTGCTGCAGCCAAATAATAATGATGAAAAATAAAAAAGCAACACTGTCATTTTGGAAAACAATAATTAAGAGGTGATCCGTTATTCTAATGTCGACAAATCTATCACGTAAACAAAAAAAATAAATAAATAAAAACACACAATTGAGACTTGACTGACAGACAAAACACTATGAGCCTGTAGTTTATGAGGTCAAAAAATATGTACCAATGGAGTCTTTATATAGATGTGTTGCACCATTACCTGGTGTTGCATCAGCCAGACAAAGCATCACTGTGCTTGCCATATGCAGTGCTGTACGTCATGTGTTCTGAGATCCTCTATTTGGCAGCTTGAAGGCATTTTTACTTCCAACTCCTAGGCTGTCGCCTATACATGAAAAACAGCACAGATCTGGATTAAAGTGTCGTCATGTGGAGTACACAACCTTAACCACAACTCCTGGACTGAAAGAAGGGCTGCTTGTTTGTATCTGAAATTCACAGCTTTGCCTGCTGCCTGAGTGAGCTCTTGTAATCTTTGACCGTGTGTACTTTCTTAAGTGCTAAACGTAGATGTATCAAGTCTGCTAGATTACTTATTTACTACAACCAGCTTAAGCTGTACGAAGATACTGTAAACTTCTCTAACACTGTCAGAGTCCTGATGCAGAGTTCATATGCAGCAAAACCGGAGATATTGTCTTTTTATATTCCACATATTTTTCACGCTTGTCAAAAAATGGTGTCCACATTACCCACAATGCAACTTGACTGCTGACAGTTTGTTTGGAGATGTGGCCTGGAACCTCTAGCCTCAGGCAGAAATGAGGAGCAGGCTACAGAGGTCTAGTTAACTCACTATGTTATAACTCCACACCCACAGTTTTTGTTTTGTTTTTTACTTTTAAAGGATAGCTAATGAATGGATGGATGGAATTAATGGAGTTCCTCTTTAAAGTCTGTATTACACATGGTAATCACTTGGTTTTGATCAGATAATAAGGGTTACTGGGGTTTAGAGTTAGGTGAGGACATTTCTTCCCCCCATCATGGGTTAGAGGAAAAATGAGTTTCAAACAAATGAGTGGATTTTCAACTTCAACAGTAAACCTTTTTTTTTTTTTTTTTAATCAAATTAAATTTAAGAATAAAACCTTATGTTAGGTTGGGAAGTTGACGATACAAGTAAAAAGCTATCAAAAATAAAAATGAATCCAACGGGTATTCACTTCTTCAGATGGCGGGAGGACTGAAGAACATTGCAGCCAAAAACATCTGCCTTTGACATCTTAGTGCCAACGTTAGTGAGGGAAACAATAATGGCGGACAGCTAGGAAAATTCAATAACTTTCCAGTGGACGAGGACCATGAAGAAGCTGAATGGCTGGGGGAGGTCCTCAGCTAAACAGATTCCTTCATGATGTCAAGAAGGGAGCAGCATCTAAATGGTGCGTTTACACACACTTTTATGAATGATGGCGCAAGAGAAAAAGAGAGTGGATGGTCTTTTCACAAAGTCTGAGGGTCTGTAGACACGCCAAGGACATATTTATGTTGAAAAGACATGAAAAAGTGCTTTAGCATAAATGTCCCCTTTAAAATAAAGTGTCAGAAGTTTCAAGCCCTAAATTCCCATCAGTGACATATCCGGAAATAGGCCATCAAGTATGTTTAACTGTGTGTCTGGAGCGGTGCCGGGCTCAGATGTATTTCTACTTTGCTGGATGTACAGTAAATTACTTAGAGCAGTAAAAGAGACGTGTTCATAGAAAATCAAACTGACATGTTGACTTCCTCTCCGGGACCTCAGAGACCAATGGCCTTTTGATCTTTACATCTGCTGGAGTAATACTCCAGCCCATGTAGTTCACCCTGGTCTCATATTGACGATTCTCCAGAGTGCACAACTCCATCAAGGTGCACAACAGGGAGGCACTGGAATCCACAAGGAATGATGAAAGCATAGCATACGACATGTATGACGAGTGAAATACAAGTTGTGAATTTAGTGGGGAAAAGAAGAAAAAGGAATTGATCCATATTGTCATTGTACTTTGTACATTTCGTATTCTTATTAACGTAGTTCTCAGCTAATACCAGTTAGCACATCACTGCCGGGCTTTGATTTGATTGCATGGTTTTCCCCATTTGATTTATGTTTGTCCTTTCCAGTTTCATTACTGTGACTATGAGCAGTTTTGTGTTAATTTTATGAAAAACCTAGTGATAATGAAAATACTGAAACTTGTAATAAGTTAACAGAAAAAAAATCATCAAAGTTGGATGAACTAAAGTTAAGAAATTGTGTTAAATCATCTGACTGAAATTTTACTTCAACTTTGAGTTTTCCCTACTTCTCTTTTTTTCTCTTTTTTTCTTTTTACAATGTATGCTCTCATCAACTTTGTTGCCCTTTCGAACCAGAGCTAAACAGAGTGAATATTCATCATCCGAACTCAAATCCAACTCCAAAATAAATGCTAATGTTGTTCTGTGTCTGCTGTGTAAATAGGCAACTGTTTGCTAATGCATTCAGCCTTAACAACTTAACGAGATGAAAATATGGCCGATGTGTTTTCAGCTGTCCACAAGTTTCTCATAGGTTCGCCTTTCAGTTTTTGACTTGACTTTTAAATGCTGAAATTAGCATATACTTGCCAATTTGCAGGATTTTTATGTGCTGTCTCATTAAATATAAAGAAAACAAACTAGTAACAAATTAGTAAAAATGTAGAGGTACTACCATTTAAGTACAGAGCACAGTAGTAGAAACTCATTTAGCTTCTAGTGTACTGAAACCCTTAAAAACATATTTCAGCAACCTTTTCGAAACACAGAAAACCCCTCAGATGAGTCACAGATGCTAGAAGGAGGGAGAGAAGGAGGAGGTACTTCAGCTCTGTATAAAGGCCATGATGCTCGTTGTGGGTCTAATGACAAGACGTCTTTGAGACTCTTGCACACCTGGGCTCTGATCTGCTGGCTGTCACTTATGCTAGCTGCTCCCCCTCAAGTTAACACTGCCCAGCAGATCTCCACCGTATTTGTGGTAACAGAGACGAGTGTCCCGAACAAGTTACTGTATATGTAAATACAATTTTCTATGGCTCAGTCTGTCCAGAGGGTCCAGAGTTCAGAGGCCGGACATTTTGATACACTATTAAAAGGGATCAGTGAACTCCGGTTACAATGCGTAACCATCACTATCTCCTGTCTCAGCTGTTGCTGCATCAGGCATCAACAGCCCTGAAGGAATACTTATAAAACCCACATAACCACTTGCACCTCATGCTGCTCTGCGGTACAGTCTCACCGAGTGTGCTGCGAGTTTCCTTCAGCTGCAGCCCTAACCTCCTGTCGACCCCGCTGCCTTTCTCTCCACCTACTCTCCCATGGCACTGTATGCTCCGACTGCTTGCATCTCAAATTCTCAGAATGATTCAAGGATGATAAATCAGTTTCTTGCCAAAAAACTGCTCAAGCTCCATAAAAGTGGATGAAGATCCACCTATACTTGTGTGGGCGGAGAGGGAGAGAGAGGGAAATAGCTCACTGTGTTTAAATAGATCAGTCTTGACAGACATTTCAGTTCCACATTTAAGAGACAGTATTCATATCACACTTTTATGTCAAAGCAAATAGATTACAAATATAAATAAATGTTATGATTATAAGAAAATAGCTTTGTCTTCTGGGGCTGCAAAACATCAACAGTTTATTTCATTCAAAACCATAACACATGACAGTAGAGAGCAATGCAGTATGTCACCTCTTTCTCCTCAGTCTCCATTGACAGCAACTGGATCATTATTAACAATATAGGGATTGTCAATATTAGGATAATGATGTTCATTTGTAAAAAAACAAAACAAAAAAAAACACAACAAACAAATGTAACTTCTCTTATCAGAGAGAGTAATTTGTAAACCGGAGCCTGTGAGATTTGGATTTTGTTGAGATATTTGTCTCTAAAGGATTTCTGTTTCACAGATGAAACATCCAGAGATCAAATCGTAATGGCTTATCTGGATAAGGGCCAATATCAAATTGCGTGCATTGATGTGCCAAAAATGTCTCATGTTCCCTCATGTGCTTCTCACAAGGAAGGTACAGAGCTTAATGAAAAAATGAAATGGTTTAATATGTTTTTTCTCAAAATATTTGTCATTATTCATTGTTTTTGTACATATTGTCAACTATGTGCAAGTCAAGCTCTCAATACTTCCTGACTTCCCTATCCTGTGTGTGGCCCATTGGCTTATTGAACATGTAAATCTGCAAAAACAGTTCTCAAGTATGCAGTTTAAAAAAGGGCTTAGGTCACTGTAGTAGAAAATGTTACTAAAACAGATGGGAATTGTGCATTTGTTGGGGACTATTTTCAGCGGTGGATTAATCCACACCTGGTTCTCTAGTGAATATTTTGGGCAGCAGAATGGTGTATGTGGGTCTGAGTCAAAATAAACTTAAGTGTAGGCGTTCATGGTAATGTACAAGCACTCACTCATGTGTGTTTAATAGTTTTTGGACAACAGTGGAGCTCTATGCTTCCTCTGAGCTAAGATGTATCACAGCATGGATACACACAATAGACTGCTAGCTTTGGCTTTTTCACAGCCTGACTCCAGATGTCTGAATTGCTGTCAACGTCTCAGATTTGTTCAGCGGTTCAAATACGCATGTTGTTGTGGCCATTGGAGGCTATTTTCTTGAGCAGTAGAAATCAACCAAAGCTCTGTAGGGAGGAGTAAGAATGGGAAGTCATCTTCCTTCATTGGCTAGGTAGCTACCTAGCTATAACCATGAAAAATGGCAGAAAACGTAGATGAACTTGACACAGTTACACTGATTTACCTGCACTTTGTGACTGTCACTCAGCCGCATGAAAGCAGTGCAACTGTCAACTTTAAGTTGAACGAGAATTTGCTAATGAGTATTCATATAATAGTGTATATCTACTGAGTACTCATGGGTCAGAACATCAACATGTTGACAGGCGTGATCACCGGTGTGATCCCATCACCAGATGGTCTAGTTGGACCTATTTTTAGTCTTCTCCTCACATTCCCAGATCTCAGCAGTCACTCTGGTGAGTACAGTTTCATCAGCCAATAGAAATGATAAAACCTAAGTTTAAGTTGTATTAACCATAGTTTTTCTTTGAGAGCGTGGGCCTGGCTGGAGAATGGCCAGTCCCTAAGCAATCCTTAGCGCCATCTCTAACTGATCTAGTGGGCCATCAGACGACAGGACAGCACGGTGGAGTGCAGGAAGAAGTTACTGAGGTCTTAAAACAGCCCATTGATATGCAGGAGGTGCACTGCTGCACCTTTGCTGAACACAAAGTCATTCTGCTTCATTTAAACAAGTTTGATCCAGTGATTTTTTTTCCTTCTGCCTCACACTGTCAAATTAATAATTAATATGTAATACTCCTCTGATTCACTTATCAATTTTAAAACACAAACAGAATCTAGAATGGGCTCTCACTGCCAGTTTTTACCCCTGAGGATACAGCCAGACTTGTGGAAAGTAATGAAAGAAACCAAGCAGTAATTTCCCTGAAATGATTTCATACAAACAAAGTTGAGACGACTCTCTCATGCTCAGAGCTGAATGGAGCGCGCAGTTATAAGGAATCCAAAAAAAAGGGATGGGCTGTTAATTATTTCCAAAGTGGCGTTTAATGGCTGCATACTGCCAGGAGAAACATAATACACAGAGGTCCACAGGACCATGGGGGAGGGGCGGGAGGGTGTGGGGGTTGTCTGTCAGTGACAAAATCCAAAGCTCAGAGGATCATGCTGCATGTGGACCATGTTTGGAGAAATCACAGCTGTTCTGTGCAGGTCAGCCAAGGGTTCTGCTGCAGGAATTTGAGCGTCCCAGACAAAACCCGCCGCCTGG